>NC_077227.1:639982504-640308337 GCF_027887165.1 Monodelphis domestica
TGGTTTTTATGTGACTTCATGGTAAAAGTTATTTTGGCTAAACAAATTTTCTAATTCTCAGTTTTAGCCAAAACAAAATTTTTGCCTAATAGAGGGCATATTATCCTCCAGAAAAAAGTTCAGTGAATCTCTGAATACAGGAAATCAGGGAGCTATTGCAATTCTTAGTATTACCTCCTAACCTCACTCGTTTCTGCTCAGCACTAAAACCAACTCACAACTGAAGTACTTTTCGATCCTAGGACATGTTCCCTCCAGAACTAGCAAAGTTCTAAACAAGAGGAGGAAAGGAAAGAGATGGAGAAAATAAGAGAGGCCCATTTCTACATGCCATTACCAATCTGGCTTACCAGCAAACAGAGCTGAACCTAAATTTAAATAGCTATTTAAAAAGGAATACGACTTCTATATCTCACTAGAGACCAGGGCTATCCTTGAAACAAAAGCATATTGCAATTCTTAAAAGAGATGGAAAAGTTTGAAATGTTGTGAGAATTAACACACAGCCCGCACAAGCATGTGCACATTTATAAATACACATACATACACCATATATGCAGACACATGTATACAAGGTGATGTAGGTGCTGTTTTTTGTTTGTTTTTAAGAGAGTGCATGGGAAGAGTAGAAAGTGCAGAGTAGCCGGAGCTGGGAGATCTGGCCTTGGGTTCTCCGGCTCTGTCATTCATTAGCTGTGCTAACTTTGGGAAGTCACTCAATGCCTCTGGGTCTTAGAATCTTCATAAAAGAGGGAATAATTATAATACCAAATTCTCAATGTTGTCACCGGGAAAGAATGTGGTAAGTAGTAAAGGGTGATATAAATTCTAGATATAATTAGTGGCATTGTATAAATGACTCATAACAAATTTACAGTCAACAGGTAGGTAACTTTCACATATTCTCCCTATTAAGTTAGTTTTAACTTTATCAAAGAATTGTACAACTAAATTTTTGAAAGTAAGTACATTCCTTTCCAGGAATTCCTCTTAAATATCATCTCAGTAGCATCTGATCCTTCCATCCTGTTGAGAGCTTTCTGAATCCTGATTGTGTATTCTAAATGTACTGACTATTCATTATTATCTTTGTGTTATCCAGAAGTTTGGTAAGCATATTTTCCAGGTCTAAGTCACTGATAAGATGCTGACCAAGAGAGGGTCACAGAGCCCTGGGGTAAAGCACAAGGCCCTTTCCTCCGGGAAGTCTCCAGATTGACCTATTATGCAATATTCCAGCAGCTACCTAAAATCTTGGGATGCCACCAGATTACACCAAACGGTTTGCTGCAGTGCAAACATAATAGTAATAAGGCATCCCATGACCTACCAATCTAAAAGCAATGGGATTCGTTTGGTATAACACTTAGGAGAGTCCCCTGTTATCACGGTTTCCTGCCCGCTGGATGACACTGATGAGCTTCTTCTAACGGGCTCCACACAGCATGGTCTGAGGAAGAACACACAAAATCCGAAACCTGTCAAGTCCTAATTTT
The DNA here is from genome assembly GCF_027887165.1 of Monodelphis domestica. Taxonomy (NCBI): domain Eukaryota; kingdom Metazoa; phylum Chordata; class Mammalia; order Didelphimorphia; family Didelphidae; genus Monodelphis; species Monodelphis domestica. The sequence continues at coordinate 639,984,001 of NC_077227.1, forward strand.
GAAATGACCACTTCTATGCCCTAATTTCTTTGAGATGCTGAAAATGCCAAACAAAAGAAGTAAGACGCCGACTTGGGCGGAGCTCCTTTGCCTCTGCCATGCTTCTTCATGGAAAGAAGCCCGCAGTCATCTGGCCAGCAGAGCTAGAAGCCAAGACCCGGCAGGCAGCTTCAACATCTCTGGGCAAAGCACCCGGTCACCCCGGGTGCCAGACTAGCGTAGGGATCTTACAACCCAAAGGCCCTGCCAAGCTCTTGACAAGACATGATTCCTGGCTCCTTCTCACCGCCCCCATCTGTCCATGAGAAGGGAGCCAACAGCCAGGGCAAAAGAACAGACCCGGCTGAAAGGAGGAAATCACAAAGAATTCTAACATTCTGGGCTCCATGTTGGCAGGTTACTCAGCTGGGACGCTAGGAGTTCCCTGATAGCATAGTCTTGTTTGCACAATCAAAATATTTAATAGCATAAAAAAAAAACTTTTAGGAAGGAAGGAAAAAACAAACAAACATTTATTAAGCATGGACTATGTGCCAGACACTGTGCTTAGCACTTTACAAATATTATCTCATTTGATCCTCAAAACAACTCCCTATGAGGAAGGTGCTATTATTATCTCCATTTTACAGTTGAGGAAACTGAGATAGAGGTTAAGTGTCCTGTCCAAGGTTACATGGCTAGTATGTGTCTAAAATTGAATTTGAACTCAGACCTTCCTGACTGCAGGCCTAGGGCTCAATTCACTGTGCCACCTAGGTATCTCTATAGAAAATAAATATAAGACTTATTGACCTCAAAATCATCTCTGTCCTATTAGAAATGAAATTATTAAAGAGAGAAGTATTTGCATTATCTGTCAAATGTAAAGATTTTCTTTTCCGGTTTTCCAAATTAAACCAAAGGAGATAGTGAATTATGGCTACCACAGCCCAAAGAACTCTGACATGTGTTCAGTATTATTATTCTCTTTTATCAGTTAGGAGAGCACACATCAAAGAGGGAGTGAGGAAGCCGGGCCCTACATGGCTGTGGTTCATTTTAAAGATAACACCAGAGGCATCTGCACTCAGAATGGGTACATGGTCCTGGAGCACAAGCCCACCATGAGGGAAGAGGCAGGCGTGCCCATCGATCCTCTGCACGGTTTAAAGGCAGATGCTCCCCCATACACACACTATTTCTGTTCACTAAACAGCCTTTGGCTTAGAGCAGAGCACAGCCCTAGTGGCTTTCTTCCAACAAAGTGCCTCCCAGGAAGGGCTGAGATAGCTGGAAGACGTGGCCATGTGGACCCTCCCATGATCAGTATCAAGAAAGGCACACAGTAGGGGGCTGTATGTTTAGCAAAAGGGGCTTATCTATGGAAGACATGCACCACAAAATGCAGACGCCACAGAGATTCACTACAGATGGGGAAGTCTACTAGATTTTCTGGTTTAGGGATAATATTATGTCCATCGGCTCCAAGCCCCAGAGTCCTACAAAAGAACCAATGTCAATGAGATTTGCAGTCATTCAAAAGACAATGATCTAGGGGGCAGCAGGGTGGCTCAGTGGATTGAGAGTCAGGCCTAGAGATGGGAGGTCCTGGGTTCAAATCTGGCCTCAGACACTTCCCAGCTGTGTGACCCTGGGCAAGTCACTTGACCCCCACTGCCTAGCCCTTACCACTCTTCTGCCTTGGAGCCAGTACACAGTATTGACTCCAAGATGGAAGGTGAGGGTTTAAAAAAATAAAAATTAAAAAAAGACATTTACCTAACAGCACATATAGGAAGAAACAAACACATATAGGATACTCACTGCCCAGGAATATATACACATACACATATAAGTTTCATGTTTATATATACACATGTATGTAGAATAGATATAGATTATATATTTATTTATATAAGATATAGTCCACATATATATATGTACATATATATTGAAGTACATATAATAGCACTCTGAAGTCAGGAAGACTCCTCTTGCATAGTGTGTATTATATATCTGACAAAGAAAGCAGAGAGAAAATGAATTGTATGTAAAATTGAAAAAGAAGACAGCAGGCTGGGTTACATTTGGAGAAGTGCACAGTGCTTTCATTAATCTAAAACTTTTCCCTGAGATAGAAAGATATAAACACACACAGATACACACACATACACACACACACACACACGTGTGTGTGTGCAAACATGCACAAGTCAAATTTTTTTAAACCACTAGTTTTTCAGTGATGCATATTATATGACTGCAAATCATAGGATATCACAATTTCTGAAGAATCATAATTGCAGGGTAAACCAAATGGCAGTGAAAAGAAGCATGAGGGCAGAAAGAAGGCTGAATTATATTAACAATGATGGCTTACATGCAAAAAAAATAGCATAAAAAAGTCACTTAGAAAATATGATTGGAAAAGGGAATGCACCAATCAGGTTCAGAAAAAAAAGTATAACATATGGTCAAAGTAATGCATCAGAACCTAGAAAATACTAAAAGACTTTGAGAAGGCCCCCTAGCACACTGATTAACTCTATTATAGAAAATTATGAGCCAGACAGGTTTGTTGTAATTACCTATGCTACCAGGGAAAGTAAGGGTAATGACTCACAATAACTCAGGAGTTCTAAGTTGCAAGAGTCGAAATTAGGCATCCAAGTTCATCACCAATATGGTGATCCCCAAGGAGCTACTAGGCTGCCTAAGGAAAGGGAACCCACCCAGGTCTAAAATGGAGCAAACCTAATAGCCTGTGGCAATCAATAATAGGATTAGGTCAAAGATTGGCTGCTGGGAACTTTAGATTACTCCACCCTACTTAATCTAACAAAAATCAGGAATGTCTACACCCATATTTAAGGATTAAGTATCAAGGAGGATGGCCTATGATAGGCATGTGTTAGCATATGACAAATCAGAAACAGCTGACAGATCCCTGGGCTGTCCTAATTCAAGCTTAAGCTACCATTGGTATACGTGAGACGCAGGAAAGTGATGTAAAACTGTCTATATATTTCATGTCACTTCCTCTCTCCAGGCTCTTTTGTGGTGGAGAGGTGGCTGGCGGCAGCTTCCTGAGAGTCTTGGCATCTTGGCATGGTGGCAGCTATTGTCCCGTTTAGCGTCGAGTTTCCTTTGATACCATACTGGAGGAAGCCTAGTAACCTAGTTCAGGTGAGGCGTCTTCTCTGAGCTCTCTCAGAGTTGAGGATGATTTTTCCTCCTTTACCTTCCAAACACTATCCACTTAGAAGCCTCTAATCTTCTTCAGAAACCTTGTGGCGGAGTTTTGAACTCCTCTTGGCACAGGCCAAGCAGGTGAAATCCTATACCATTTCCCTCTCTCTTTTCCTTGATCTCTTCCCTCTATGCTGATTAAACCACCATAGATTTCCAAACTGACTTGGGTATTTTATTTGGGATATCCCCTGGCAACTAAAAATCAAACTTAGATTAGGTCACAACCCTAAATTATCCTTACACTGTTATACTCCTAACCTGGAGGGAGGAAGGAAGGAAAATTATGGCAAGCCACAGACAAGAGTCATACATGATAAGAAAACCTGGATAAGTTGCGATGTACACCACTGATCCTAAGCAGCTCCCTAATACACATAAAGAAAACCATCTTAGAGGTAATGCCTATGTAGATAAAATCATGAAGACCTAGAATTATTAAATAGGAAGAAAGCAAGTGGGCTTGGCCATATGGCAGATCCTGCTGATGGCAGCCATGGGAAACCCAACAACCTTCCTTTCACAAGATCTATTCAGAACTGTAAGTATGACTACTGGGACATTCAAGAAAATCTAATTAGAAATTGTATCCTAGACATGTTTTGTGTGATAATATATATATATATATATATATATATATATATATATATATATATATATATAACCCAGATTGAATATCTTGCCATCTCTGGGAGGGAAGAAAAGAGGAAGACAATTTGGATTATATAACTTCAGGAAACTCATGTGGAAATTTGTTATTAAAATTTTTTTAAAGAGAAGAAAAGAAAACCTATCCTAGCTAAATAAAGATGTTCAAAGGCTAATATGGAAATGTTTTTTATGACCTCACATTTATAATTGATATCAAATTGTTTGCCTTCTCAAGGGGGGAGAGGAAGAAGGGAAGAAGAACATTTTGAACTAAAAAAAATGTAATGATCATCTGATTATCAAATGATGTTGAAATAGATAATAGGAACAGTTGTTATTTTTGTAAGCCTATGGAGAGTAATCAAGAGAAATCTTGAACTTAAATGATAGATTTTTTAATGAAATGACTATACACATCATTTAAACAAAAATTATGCAATATGGGAGAATTTTATCTGACTACACTCACTGATTTCAGTCAAACAAAATGAAATATAGGCCTACAAGTTTTATTTAAAAATGTCCCTTCTGCAACCTGAGCACATTGTATATTTTGTAAACAATTACTGGTATGAGTGAATAACTATACCAGTTTTTCAAGTTGTTATAAGAATAAGAAGTTTTATTTAAAAACCAGTCCATTAAGGGGAAAGCTATCTATGAAATAATGTAACAATGTGGAGTAGAAGATAAGGTATATCTATACATCTATACAGTTGGGAAGCATGCTGATTTTTTTAAGTACAGTTTCTTCAAAGGGAGATTAATAAAAAAGAAAAGATTGACATTTATCATAGTGAAAATAATAAAGATAAGGCAAATGCATTTGATAACAAAATTTCCTTTGGAAACTTGTAGATTTGGTGGCTATCAAGCTCTTTAAGTTCATAGTCTATCCAAAGAGATAAAATTAATACATTAATGAAATAGTTAGTACTATGCTGATCAATCCAATAATCAACCATGACTCTAGAAGAACAATGATGAAGCATGCACCTGAATGAGTAAGAGCTTCAAGAAACAAAATAAAATATATTTTCAAAAGGATGTGGGAATCTGTTTTGCTTGTAATATTTGTTACAAAGGCTTTACTTCTTTTCCCACTTAAGGGAGAGAGGTGGAAGGAAGAACAAAAGGGTCAAGATAAGACTTCCTAGGATTGTTGTGAGGATAAAGTGAAATAATATTTGTAAAACATTTTGCAAACCTTAAAGTGTTATGTTATTGCTAGTTATTGCTATTATTATTATTCATGTGAAATGTGGTTTTCTACAATAGGTGTTTTTAAAATTTTTTTTCACTCAGTTAGTGGTTGAAAAAGAATTATAAGCTACAATTACAATATCATCAGTGAAATCATGTTATGAGAAACTTCGTGACTAAACAAGCTCACTCATCATACATTATTTGTATAAGTATGAACATTGTGAAGAATTTTTGTCAGTAACTATACATGCTATGCTATTTTATGTTATTATATTTTTAATATATATTATAAAGTTATGATGAATTTTAAATTAGATTTGAAATAGGAGTTAAAAAAATTATTCGTGAACTCTTTATGGAAAGGTACAGGAGGTTTTATGAAAAGAAGAAGGGGAGCAACAAGAAAGGTTTAGAAACCAGTAGTAGATAATTAATTTTTGTTGAATTGAATTGGGCTCAAGCATTTCTAAGACCAACCTTTTGCTCACTTTTGTTGTATGCTTTATCATTATTGTGTTTATTAGGGAATAATATTAAAAATCATAATTAATTCATTAAATTTCCTCAATTTATTCTTTCTTCCTTACTCTCCACCTGTCCTCTTAATCTCCAGGGAAATATGGAAGAAGAGTTTTCCTAGAATTCTAGAATGGTCTCGTTGTGGGAGACCATGGAGATCAATCAAAAATCATTAAGTAGTTACTATTTTCTGGGCATTGGGGATACAAAGACAAACATAAATGGTCCTTGCTTGTGAAATACTTACATTCTATTCAGGGAGACAACCATACAAACGTGAACATGAGCAAAATAAATACCAGGCAATTTGGGAAAAGGTACCATCAGCTGAGGGGATCAGGAAAGATTTCAGGAAAGAAAGAGAATATGGTATCTGAGTTCAGTTTTGAAGGAACTGGGGATTATAAGAAACAGATAAGAAGGTCATGCATTCCAAGCATGAGGTTTAACAGGTACAAGGGCATAAAGACAAGAGATGGAGTGTCATGTGCAAGGAAAGCAGGGCCAGTTTGGCTGGAATGCAGAGTGGAGGAAGGGGAGTAACACATAGTAAAGCCTGGGAAAACAGACTCCAGTCAGGTGGTATGGAGATTTAGGTACCAAACAGAGGAGTTCCTATTTGATCCTAGAAGTGATAGGGAGTCAATTGAATTTACTGAGTACAGAAATGACATAGTCAGACTTGTGCTTCAGGGAAGTCACTATCCTGAGAATAGTTTGGAAAGGGGAGAGACTTAAGACAAAGACACCAATTAGGAAGCCACCACAGTGGTCCAAGAGAGATGTGTGAAGAGCCTGAATCTGAGTGACAGCCATTTGAGGGAAGAGATGGGGCAGACTGGGGGATGTTGGAGGGCAGCATCCATAAAGAACTGAGGATGACGCCAAAGTCAAGAACCTGGGAAAATGGAAAAATGTGGTGGCACTCTTACGAAAACAGCCAAGTTCAGGAAAAGGGTAGGTTTTAGGGGAAGGATTATGAGTTCTCTTTTGGGCTTTATGAGTTACATACAGGACATACAATTCAAAATGTTCAATAGGCAATGACTTGGGACTAGAAGTCAGGAGAGAACCCAGGGCTGGAAATATGTCTCTGAGAGTCATCTGCATAGAGATGATGATAAGTAAGTCCATTGGAGCTGATATGATGACAGAGAGATCCCAAAGAGGCTTTGGGTAGAAGTTAGCACACAAGTAAGCCTAGAAAGGAGATATGTATTCCAAGAGGCAACAGTGAGGCAGGAGGGCAAGACAGGCCAGCAAAGTCATCGTCGCTAAGCCTCACTTACTAGATGTAAAATCAGGGGTTTGAATAAGATCCCCCCTGTTTCTCTTCAGCCTTCAATCTATGATGCTATAATTGATAATATCCACAAAGCTTCTTCTGAATACTCCCATGATTCTAGAACAGTGGAGCACTTTCCAAAGAGAATAAGTTGTGTTATTTCCTGACATCTAGTTTGCTTATGGAGTATTTTGCTAGTTTGAATGCAAGCACCAAATAGAAATCACGTGGGAGTAGGGATCACCCCTAAGCCCACATTGGAATCTTAGAGTTTTTGTTTTCTTCTAAATCTGTGATTTCACTGGTGTAGAGAGTTTTCCAGTGTTGAAACTCCCTCCATCCAAGTGGATAAGAATCACCTGGGTCACTGAGAAGTTAGGGAGGTTTGGGACCCAAGGAAATTGCTTGAGCTGCATATGGCTGGGGCAGGTCCCCTACTCAGGGAATGGAGGAAGTCACCTGATTGGGGCATATGGTACCTGGTCCAATCTCTGTATTCTACATCTCCTCAACTGTATGTCAAATACACATAGCAAGCCACAACACAGTCAGGTGCAGCCCAAACCAAATTAAAATATAACTGGAAAATACTTAACAAAGTAAATATAAACACAATAAAACAAAAAAAATCATTAATATAGTATGTGGTTTTCTAAGTACTATATGACCCTGCAGGGATCCTGATGTCGGATTCGGTGGTCCCAGTTTCTATCTGAGTTTGGCACCACTACACTAAAACATAGAAGCAGCTACTAAGTCTCAACCAGAATCAACAGCTGATGCTTCTAAGGAGAAAACTAATAAGGCTAGGGGAGAGAAAAAGCAGTTCGCAAATAAAGGCTTATTAGATGCCTACTTATGTTCCAAGAACTGTGCTGAAGACACAAATATGGGCGGAGAGGGCAGTGGGGAAAGACAGCCCTGCCCTCCAGGATGGTCCCTTCCCCTCAATCTAACTAAAGACCACATACAAAAAGAAGCTGAAAGGGAATGAGAAGGAGCTGGGGAAGAATGGGAGAAAAGACCAAGCACAGGGCATAGTAAAGTACAGTCCAAGGGGTACAGGCTGGTGGAAAATGAAGAGATGACTGGCCTTGGAGCCTACTTTAAATGGAAGCTTTGGGAGGACTTCTTTGCTCCCCCCCCCCCCGCCCCCCCAGCCCTCCTCATCAGAGAGGCAAAGGGTGCTGGGGGAACTGAGGAAGGGTAGTTGAGTGGGAGTGACACAGCTGATGCACTCTCACAGGATGAGGAGGTTTCCTGGGGTTATGGTGGAATCTAGTCCAAGGAGAGCAAGTTGAAGGGAAATGAATTTTTCCTTCAAAGCATCTCTCAAATAAATATACCTTCTTCTCTCCTTGAACACTACCACCACACTGGTACAGGCCCTTCTTCCTTAGTGCCTAGACTACTGAAATAGCCTGCTGGTGATTCTGCCTGGCATCAGTCTATCTCCTGAAATCCATCTCTGCTCAGCTATCAAAGTGCTCTTCCTAAAGTACAGGTCAGACCATGTCATCCACGCCTAACTCAATCAACTCTAGTGGCTCCCTATTGCGTCCAGCATCAAATATCTTCTCCTCTGCTTCATAACCTGGCCCCTCACCTTTCTAGTCTTCCGATTCCCTGCACACCCCACATACTCTTTGGTTCACTGATGCTGGTCTCACCACTCCTCCAAGAGGGCACTCCATCTCCTGACCAGGCATTTTAACTGGCTGACCCTCATGCCTGGAACGTTTTCCCTTCTCATCTCTGCCTCTTCACTTTCCTGACTTCCTTCGAGTCTCAACTAAAATCTCACCTTCTACAAGTAGTCTTGTCCATCCCCCTTAACCTTCCAGGGCCATTCCTCTTCACAGTGCCCTCCTCTGGCTTACTCCCACCTCATCCTGTTTGTACATAGCTGGGCACATGTTGTTTCTCTAATTAGACAGGGTTAGAACAGAGTAGGCTTTAATAAATGCAAATTGATTTACATACAGCATCTTAGTTAACCTTCTCAGCTCTATGCTATCTATAAACTTGTCAAGCATACCATCTACATCTTCCATTGGTCCTTGATAAAAATGTTGTGTAGGACAGAGCCAAGGACAGAGCCTTGAAGTACTCTATTAGATATTTTTCTCCAAGCTATTATTAGACAACTGGTGACTACTCTTTGGACCTAGTTGTTCAATGAATTCTAAATTTATATAACTGTAAAACTTAGTAAAATAAAAAAGATAAATAAGATGACAAGAAATTTTTGACATTCAAAAATGGAAAATGAAAGTTGACACTGATATTTCACTGAGAGTAAAATTAAGCACCAAAATATCCCTTGGGGGGGGATATTATTTTGGGTTATTTTGGGATATTAAGGAGATAAGTAATCTCTTTAAGAAAAGGAAAGGTTTTGTTATTGTTTTTTAATTTTTTAATTTTATTTTTTTTATTTCTCCTACTCACCCTCTGCATCCTCAGGGCCTGGCATATAGTGGGCACTCAAGAAATGTTTGTTGAATTAAACATGAGACTAGAAAAACAAAAAAGTAAAGCATGACAGCTTTATGGAAGGGAAATATTGACAATAAGAAGGGGAAGCTGGGGAAGATAGAAAGACATCAGGTCTTCTGGGATTCCAGATAGAATGGCCACCAAAATTGATAAAGATCAATGAGTTGTTAGAGGGTTCCTATGGGGGTCAAGCAAGACCAGGCATTGGAGAAAGGGAGTGAGAAATCTGGACCTGGAGTACAGGTCAAAGCTGTTGGGGAAAGCCTGGGGAACTGGAGGCCTGTTGATATTTAAACAGCCAGACAGCAGGTAGGCTTTACTTTGGCAGATGCCTCAAGGGATTTGAGCAGGGTAAAGAGGCATACTTAAGTCCTTATACCCTAAATCCTATACAAAACTCTACTACCTTTAAAAAAAAGAGAGAGAGAAAAGAAAGGAATAGAAGAGAAAAGAAAAGAAAAGAAAAAAGGAAGGGAAGGGAAGGGAAGGGAAGGGAAGGGAAGGGAAGGGAAGGGAAGGGAAGGGAAGGGAAGGGAAGGGAAGGGAAGGGAAGGGAAGGGAAGGGAAGGGAAGGGAAGGGAAGGGAAGGGAAGGGAAGGGAAGGGAAGGGAAGGGAAGGGAAGGGAAGGGAAGGGAAGGGAAGGGAAGGGAAGGGAAGGGAAGGGAAGACCCCTAACTCTCAAAAGCACAAAGTTAAGAGGGGTTGGTAAAACCTGCAGATGTATTTGAAATTTAAGGAAAAAGCTAAATTGCATTATGTTGAGACCTCTATTACTATTCATCCTAGTGAGTAGCGAAAATACTGAATTTTGGTATATCAAACAATCTCTTAAGTTTTCCAGTTCATACTTTTAAATCAATAAAATACTGACATCAATTTTACATGATTGTCTTGTATATATAAATATATATATGGATCAAATGAATTAAGTAAAAATTAACAATTCATTATTGAATAACAAGTTTTGTCCTATAACAAGTGAATAAAAATGTCCACAGAACACTTTTTTGGAAAAGAATTTGCAGGAGGAAGATGAGTTGAGGACTGGATCTATGATCCATGAATGGCCAAAAAGGAAACCTTATACTTATATAGATCAGGACTTACTGTTCAACTTAAGAGTCTTAGAAAGTTTCTGTGATATTGAAAGGTCAAGTGACCTACCCAGGGTCACATAGCCTAGGTCTTTAGAGGCAGGACTTGAATCCATCAAGTGTTTTAAACTCTAAGCCAAGCTCTTGATCCACTATACCTCTGTTAAAACAGAATTTTTACAATAAAATACAGTATTAAAAAAATAAAGCTAACACCACAACAGAATGGCAAATATTGCAATATGATTATAGAATGTTCATGAAAGGTTTAAAGGAAGGAGTGTACAAAGGAAGCTCAAGAGAAAATCTAATTAAAGATACTGTCTTAATGGGGGGCAAAAGGATAAAATTCACATCATGAGGTATTGGGAGTACATATTTGATTATTTATCTGAATAATTTCATATTGTAAAAAAACTTGATTAGATTATTCAATAACCTTGGCTTTTTAGATCTAATTATAAGTTCTCTCTTCATACAGACAAATACATAACAGAAGTTAATAAAGTCCAGATCTGGCAATTCAGCTGTAGCACAAAACCAAATGACTTTATAAAGTATTGGGCTAGAGATCAAAAGGTACCCTGAAAGAACACTGGTTATTAGAAAGAAGAAAAATATGTCTTTTTCAGTAAACATGATTGAAAGTAGACATGATTGAATCAAAAACTGTGATTTGAAGCAAAGAATCCAGATTTGGAGACTTCAAAACTAGGAGATTTGATGTTGTTTCTTCAGATTGGCTTGACTGTGGAAATGAATGAATAAGAGAGTGAAGAGGGAGATCCTCTAAATCACAATTTGTAGTCTTTATTTTGTATTCCAATCACAGCTTTTGAGACTCTGATTTATTGTCAAGGATTCTGAGAGCTACCTAAAATGTATTTAGAGCTATTCTTTTGCATCTTTCAGGCAAAACTTGGGCACACTGTTCATTTTAGCCAGAAACCATGACCCTCAGTCTAGAGTACAGACTCCTCTCATAATATGGCAACATCCAAGTTCTCAGGAAACTGACTCACATAAGCACAACAGGAAATAGTAGTTTTTAATATCATTTCTGCATATTCATGGAAGGCAGATGGTTCCAAAGACAACTATTACACAAAATTAACTTAATTACTACATAGTATTCTAGCATAAATAATAGTGAAATAATTTATCCACAGTTTCTCAAATGAAATATTAAAATTTAATTTACCTGTCCATTTTTCCCCAGTTCTAATTCCACAATAGCAACAGGAACATTGATTTGCTCAAAGTGTTTTGACTGAGATTTCAAATCTACTCTCCAATTCATGGCTTTCAGACTGTTCTCCCATCGACTTTGATTGATTAGACTCTCCTTGATTTTTGTCTTGTGGTTTTTCCAGAATTTGGAAATGACTACTGCTTGATCAGCTGTAATTCCACCTTGTTTTTTGGTTTGAGCAGTCAGGAATGCCTCTAATTGGTTGAAATCCATGTCTGCATATGCAATAGACTAGAGCAAAAAGGGAAAAAAATGAAGTATTACTTCTTTGATAAATTAGAGAATAATCATAACAATAACATTCACATGTACTTGGGACTAAATTATTTTTCTCAATACAATCCCATACGGAGAGTAGTGAAGGAATTTTTAATCCTAATTTACATCTGAAGAAACTAGGACTCTTGAAAAATCAAATTGCTTGCCTTTGTTTGCCAGCAAGTAAAATGCTGATTCCTGGCAAAACTTCAGAATTACAAGAACAGCTAAAAACATTTTTAAAAAGGAGTGATCTTACAGCCCCAAAGAATTCAATGAAAGCAGGTCATGCCAAACAAAAATTTCCATTTTGGGAGCAGCTTTATTAAATTGGTAGTTTAGAAAATGTTACAAATAAAATTTAATTAAGATTAAAATTTTTCTTTTATTATATAGATTTATTTCCATGGCTTAAAGAGCTTGTGTTTCTTTATTTTTTTAAATAATACAATTTACCCATAATAGTCCTCTCCCCTCCCCTCACAAACCTCACCCCACCCCACCCACCCCCAGTTGCCTTATCCAGGAATCAGGCATATTCATGCAGATTATATTTTTTCCTGTTTCCACCTTCCAGTTCACTCTCTGGAGGTAACAGTCACAATTTGTTCTTCAAGTATTAAAGGTTTTCTTGGTTATACTTATTTCACTGTTCATTATACTGTGTAGTTCTTCTCAAGATTTTCCTAACTTTAGCCTGTTCATCATTTCTTGTGGTGCAGTAGTGGTCACAATCATTTACCAGTTATTTAGCCATTCCCCAACTGGTGGGCATCCCCTCAATTTCCAGTTCTTTGCCACCACAAAAACAGCTGCTATAAATATTTTGGAACATATAGGTTCTTCTCCTTTTTCCCTGATCTTTTTGGGAAATGGAACCAGCAATGGTATTCCTGGGTTTAAGGGTGAATACAGTTTTTTGCCTCCTTCGGTGTAATTTCAAATTGCTCTTCAAAATGGTTGTGTCGGTTCACAGCTCCACCAACAGTGTATTAGTGACTACATTTTCCACATCCCCTCCAATATTTATCATTTTGCCCTTTTGTCATTTTAGCCAGTCTGATGAGTATGAGATGATACCTCAGAATTGCTTTTGCTTGCATTTCTCTAATCAGTAGTAATTTAGAGCATTTCTTCATGTACCTATTTGGCTTTGATTTCATCTGAAAATTATCTGTTTATATTTCTTGCCCATTTATCAAATTGGGGATGGTTATTATTTTTATAAATTTGACAAAATTCTCTATATAATTTAGATATGAGATCTCTATTCAAGAGGCTATCTAACAAATGTTTTCCCAGTTTTCTGCTTTCTTTCTAATCTTGGCAAAATTTGTTTGTCCAAAAACTTTTCAATTTACTGTGCTCAAAATTATCTATTTTACATTTCACAATGCTCTCCATCTCTTCCTCTCCTAACCATAAATCTAATAGGTAATGTGTTCCCTGTTCTTATAATTTACTTATGATATCTCCTTTTATGTCTAGATCATGTAGCCATCTTTTTATCTTATCCTGGTGAATAGTGATTTCTTATCCCCCAAACCTAATTCTATGCTTTTGTCAAATACAAGTCTACTATAATCTTTTACTACAGTTTATTGTATGTGTATCCTGTTCCACTGATCTACCTTTCTATTTCTTAACCAGTACCAGATAATTTTGATAATTACTCCTTTATAACACAATTTAAAATCTAATTCTGCTAAATCTCCTTTTATATTTTTTCATTCTTTTTGATATTCTTGATCTTTTGTTCTTCCAAATGAATTATTATTTTTCCTGCTCCATAAAATAATTTTTTGGTAATTGAATTGAGATAGCATTGAATAAATAGATTGTTTTAAGCAGGATTGTCATTTTAATTATATTGGCTCTGCCCATCTTTGAACAATCAATATTTCTCTAATTACTTAGATCTGACTGCATAAAAAATATCTTATGATTATGTTCCTATAGTTCCTGGGTTTTTTAAAGCAAGTATACTCCTGGGTATTTTATTTTATCTGTAGTTGTTTTAAATGGAATAGTTAGATTGTATTTTTAAAATAATTTTTGTAACCTAAACTTAATGACAACTAAAATTAGCATTGCAACATTCTTAACAGAACAGAAAAGAAAAATTACACATGAAACTGTAAATATATATGGATTGCTTTATTGAAAAACAAATACATGAGAAGTTAATATGTAGCTTGCAGAGTAGTCCTATTTGTGATTTTTTCTCCCTTCTGTTCTCTTCTGTGGATTTTTAATAAATGATCCAAAGATCCCTTTTTTTGTTCTTTCCTTTACCATTTTTAATAATACTTTATTCCTAGCCCACCTCTCCCTCTTCTCCACCCCACTGAAAAATAAAAAATAAAAGCCAAACCCTTGTAACAAATATACATAGTAAGTCAGAACAAAATCCCATGTGGGCAATGTCTGAAAAAATACTTTATTTTGTATCTCAAATCCATGATTTCTCTGTCAGGTGTTTTCCTAGATTTTTATCAAAGCATTTGACAAAATCTCTTAGAATAATAAATAGTACTTATATAGTACCTTAAGGTAAGTGAAGCTGCAAAGATTTATTTCATCTGATCCTCACAATAACCTTGTACAGCAGGTGCTATTATTATCCCCATTTTACAGATGAAGAGGATGAGTACAGTTTTAAATGACTTGCCCAGAGTCATAATATGTGTTTGAGGCAAGATTCAAATTGAGGTCTTCCTGATTCTAAGCCCAATACCCTATAAACTTCACTAGCCAGTTGTTTCCAAATAAAGAGATGCAGACTTGATTAGTTCATTGGAAATAGAAGTGGCCACACAGCCAGACCCAAAGAGTCCTCATTAATGGTTTAAAATTAAGCTGGAAGGTCCTGAGTGAAGTACTCTAAGAATCTGTCCTTGCTTTTGAGCTATTTAAGATTTTTATCAATTATCAATTATATAAAATTATTTTCTTATCAAACTTACCAGTGATACAAAACAAAGTGAGAGAGTTAACACTATGGATTTTGGACTTAGTAAACAGGCTTCTACAGTCTAAAACAATGGGTTGAATCTAATAAGGGGAAATCAACAAGCATTCTGTAGCAGGGATGGTCAGGGGAACCAATGAGTTGATGGATTGATGTATCTCCCATATGGCTTAATGCATACTCTGCCTCTGCTGAGGAATATGTATCTTGATAAGATGAAATAAGAATCAGTCTCCAGTGACAAGAAGGTTGCACAGATGACTGGCAATAATATCATGGGTTGTTTCAGGAGTTGTACAATCCCCAAATGTATCAATCATTGGGTAGCCTACTAGTGATGAACCTCTCTATACTTAGCTGAGATGGTCCTAGAAATACAGAGTTAATCTATTGCTGGTAATATTCTCAAAGTCTTTTTTATATCTTCTACTGGCATAGCCTTTGAGAACCCAGGATCACCTCCATGCCACACTGAGGAATCAGAATGGACTTTTCGGGTATTTAAGGGTGATAAAAATTACTTTTGGGGCAGATGGGTGGCTCAATGGATTAAGAGCCAAGCCTAGAGATGAGAGATCCTGGATTCAAGTCTGGCTTCAGACCCTTCCTAGCTGTGTGATCCTGGGCAAGTCACTTAACCCTTATTGCCTAGCCCTTACCACTCTTCTGTCTTAGAACCAATACATAGTATCTGTGTAATTCTAGGCAAGTCACTTACTCTTCCTTAGTTTCCTCACCTGTAAAATGAAACTAATAATATCTACCTCCCAGAGTTGTTAAAAGGATCAAATGAACTTATAATTGTAAAGCACTTAGCACAATCTGTCACATAGTAAATGCTTTGTAAATGTTAGCTATTATTAATTCAAGGTTCTGCTAATTCAATAAGAAATATTTATGGTATTTAGGCTGCAAAAGATACAATTTATCCCTTGGTTTTATATGCTCATGTTTTGGTCTTTTGTCTCTGGGGGAATGATGAGAGAAGAAAAGTGGTTATTGCTAAGATACCCAAGGACAAGATAGGTTTGGTTCTCTTGGGAGTGGAGAGGAAAGGCACAGGCTTGAAGGCCATCCTTCAACTGGTTTGTTCAAAAAAGGTAGGTTTCATAAAAGTGATAGGCCGTTAGTCCTTGACTACATTTGCTAAATCCTAGAGAGACTTCTTTGCTTAGCTCCAATGCTTTTCATTCATTTTTCTCCTTTATTTTGGCTTCTCTAAGAAACTGTCAGTGCTCTAATCCACAATCTTGAATGGACTCCTTTTATCCCTATTACAAGCCATGCAATTCTCTCAATGAGTTTAACACTTCTCTAAACCCATTACTGATTCTCTCCTGAGTAATATAGGTAATCAATAAGTTTAACAAGCATTTACTTCTACTATAAGCAAACTTCCAAAATAAGCAACAAAAATATGCTTGGCCCTGGAATATTATGAGTCTTATTTTGAGCAGCTAAACCATCAATGAAAATTATTAAAACTTAGAGAATTGTCCCTTACAGGAGGTAGTTTAGCAGTTTTGTGAAATATCACAAAAACCCTTAATTTGTCCTCTGAGATAAAAGGAGTTGGTGTAGTATAGTAGAAAGAGTAGTCAACAAGAAGTAAGGAGATCTATGTTCTAATCCCATTTCTCCTATTATGACCTTTAGCAAGTCATTTATTCTATGTCTTTTTCTTCATTTGTAAAATAAAAGGATTGGATAAAATGACTAGCAGGATTCTTTCCAGTACTAAGACTCTATAATTCTACCCATTCACTGAAGATCAGTTATCAATCTTGTTGAGGAGTAATTGCCCATGTTGCTATGGTCTACACAGAAAAAAATGCAAAGATCTTTCCCTTTCCTTTCCCTATAACTCAAATAGTCACTATGCTATTACCATAGGAAGGCTAAAAGGAAGTGTTTTATTTTGTAGTTACCAAGGGATTTAAAATTTCTGCTATGGCACTGAATATAGTTATCTTTGCATATGGAGAAATAATAAATATTCATGTCCTATTTACTATTTCCATTAGCAACTTGCTCTGCTACATACTGTGATATGTCAAAAGCCTGTCTATATGGTCTTCTCAAATAATGATGAAAGTGAATTTTTTTGTCAGATCCCAGAAATGAACAACAAAATACTGTGATACACTTCAAGTCACATTTACCATTAGTTTGGGTTAGTTTCCATCATTAATATGGGATATAAATTCATCCAAATGTATAAAAATGACCAGAAATTCAACAAATATTATTTAAATATTAGTGTAAGACACTAAAGGGGACACAAATACAAAAACAAACTCATTAAAAGGACTCATTTTTTTATTGAAGAAATATAGAAAATATAAGAATAAGTAAATACAAGATGAGAGGAATAAGAACTAGAGAAAGCAGAAAAGACTTTGTGTGAGCTTCATCTAAGATGAGTTTTGAAGGAAGATGGGGATTCTATAAAGTTGAGGTGATGTGGGATGACACATCAGATATGCCTATAGTAAAAGTTCTTACCCTGGGGTCTGTAACTTTTTTAATATGGATTTTTTATTTTAACAACAAATTTACATGTAAATTTTCCAAAGTTATATGATCCACATTGTCTCCCTCTCTTATCTTCCTCCCTCCTGGAGCTGATAAGCAATTCAATCTGGATTATACATGTATTATCATGCAAAACATATTTCCATATTATTCATTTTTGTAAGTGACTAATCTTAAGAAACCAAAAACCCAAAACATATACCTAGATAAACAAATAGTAATATATTTTCATCTTCATTTCTATTCTAACAGTTCTTTCTCTGGAGGTAGATAGTGTTCTTTTTCATTAAGTCTCTCAGAATTGTCCTCTATTGTACTGCTATTAGTAAGTAGCAAAGCCTATCACATTTGATTGTCCATTTTACAACATTTCAGTTACTGTGTATAATGTTTTCCTGGTTCTGCTTATTTCACTCTGCATCAGTTCATGTAAGTCTTTCCAGCTCTTTCCAAAATCATCCTGTTTATCATTCCTTGTAGCACAATTGTATTCCATCACTAACATATACCACAATTTGTTTAGCCATTCCCCATTTGAGGGACATCCCTTTAGTTTCCAATTCTTTGCTACCACAAAAAGAGTAGCTATTAATATTTTTGTATAAATAAGTCCTTTCCCCATTTTTTTTAACTCTTTGGGATACAGGAGGTCTGTAACATTTTAAAGAAATATTTTTATAACTGCATTTCTACATAAACTGGTTTTCTCTGTAATCCTTTGTATTTTGTTTTGTGCATTTAAAAGATATTATTCTATGGCCTCCACAGGCTCCAATAGGTTTCCAAAGGGATCCATGAAACAAAAATTGAAAAAGGCCTAGAGCCATAATGGTGAACTTATGGCACATATGTCAAAGATAGCACGCAGAGACCTCTTTGTGTGCACAACGTTGTCCCTGTTAGAGTTAGCTACTAGAAAGACAGAATGCTCTGGCAGAGCTGTTCCACCCCGCTCTCCACTTCGCCTCCCCACCCCTCTGAACTTATTTCCTCCTCTGAGCAGAACACTCAGGTCACATCCCTCCCTTTCGGCCTCCCCAGTCTGGAGTGAAGGGGCGAGGGAAGCACTGCATTGGGGGGGGGGGCGGCAGCAGGGTTGGGTTGGGGCACAGCATGTGGTCTCTAAAAGGTTTTAAAAGGTTCACCACCACTGGCCTAGAGCCTGAAATAAATTAGGGAAAGAAAAAAATAGGTTAGAAGCAGGGAAGAATTTGAATGAAAAATGAAAAGACAAATTTACCCACAATAATAAAAGACTGACATAAGGTAGAAAAAAGCTGATGATACATTTTACACACAGATAAAAATGTTTGCAGACTGGAAGAAATCTAGAAGTGAACATGAGAATTGTCTTCCTTCAGTTTTCTCAACAATTCTTACTCTTCAAATTCACTTCATTTCTCAACATCAGAAAGCCAGTCTGGCCAAATACTCCTTCCTGCTGTGTTCTGTTTGTCTCTAGGCAGAGATAAACTAGAAATCAGACATGACCCAAATCCTCTGTCTTCCTTCTAGCTCCCAACTGAAGAGAAATGAGCAGGTTTCTGTCAAAAAGAAAAACAGGCCCTAGACCACTGCATACAAAACTTCCCTCCTCCTCCTCTGTGCCTTTGCCCCACCCCCAATTCCCTGATAATTGCAACTTGGGAGAAATCTCTCTCTTTTCTCACCAATCTTTCCATAGATAATTTATGAACTGTCATATTTATTTTTTCCAAAAGCTAAAACATAAGATCCCCTTAACAGTGATCTCAATTCCAGGAATAAAAAAAAAAATAAATGAATGAATAGATGGAGCATTAAGCTATAATCCTTTCTTGAGAACTTAGCCTAAATTCACATGACAATTACCTTTCTTCCAGCCTAGTCCTCAGATTTCCATGCTCCTAAATACAACAGCATTTTTGGGGAGGGAGATTTAATTGGATATAACTTACATTTTTTTAAAGTAAAGGAAAATTATTCAGAAATATGAAGCACTCTAATTAAAAAGAAGAGGGTCAAAGATATTTTAAAATCTATTAATCTTTATATCATACACAAAAATGTGAGAGAGGAATTACTCTCAGCTATGATTGAATTTTCAATTGGATTAACTGGGAGATAAACAAAAGATGTTATAAGAAGAGATTATGACATATTAGAATGCTGCAAAAATTGGCTAACAATACCTCCCTAAAACATGAATGAATTTCCCCATGCATTCAACAAGAATTATCCAACTCACTTTGCTAAGTCCTCTGGGAAATATAAAAAGTCAGATGAGGCTTCTTAGAGGGATGATATCATTCAATGAATAAGCATTCTTTAAACTCATAATGTGACAGGTTAAGTAATGGGACTACAAAGGAAAAGCAAAAATAGTCTGGAACCTCAAGGAGCTTACACTCTACTCGGGGAGACAACCCTTCCAAATCTGAACAAACAAGACAGAGAGAGAGTAGATGGAAGGTAAACCTTAGGGGGGATGATGGTAGCAGCAGCTGAGAAGAATAGGAAGGCCTCTTGGAGAAGGTGGTACTTGAACAGTTCTTAAGAAGGCTAGATAGTCTAAGAGTCTAAAGTAAGGAGGGAGAGCACTCTAGACATGAGCAGTGCAAGAGCAAGGAGGACAGAGACTGAAAGCCAGTGTGAGGAACAGCAAGTCTGGATGGTAGAGGGAGAGCAAAGGAATAAAATATAACAGGACAGAAAGGCAGGGAGGAGTCCGATGGTGAAGAGATTTAAGTGCCAAAGGACTTGTTTGGTCCTAGAGCAACAGGGAGGCACTGGAGAGAAAATGGCAAGGCCTATGGCTCGGGAAAAGAAAGCATCCTGACAACTGAGAAACTTGAGGCAAGAGGACCAGGAGAAGGCTGCGGTGTCAGTTCAGCTAAGACATGATGAGGGCCTGCCCTAGGGCTGTCTCTGTGTCGGTGTCTCATGGCAGCTTCTTGGAGCCCCGGGGGCAGGCAGACACCAAAGGCGTCTGGAAAGCGGCCCTGGAAAGGGCTCAGCAAGCCGTCACACCAGAGGCTCCAGACTTCCCAGGACATCCTGCACGTCTCCACACACACACACACACACACACACAAGTAAGTGATGCAGACAGAGGAGCCAAGCATGGGCCTGAAGTCATGAACCTAGATGCCTGGAGAGCTGGTGGTCTTCTGTACAGCAACAGGGAAGGTTAGCAGGGAGATGGCTACTGGAGATAAATACTGAGTTCTGTTTGGGACATAAAAACAATGACAGATAACATTTCTAGAGCATTTATTATGGGCCAGGCACTGTGCTGTGCACTTTACAAGTATCTCATTTGATCTTCACAACAACCCTGTAAGGGAGATGCTATTATTAACTCCATTTTACAGATAAGGAAACTGAGGCCGCATTACAAAATATCGATGGCCTGGGATGCAATGGATGACCTTGCATCTTCAAAGTCTGACTAGTCTTCACATACTTGGGGTAGACATTCTCCTAGCTCACCAACAGGCCTGAGGCCCATCAGCTAACTTGAATCTACATTAGCCTACTTGCTGAGAGGGTTTTATTGGAGTAGGACCATTTGCTCATGCTACCACTACTGGTGCCTCAGGTGAGGAAAGATCACACCAAAGGAGGACTAGTGCCTCTGGACTGAGGTATCAGGGCTTGCCAACCCCTTTGTACCATGCCCATCCATCTTTAGGGTTGTTCCTTAAAGGCCTAGGCAAGGATCAGGAAAAATATCTCAGGGAGAAGGAACACAGCAAGCAAAGGTGTGGAGGTAGCAAAAGATAGGAATCCAGGGGACAGCTGGGTGGTTCTGTGGATTGAGAGCCAGGCCCAGAGATGGGAGGTCCTGGGTTCAAATCTGAATTCAGACACTTCCTAGCTGTGTGACCCTGGGCAAGTCACTTGACACCCATTGTCTAGTCCTTACCACTCTTCTGCCTTGGAGCCAATACACAGTATTGGTTCCAAGACAGAAGGTAAGGGCTTAAAAAAAAAGATAGGAATCCAGTCTGACTGGAGTATAGGGTATAGAATCCTAGAGACACTAGTAGAACATCAAGGTAGAAATCTAAAGCAGGCAGGAAGGAGGAAGAGAAGGAAGAAGGAGCAGCAGGAGGAAGAGGAAAGAGGAAGATAAGGGTGGAGGAGAACAACCACCACCTAAGATACAGCAAGACCATGCCATCTACCCCAAAGCAACAAGAATCGTAAATCTAGAGCTGGAAGACATCTCAGAGACCACAATTGTCCCAGTCCTTCCTTGTTTCACCTCCTGCCCTTCTAACAGAGCTAAAAGCTCTTATTGTTGTCTCCACCATGATGTTCTAGCCGAGCTTATTTTGGCCTTGAGCCTTCCTGTCACAGGATTATGCCATTCCTCCGCACTGATATGCTTTCAGTTGTGCTATAAGGCTACAAATCATGAAGCAACCAGTCTCTGAAAAATCAAAGTTGGAAAAAACCAGGAGGATAATGAAGGGACATACAGTGAGTCATTAGCTGTCTGCATCACATTCTCAACGATGACTTGTTTATTAAGAAAAAGCAAAAAGATGGCATTCAGAAAATATCTGATTAGAAAAGATGTACTAGATAGTTAATGAGAGCAAAGAATAAATGATAAAAAAAATTCAAGTGATATCACTTTAAGGAAACAGCCTAGAGAGAAGATTCTCCATGGAGACAGATAAAAATTGACAGATTGAGTGAATGGGTTTCAGTCTGCACCACTGGAGAGAACATAGATATTCTGAAATATGTGTAACTGCCCCTGATATCCCCTTTTCTGTTTATATTCTCTCTTTTGTGCTGACTGATCTCATTAGCTCTCAGGGGTTTAATTATCATCCTTATGTTGATGACTGAGATCTTCATATCACCTAGCCCCAGTCTCTCCTGAGTTTCAGTCATGTTCTACCAATTGCCTAGCACACATTTCAAATTAGACATAATGGAGAAATCTCAGACTCAACAGATCCAAAGCAGACGTCATTATCTTTTCTCTCAAACCCTCTCCTCCTCCAGCCTTCCCTATTTCTAATGAAAACACCACCATTCTTCTAGTCTACTAGGTTCATTATCTCAGTGCTATTCTCGGCTCCTTAGGAGCTCTACTCACTCTACCTATCACTCCCTCCCTCTACAGACTATCCAATCAGCTACCAAATCCTGCCAAACATCCAAAACATTGCTTGCATCTGATTAGTCTCTTTACTAACACAGCTGCTACCTTACTTTAGATACCCATTACCAATGCCTGGATTATTGCTATGCTCTCTTAATAATCCCTCTGCCTAAAGTCTTTCACTCTCCAATCTGCCCTTCAGTTCAGATCAATTGTGTAGTTAGGATCCCAATCTATTTTTCTGGCCTCATTGGACACTATTTACCCATATTTTGTGGACCAATCAAACTGTCCTTCTCACTTTTCCTCACACACATGACACTTCATCTCCTTAAAATCAATGCTTTTGCACTGACCATCTACATTTCCTAGAATAGACTTCTTAATTTCCAGTATAAAGAATTACTCCCTTTCTCTAAGACACAATTCAAGGACTGTCTTTGACATAAAGTTTTCCCCCAGTCTCCAACTTCCTTCCAACAGTGTTATGATTAAGATTCTCTGGAGACTGTATCTTCATTTATAATTATTTGTTAAATAATAAAAAGCAGCCCAGAGAAAGAAAAGGCATCAGTCACTCTCAGCCACAGCCCACAGCCAGACCTGGCTAGAGCCAGACTGCAGGCTTCCTCAGACCAGGATTCCAAGAACAAAAAGCACTATTTCCTCCCCCTACTCCAATTTATGCTCTTCCTGACATCCTTTTCCCACACTTCTTTGATTGGAGGACTCTGACCTCAGTCAGGACAAGAGGCAGGTCTTCTAGATGCTAGAAGTCAATCAACATTTAGAATGATAGCAGAGCCCTTAAGTCCACTTTTCTCCACCTAGTTCTATCTATGGTTATTTAGTTATTTCACTACCAAGAGGCTTGTTTACAAAAAAACAAACAAAAAAAACTTGTCTCTACTCTGCTTCAGAAAGGGGGAAGAAGCAAGTTTGTAGCTTTATCTTAAAAACAACCCTTTTTCTCCTTTAAAATCCAAAGAAAGAAAGAATTATTGGAGTAGAAATGAAGGTGAAAACATATGATTTATCACTTGTTTATTTGGGTATATGCTTTATTTCTATAAGATTATTTGCTTATAAAAATGCAAAATATGGAAATATGTTTTGCATGAGAATACATGTATAATCCAGATTGAATTATTAGTCAGCTCTTGGAGGAGGGAGGGAAGAACAGAGAGAGACAATATGGAATATGTGACTTTGGAAAACTTATGTGGAAATTTGTTTTTAAAATAAAATAATGAAATAAAAGCCAAAGATTATCTTGGGATGCCAAAAAGCAGAATAGATTAATATTAACTTTCTACAAATGTTAGAGCCTTTCTGCCCCAAAGACTCTATAGTTAGCTCTTTTGTGATTATTATTATTTATTCCCTTTATATTTACTTATTTTTTAAAACCCTTACCTTCTGCCTTGGAACCAGAAGAGTGGTAAGAGCTAGGCAATGGGGGGGTTAAGTGACTTGCCCAGGGTCACAGAGCTAGGAAGTATCTGATGCCAGATTTCAACCTAGTACCTCCCATCTCTGGGCCTGGCTCTCAATTCACTGAGCCACCCAGCTGCCTCCCCCACTTTATATTTATCCACTATAATATTATAATATGTACTTGTTGACTTCCTTGTTTAGAATGTAAATTGCTTGTGTGGAAAGAAAAACTAAAGCAAGTTCTGGACTTTCTGCCATTGAGTTGGACCCAACAGCAGCTGGAGTGTTAGAGAGAAGATATTGACAAGACTGAAAGTTAGTGGGGGGAAGGGGCAACTAGGAGTGACAGTTGGTCTTGTGACGAGTACTACCTTCCTGCCCTCTAAGTAGAAGGAGCTCCCTCCCTGTCTCTGGATTGAAGTGGCTCTATTTTCCTGATTTTCCCAACTGTGTGCTCTCCCTGGATTCCTGTGATACTGTCCTTGACAAAAGGACTTAAGGGAAGCAGTTTGAATTGTAATGCCAGTCTTTAGGGGCATCAGCCTAAAGAGACAGGCCCAACCAGCTCTGAAAGTCAGGACTTTTCATCCTCTCGCTATCTACTGCTAAAACTTTGAAATTAAGAAAGCTAGCACAGATAAGGCATAGACAGGAATAAGAGAAATCCTCCACCAGCCTGTGAGGCTTGGTCTCAGCTCAAAAGCTGAGAGAGACTCAAAGACCTCATCTAGGGAAATCCCTCTTCCCTCTTCCCTGCTACCTCTCCAATCCAAACTTGTTATTAAAAATTTATCTTTATTTGAAAAAAAAGGAAAAAACTGTACTATTTATTGAGAAAAATGGGTGAGATTGAAAAACAGGGAATACTGAAGGTTTTATAACAGGGAATGGAGGAGTTGAAGGGAGAGAGGGAATATGGCAGCTGGTGAGGTAAAAGGAGAGAAATGTCCCCTGACGAGAGGCTATTTTTGAAAAATGGGGTTCCTGAGAAATGGGCCACTTATGATAGCCTGTGGGGATGTCTTCTCTATGAATTGATGCTGAAGATGCCCTAAGCAGGTACCTCCTGAGGGACAAGCCTCCCCCCAGACCAAGGTTGCCCAACAGGGGTCCAATAGGGACTGTTTCTAGTTGAATGGCTGTCCTGAGGTTCAGCTCCCTCTATGTCCCCTGAAAAAGATAGTCTTCTTATCTGACTGCCATTAATTAAAGATAAATTTTAATAACAAGTTTGGATTGGAGAGGTATTCGGGAAGAGGGAAGAGGGATTTCCCTAGATGAGATCTTTGAGTCTCTCTCAGCTTTTGAGCTGAGACCAAGCTTGGATGTTGGTGAATACCTTCTTCAGGGAGAATTGTATTGTATTTTCATAAAAATCTAAGATTTAATATTTCTGGTGATTAAATCTAAAATTGTGCAGGGGAGAGTTAATTTAATATTCACGATATGGGGAGAGTTAATTTCACTTTCATAATAAGGGGAGAATTAATTTAATCTTTACAGCAGCTAGGTGAGAGTGTGGAATCAAGGATGATTTCTAGGTCATGAGTCTGGGGACTAGAAATATGGTAGTATTCAACAACAATTGGGAAGTGAAGAAGTTAAGGAAGGGTTTGGGGGGAAAGATGAATTTGGTTTTGAACATGATGGGTTTGAGATGAGTATGAGACATATGATTCAAGATTTCTAATAGACAATTAAAGTTGTAAGACTAGAAGTTAGGAGAGAGTTTAGGACTGGATAAACAGAACTGAAAACTGTCATGAAATGATCACTGAATCCATGGGGGATGATAAAATCACCAAGCAAAACAGTATAGATGGAGAAGGGAAGAGCAAAAGTCTTGGGAGACACCAAAAGTGGTTGTAATCTAGTTAAAGATCTAGCAAAGGATGCTGAGGAGTAATTCAACAAATAGGAAGAGAAGCAGGAGAGAATATTCTTATAAAAACTAAAAAAAAAGAGCATCAAAGAGAAGAGATCAGTACTGAAAAGGCCACAAAGAGATCAATAAGGACAATTATGTGATAAATAATTACTAATTTACTAACTAGAACTATAATACTAACCATTCTACATGTATGAATTGTAAGATAGATCACTCACAATAAGGATATGGCTTGTTTTATTCTCTCCAGAGTTATTATATTTATTATTCTTCATACTATTAACTGAATTCAATTAATAACTAGGTTTCACAATTAAATGAAAAAGAAAATTCTTTTTCCCCCTACAAATAATTAAGGATAGGCTATTTTCTTTATTTTCTTTCAAGTGAATATAGTTATCTCTTTAAAACTCCATAATGAACATTGGCATATTGCTTTAGGAAAGCATATGTTTATTTTAGCACTGCTTTCCATTTGTTAGAGATGAAATGAAAATAGTACCGCAGTAAGAAAGGCCCAAAAAAGGTCATTCTATGACATGCAGCAAGATATCACAATTTCAATCATAAATATCCGACAATAAATGTTTGCTGAATTCAGCCAAATTTCTGTAATAGAAATCTGGTAGTTGAGGATTCCTGAGAAACCTGGTGAAATTCCCCATATTCATTCCTCAACAATGCTTCAAAATATTACTTTTTCAGTATATAACCTGCCAAAAATAGATAGTCAATGAAGTCTGAAGAAAGCTGTTTGGATGTCCTATGGCTACTCTCCAAAATGGGAAAGACAAGGCACTGGTGGCAATCCTTTACTGTATCAGCATCTCTCAATGTCTCTCTGAGTCCTCATCAAACCTTTTCATGATAGGTGCAACTGAAGGAAAAAATGTTACAAGTGACTCAAAACTTATCCATGTAAGTAAAGCAGAAGTTCTCCAATAAGAACCCTAAGCATGAACAATTATTCCCATGAGCTTCATAAGCATACTGTCTGACAACATGGACTTTATGTGGCTACATCTTTGCCTTTACAGTAACCTCTGCTTCTTCGTGAGCCCCTACTATTGTTTTTGTAGAACACCCTTAAGGAAATTAAACACTAAACACCCAGAAATTGCAACATCTTGGCTATAAAACACACAAAAGGCAGGAAGCACAGATGTTAATGTTTTAAGTAGAATTCTAAATCACCAGCTAAACAGATGGTTAATAGTTTTCCAAAAACCAAGTCTTAAGCACTTCTGTGCTATGAAGCATGAAAATTAGCAGGAAGAACTTTATTTCATGTTCTTGTTTGTAAAGGTTTAAATTTTCCAGGTTAAAATGCAAAGAGTAACCCCTCTGGTTTTAAGCTGGAAGGATTGTTCTATGATGCTTATGAAAGTGTCTTAATGGAGAATGAAGTATGAACCATATCTAAACTTTTTTCAGCGATAAAAAATTAAGAAGTCAGATTGAAAATGGGGTATATTTGAATTTAATCAAGCCCAAGGTCTTTCATTTATTCCTAGATTAGTCAACAAAAGGGTGCAATATTTATAGATAATTGACTATTTACTCTCAAAGAACGTGTGAACAATGTTGTACAGATTTAAAATCAGCATAAAAAATAACCACAGAAAAATCAGTTCCCTGCTACATTTTGATAGAAAGAGATTTGCTTCTCCATTGAGCCTCTTTTTGTGTTAAAATAAGTTTCACAATATAGGCTGAGCAAAAAGTAAACAAGAGTAAACAGCATCAAGGCCAAGAACATACTTTCCCACAATGTAAGCATTCCACAACACCTGATTATTCCATGTTGTTCACCATTCCCAGGAAGCAGCTCCACAATAGTACTTTGACTTTTCCTAAGAACTAGGATTTCCTTTTCATTTCTCTGACCAATATCAAACATGGAACTAAACATATTCTGAATCTACTGTATTCCAACTGCACTGATTGTAAAAACAATTTTTTAAATCCACTGTGGACTTATCAAAAGCCACTCTGAATTGTCTACTTCACTGTTAAGTCAGCTTGTAAGAGTTACAAGACTCAACCACAGAAGAAATATTCATCTCAAAGAAAGACCACAATGAAAGGGAAGCTGCTATGTCTAACACGGTGAGTTTAAGATCTTAGTTACTATCTTTAGGGCATCAACAAAAGCTCTTCTTAGAGATTTCAAACTGTCACACTTTAAAAACCCCAACAACAATAATAAGAAGTAGTTTAGAGAAATTAAAAGGGGTCAATGTTATCTTTTTCTTTATATGACAGAGTATTAAATTTGCTTTTCTTTCTAAAGAATCTAAGGAAGACTGAAGCTCTGGCTCACTGCACTGCTGTAAACATTGGGACCAGAGCTACCTTCAAGATCAGGCAATATCCACAATGATTATAGAAGTGATACAGTGGGCAGTGAGGGAGATGAATAGAAGCATACCTAGAAGCTTTAGATGTACTTTTTCTTTTTCCCTCTACCTCCTTAGCCAGAGGTTACCTGGGGGAGACAATTAAAGAGAATACTTGATATCTAATACAAAGAACAGTCCCAGATTTCTGCAGAGTATTTTCTGAAAATCATAGCACTATAAAATAAATTTTTTAAAATGGACTTCTAGAAGGGCTGTCCTTCACTAAGGCAACATCAACACAACTTAAATATTGAACTTATTTTGCCAGAAGTGGAGCTATAACAATTCCCTACTTCAGGGATTCTTAATTTGGGGACAGTGACCTTTAAAAAAAACACTTTGATAGTTGTGTTTCAATATAATTGGTTTTCTTTGTAATCCTATGTATTTTATTTAATGCATTTACAAACATTATTGTAAGAAGGGACCCATAGGCTTGCTAGATTTGCCAGAGAGGTGTATGACACAGAAAAAAGTTAAAAATACATTTCCTATTTGATTAAGTCACTAAAATCTGAGGTCTGATATTTATTGTCCACAGCTATATAAAGAAAAGGCTGGTAAGTACCCTTATTGGTCATATTTGTGGGAAGAAATCTATAGTTTTATTCATAGAATCATAAAGAGAAAGACTGAATCTATTACTTCATTAGTAAGAGGACTTCCTAGATGAGGAAACTCCCTCTACTAATTCAGGTTAGCACCTTCTCCAAAACATACATGAAGCCACTAAACCATACATAAGGCTGTCTACCACTTGCTGAGTGTTTAACAATTCTGCTCTAGAACACTTAAAGGTGACTTGACCAAGATCACTCCATCATACTGTTAAATCAACAACAAATTTATTGAGTACTTAAGGTACCTTCCAACTGTTTGTTTTTTAAAATACTATATTACTCTATGAAGGGGATATAACTTTTACTATTGAATCAGGGAGGGCAGCTATAGCCAGCAGTTTTGCCATTTCCCCTCTCGTGCTTTGTTGTTAGAAGTGCCTGCCAGTCCTGCCCTTCCCTCTGCAGAATTTCAGGTACTTTCTTGAGGCTTTTCTGAACTTCAAAATCATTTTCATGGCCAGGCCCTTGTCAGTCATTCAATAAGCATTCATTAAGTCCAGTGCCAGGTACTATGTTGAATGCTGGATCATCCCTGCTCTCAAGGAACTCAGTCTAGTATGAAAACAAGCAATATGTATAAGCAAGATAAATACAGGACAAATTGGAGATAATCAACAGAGTAAAACACAGAATCAGAAATGAAGGTTGTGAATTTTGTTTTATTTTATTTCTTAGCCCCTAAAAGATTTAATGAAAGGTGCAGATTGTGCAAAGTGGAGCACATTACTGGGAAAAGATGAATGGAATTGAGTCACACAGATTCTATTAGGAGTTCAAGTTGGAGATGAGAGAGTCAGAAGATCATCACAGTAGCCTAAAGGGCTCTTTTCTAATGCCAGTTGGCCTGGTTTGGGCTGTAGAACAGACTACAACAAAAGAAACAGAATGTGTTAACTGGCCAGGTTACATATTGACCTGGTCATCAAATTTTAAGAGATAAACACTTTTGGAGGAAGAGGAATTAAATGGAAGTACCTAGATTAAGTAACAAATTTCCCAAACTTCAAGATCTACCATACTTGAGCCAGAAAAATAGAGAGAGCACTATCATGTGTATATGAAAGCAATGGTGACAGAAAACCATAGATGAATAGATAGGTCAGGGAGTCAGGATGAGAGGAACAGCTAGAATCAAGAACCAATAAGTTATAGCAGTAAGAGTGTCAAGTTTGTGAGGTACTATTTTCAAGGTTCAATTTAAGTACCACATCCTCCACAAAGCCTTTCGTAATTCCCAGTTATAAGTGTTTTCTCTCCTCAAATTATCTTTAATGGATTTAATTGTGAACATTTTTACTCCCTTTCACAAGCTCCTTGAAGGTAGACACTTTTCATTTTATATTTATATAAACAGCCCTATGTACACAGTATATTCTTGGTAAATGCTTATTGAATTAAAGGTGTTTTGTTGAGTAGGGTGAATAATTTAGTAGTTCAGAACTTAGTATGTGAAATAGGGATGGAAAGATAGCTTGGAATTGGGTTATGAAAGACCTTGAATATCAGGCTAGGGAGTTTTTATATTATCCTAGAGCCATGGTGGTGAACCTATATCATGTGTGCCCAAGAGGACATACAGAGTCCTCTCTATGGTGAAATGAGCAGAACCATAAGAACACTGTACATAGTGATAGCAATAATGGCAATGATCAACTAGGAAAGAAATAATAATTAGCAGTAGTGCAATGATCTAGGACAACACCAAGGGACTCATTACAAAAAAAGGCTATCCATAGGCATAGAAGGAACTGACAGCGTATTAATGCATACTGAAGCATATTCTTCTTCACTTTATTTCCTCCATAAATTATTTTCTAAGGTAAGTGATATGGATTGCAAAATGTCAGAAAACAATTATTAAAAATTGTATATTGATGTGAACTAGAAAAAAAATTTTAAAGTATTTAAAATGAATA
This sequence comes from Monodelphis domestica, assembly GCF_027887165.1. NCBI lineage: Eukaryota > Metazoa > Chordata > Mammalia > Didelphimorphia > Didelphidae > Monodelphis > Monodelphis domestica. Next base: position 640,014,867 of record NC_077227.1, read on the forward strand.
AATAAACTGGACCAGGATGGGGGATGGGGAAAAGTAAGAGAGGCAGCTAGGTCACTCAATGAATGGAGAGCCAGGCCTAGAGGCAAGAGGTTTTAGATACTTCCTAGCTGTGTGACCCTAGGCAAGCCACTTGACCCAGTTGTTTAGCCCTTCCATTCTTCTGTCTTGGAACCAATATTTAGTATTAATTCTAAGACAGAAATAAGGGTAAAAAAAAAACAAGAAAGAGGGTGTGTGCTAGGATAAGAGGAGGTCCTAAACCCATACCAGGATCCCTTAACTTCATGCAGGATGCAGAAATAAGTGCCATCTAGCAGCTGTCACTCACTACACCAGGTCATAGATCCAAGATAGCTGAGAAGGTTCTTATCTTTCTCTTTTTCACTGTCCTCTTAAGAATCTGCTTGTGACCACTATTTCCTTAACTCTACCCTCTTCTTATTCCTCTGTCCCTTCTCAACTCCTTTCCCTCCCTACTTCTCTTTTGGGTAAATTCATCTGTCTGAATGTTTATTCTTTCCTTTTTAAAACAGTTCAGATGAGGGTAAAGTTCAAATGTATAAACTTTTCCTTGTACACTCCATTTGTGTGAGAAATTTTTCCTCATTCTTTCTCTCCCCCCTCCCACTTCCAGCACATGCCTCTTCCCCACCTTTCCCACCCTTTCATTCTTATTTTGAGATCATCCCACCATAGTAAATCATCCTAATATCATGCACAGGTCTTCTCATTAAACCCCCCTTAAAATTCCTGGTGATGACAAAGTTCTGAGGGATTACTGTATGGATTATTATATGGATTACTCCATACAAGAATGTAAAATAGTTTAAACTTGTTTAGTCCCTTATGATTTCTCCCTCATATTTACTTTTTTATGTTTCTCCTGAGTTTGAATGTGTTTGAATATTAAATTTTCTATTCAGCTCTGATTTTTTCATCAGTATTTGAAGTCCTCTATTCCAAATTTCCATGGTTTCCCCTGTAGAATTATACTCAGTTTTGCTGGAGAGGTTATTCTTGGCTATAATCTTTGCTCTTTGCCTTCTGGAATAGTGTATTCCTAACCTTCCATTTCCTGAGACTGGTAGCTGTGAAATCTCATATGATCTTAACTGTGTATCTATGTTCTTTTACTGTATAATGTTCTCTTGGTTCTGCTCATTTCATTCTTCATAATTTCATCTAGTTTTTTCCATTTTTTTAAACTAATCTGCTTATCATTTCTTATGTCACAGTAATATTCCATCACAATCATATGCTATGATTTGTTCAGTCATCACCCAATTGACAGGCATTCCCTCAATTTCTAATTCCTTGCCAACACAAAAAGAGTTGCTATAAATATTTTGAAACCTATAGATTCTTTTCCTTTTTTCCCTGATCACCTCTGCAAATTGACCTAATAGTGGTATTGGTGGGTCAGAGGGAACACACAGCTTTACAATCCGTTGGGCATAATTTCAGATTGCTCTCCAAAATGATTGGATTAGTCTATAATTTCATGAACAGTGTATTAGTGTCCTCATTTCTCCATATCCCCTCCAACATTTATCATTTTGTCCTTTTATCATTTTAGTCAATTTGAGAAGTGTGAGATAATATTTCAGGGTTATTTTGATTTGTATTTCTCTAATCAGTAATGACTTCAGGCATCTTTTCATATGGCTATATATAACTTTGATTCCTTCATCCAAAAGCTGTTCATATCTTTTGATCATTTATTAATTGGGGAATGGCTTATATTCTTATATATTTAATAAAGTTTTCTAAAATATTTGAGATATGAGACCACTGACAAATTGTCTATAAAAATATTTCCCCAATTTTCTGCTTTACTTCTAATCTTGGCTATATTAATTTAATTTGTGTTTGTGCATTTATTTGTAATTTAACATAATCAAAATTAGCCATTTTACATCTGATACTGCTATATCTTATTTATTTATAAATCCCTCTCCTATCCTTAAATCTGATAGGTATTATGTTCCATGTTCTTCCAATTTGCTTATGATATCTCCTTTTATGTTAGTCATGTAATCCATCTTGATCTTATTTTGGTAAAGGTATAAGATATTGGTTTATTCCTAGTTTCTGCCAGAGTGTTTTCTAGTTTTCCAAAACATTTTTTTATCAAATAGTGAATTCTTATTCCAAAAGCTTGGATTTTTACTTTGACAAAATATTGGCATGATATTACTATACTCATTTACTACTGTTTGTTGAATTTCTGTTTGGTTCCAGTGATCAACCTTTCTATTTCTTTACCAATGCCAGATAGTTTTGTTAATCAATGCTTTATATTACAGTTTAAAATCTGTTTACTGCTAGACTTTCTTCCTTTACATTATTTTTCACTTATTACTTTGATATTCTTGACCTTTTGTTCTTCCAAATGACTTTTGTTATTATCTTTTCTAGGTCAATAAAAGAATTTTTGGTAACTTAATTGGGATTAATCTAGATGAGATTGTCATTATAATTGTATTGGATCTGCTAGCCCATGAACAATTAATATTTCTCCAATTATTTAAAATCTGACTTTATTTGTATAAAAAGTGTTCTATAATTATGTTCATGTAGTTCCTGAGATTGTTTTGGCAGATATATTTTCAGGTATTTTATTCTATTTATGGTTATTTTTAAATGGGATATATCTTACTATTTCTTCTTATAGGACTTTGTTAGTCACACATAGAAATGCTGATGACTTATGTGGGTTTATTCTATATCCTGCTACTTGCTAAAATTGTTTCAACTAATTTTTGTAAAGTTTCTAGGATTTTCCACAGATAACCATCATATCATCTGCAAAAAGAAAGTTTTATTACTTCTTTCCCCATTCTGATTACTTCAATTTCTTCTTCTTTTATTGCTATTGTTAAAATTTCTAATACACTATTTGTTAATATCTTGATGATAATAAGCATCCTTGTTTTAACCCCTGATCTTATTGGGGAGGTTCTTTTCTGTCTTGGTTCGTTTGCTGATTCTTGTCTATTTCTTGACTTAGGATTTTATGTTAGTGTTGAGGCCTGCTCACTTCTCAGGGAGGATGTCTGTCCTGAGCTTCTGCTACTTTCATGGCTCAGTTTAGGGGCCTGAAAGTTGCTGGGGCTTCCAAAGTGCTGTGATGTGAAAAGAGGACTATTCACCACCCTCCTAGCCTAAATTCCTGACCTAGAGCTGACTCTTGAGTAATAGAGTTTCAATAGCTTGTTGCTAGACTAGACTCACTGTTAGCTAACAAAAGCAGCTATGAAAGTTTTACAGTTTCAGAATGACTAAACTGCTAGATCCCCTTAGGTCTTGGTCTCCTGCCTTAGGCATCATGCTGCAGTTTTATATGCTGGGCTAAAGGTAAGAACCGTGCTCCCAGACTAGTCAAGAGCCACATACCTTAGTTCCTGGATTTGTTTTGTGCTCAGTACTCAGCTAGGGCCTTGTGCTTGATTGTGGCTACTCTTCCACCCTGGATCTGTGACCTAGAAGTGGGTAATTGGTGACAGATCAAGCAGATGGTACCTGATATTGCTGCCAGCACTAGTTCAGGGGTCTACTGGGATCTTTCCATGCTGGTACTTCTGCACTGGTGTTTAGTTTCAGTCTCTTACCTTCTCTGAGTTCTAGAACAATCCCTACCATTATTACCGCACTTTACCTCTAGCCAGCTCCCATCTTTGTGTCTGCAGATGCCTCTATTTTCTTAAGTTGCCCTGGGCTGGAAAAATTACTTACTGTGACTTTTTCTTGACTTTCCTAATAAAAATTTGATTTGGCATTTTCTAGGTTATAGAGGAGATAGATTGAATAGGCTGGGCAAAAATGTTCATGCTCACTCTGCCATCTTGACCCTGCTTTCCTAAACTCCTCATTTTACAGATGAGGAAAGTGAGATCAAAATAGATTGAGTGATTCTCCCAGGGTCACATGTGTTAAATAGCAGTGCCAAAATTAGAGCCACAGTACTTTAATTCCAAATCCAATCTTCTTCCTCTTGTTCCACACTGGCAAATTTTTCTTGAGAATAATGACTAACCATACGAAAAGATGCACACTAATTTCTAAAGTATATATTGATTTGATTATGTCACACAAAAAATGCACATTGAATTTGCCACTTTTGAGGAACAGTCCTAGATGGTAGCTTGTAATGATGCCAAAGTGTGGGAAGCCATCAAACCCAAGCTGTCTGACATGGTCACACATGATTTCCAGAGTTGCAAAGTGACTTTCTGAAAAAATAAGGCACCCACAGAACCCCCCCTCTGTGTGACTTCTCTCTCTAATGGAATTGTTATGATTATTGTTCTCTCCCCAAGACAGGGGAAATAATATGAGAGCAAACATTTATATGGTTAACACATATATATCCCACCTTTATCCCCACAGATTATTACCCTAAAAGATTATTTTCACAGAATTAAAACCTAAAGATCATTATCCATTATCCCCCTCCTTTCCCTCTCCACAGAGTTACATTCACTCCCATTACAAGCCAGGCAAGCCAAGAGCATCAATCACCTTCAAGACACACTCCAGGGGACAGCTGGGTAGCTCAGTGGATTGAAAGCCAGGCGGGAGGTCCTAGGTTCAAATCTGGCCTCAGACACTTCCCAGCTGGTGACCCTGGGCAAGTCACTTGACCCCCATTGTCTAGCCCTTACCACCCTTCTGCCTTGGAGCCAATACACAGTATTGACTCCAAGATGGACCGTAAAGGTTTAAAAAAAAAAAAAGACACTCCACTGCTGACAGAAACCAGGCAACACTGTCAGATGCTTTAAAGTAATATAAGAAAAATAGAACTTCTAAATTGAGGAAAACTCCAAATCTGGTCTGTCTCAAATTACCTTCTAACCCTGTACTTAGATACAAAATGTTTTGTTATCCATCTCCTAAGTAATTGTGATTGATTGTGAAAGTTGACCAAAAGGAACAATGATTCTCCTTAGGTCAGGGAGAATTAACCTCCAGATCACCCTGTTTATGTCATTCATCTTTAGCAATAATGTTTCATTGACTATCTCCTTAGGCTACGCACTTGTTGTTAAGTTCTATGGAAACATATATATAGAAAATTGATTGTGTGCCAGAAAAGCATGTACTCAATGAACTTATAAAATAAACAAAACTCTGTGCCATGGCAGAACACTGTGTGATGCCTACGTACATGGGATTGAGCATACAGTGTCTCTCACTCCATTATTCAACTGGACCATCAAACTTGGGCAGATGATACTCACCCTTTGAGACTCCCCTGGAACAGCTCTCAGGCTTTAATTCTGTGAATGTAATCTTTTAGGGTAATAATCTGGGGGGATTAAGGTGGGATATATGTATGTTAACCTTATAAGTATTTGCTCTCATATTTTCTCCTGTATTAGGGAGAAGAAAAATAATCATAATAATTCTATTAGAGAGAGAAGTCACACAGAGGGGGGGGGGGTTCTGTGGGTGCCTTATTTTTCCAGAAAGTTGCTTTCCAACTCTGGAACTCACACATGACCGTGTTGACAGCATAGGCTTGATGGCTTCCCACACCAAAGGTTTGGCAATTATTGAAAATGCATTTGGAAATTAATCTTTGCAAGCAAAACCAAAACTTTATTTGCTGATAGTTCTGGCAAAGTTCTAAGAATTTGCTATGCTGGAATATGTAGGCATTTGCTTTAGTGAACACTACAAATTGCTGATCATTTCCACTTACTGGCCCAGTGCAATCAAAGCAGTGTGGAAGCCAAAGTATAATATAACAGCCCTAAATATAATACTAATTTTTTTCTTCACCCCATTCCTTTTAGAGGGGCTTTAAACATAGGAATCTAATCTGTTTTTAAAAATGGACATATCTCAAGTCCAAGAAACTCAATTACTTTTATATTTTCTAATAATTAAATAAGGAACTAAAATTAAAATAATGTCCCACAGGTGTCCATATATAAATGATTGCCTTTAAGGGTTTTGAAAATTGTATTGTCTTAAATAGATTACAGATTTCCCTTGAAATCTTGTTCATACCATTAATTTAATAAACCATATCCCTTTTCCCCTAAAAAATAGTAGTAGTAGTCTCTCAGTAACCGAGGATGACTATTGTCTTTGTGTGTTTTTGTGCATAAAGACACTTGTGCATGAAGATTTAAGTGGAAAAGTCGATGCACAGAGACAGTCCCACTCTCTCAGCGTTGGAAGCCTGGGTCCAGTGGCACGAAAAGTCGTTACATCTGGAGACTTCCTCAGCTGCATTGGATGGCCGTGTTGTCTTTTGTGCTCCAACATGCCCTAAGCACTCCACAGTGCCTTGCTGCTTCGCCATCTCAGCCATTGAACCTTCTTATTGGTTTCTTCCGTCTGTTCAGCCGAAGCAGTCTTCACATGCTGGGTGAGCAAAGCCCTAGTTCACCAGGGGTCCACGACAACCCGATGGCTACCCTCACAAGGTTTAGCTGGCCTGTCGAAGCCATTGCCTGGGGTGTGGCCGCTGCTGCATGCTAGCAGCTACTGGGAGCCACAAGTGAGAGCTGGGTGTCAGGTGAGGGTCAGAGGCTGGAGAGCTGCCCTAAGAGGGCACGACAAGCCCTCCATACCAAAGATATTACTCCTTCCTGAGCACCCCATACACCCCTCCCTCCCCTAAAAAATAGCAGCTTTAAAATGTCAGTTTATCTCTTCCATATTCTGTTTTCCACATATTAAAAAATAGTGAATTTCAAACTAGTAAAATATAGTAACCTCTTGACTATAAAGTGTGCTCATGTGAATGACAAAGAGAAACTACAGCATGCAACAGTGGCCATACCCCAGTAAAACCATCTCCACAGCTAAATCAGGTTGGGGGTAACTGGCAGGCCTCACACTCATCAATGAATTAATGGGATATCTATACTAAGTATGTAAAGACTTCCCTCAGCAGCATGGCAGGATGAGAACAATTTGTTTCAAGGGCCATGAAGGCATCTGAAGCAATCACTGTGCAGCACTTCAAGCTTGGTCAGACAATGAAGACATCAAAATCATCCATTATATCCCAAGTCATCGCCAATGGACTTGACTTTTGTCCTGCCACTGAACTTCAATGACTCTGGAAAAGAGAGTGAGGCTGATGACTCTAGAATTCTGACTCACTTAAATCTAATGCATGAGCAAATCAAGACATCACCCATTATTGCTCTATTTTGCCCCAACATAATTTAATTTGTCTGTTTAGAAAATTAAAAATAAACAATAATAACTCCAAATAGATCATATTAATTATTTTAAATTGTCCATTTTTTTCTTTGCCAATATTTTTGGTAATTTCTCAAATGGATTCATGTAGATACTGCTGTCTTTTACTCAAATGAATCCAAGATCTCATTTATCTGAGTATTTCCTCAAATATGCAGATAGAAATCCATCTATTATTTTTCCCTTTCAAGAATGTTGCTCTAGAGAAAATACTGGTATATGATACCTTTGTCATAACTCTATGCATTTGATCCCTTTCTTCTCAAAATTGATTATACCATTCAATCTCATCTAGGTACCTTAAGTACTTAACCATTATTTGTGCATATCTCATCTTTCTTTAGACTATATGCTCCTCAAAGGCAAGGAGGCTGTCATTTCATTTTTATACTGCCAATGTAATGAGAGTTTAATATTTTTTAACTGAATTAAATACTTCCCACTTGTAAAGTACCCAATACATACAAATCACTGGTTCTCCATCCACTTTAGTGTGTATTTATGTATAAGAACTCTAAGCATCACCCCAAGATTGCTCTAGCCATGGGAATAGAGATAAGCATTCATCTTATTTGCAAATTTGTGTTCCGTCTTTATTTACAAAACTTTGAGCTTGAGTATATAGTCTATGTTTATAGACATGAAAATAAACATTTAAGTTCCATGATAAACAAAACTAGGAGGGAATTTTCTTTGCTAATCACCCATTTTTGTCATTCTATTTAAAGTGATTAAATATGAAAATCCTTGGTAATCAAAGAGATTCTTTCCAATTTTATATCTTCTGTATCTAGTGTGAATCTTAAAACTGCTCAGACTCTACCTTGGAACATTTGGTTAAGGCTATTCCCCATTTAAACAATGGAGGTACTTGATCAGGAATGTATTGGGAACTTTAACATTACTCCACCCATACTTAGACAGTGCCTTACGGGAAGATAAAGTTGTAAACTCCTAATGGAACAATGAAAGTCCCTAACTCATACTTATAGTAAAGCTAGAACCTTAAGCTAGGTCTATTTTTAGATCTAATACAAAAGGGTACTAAGTACCTATAAAGGTCAAATTAATCACTAAAAGGTCAAGCAACTTACAAAAGGCAAGCTTAACAAAAGAGGTGTGAAGTTTTAGTCTACTCAGAGAAGGTGATAACAAAAGAAGATGTGAATTAAGAATGGTCAGTCCTGTGGAAATCATCTACTGTGATTGGTAGATGTGAAAATTTAGGGGAGGTGACATAGGAGAAAATTATCTTTAAAAGGAGGTCAGGAGCTCCGAGCTGGGGCCTCTGAACTTAGTTGAGTTTGGAAGCTAAATTGGAGGGTCTCTCTGAACACTAGAGCTTGCTTGGAATGCTCTTGTGGTGAGTGATTAAAGACTGACTGGTCTCTCTTAAGGCTTAGGCCTAGGCTGGCCTAGGCCTTTTCCTACTATTTCCTCTTACCCTGTCTCTCTCCCTTCCCTTAATTCCTTCATTCGTATTAATTAAAATCTCCATAAAACCCAGCGGACTTGGGTATTTCATATTTGGGAATTTTTCCCATGGCGACCACTTATTTTTTATTTAAAATCAAGACACTAAAAATTATCTTTACAGTTTTGGCAATTCACAGTCTTGAAATTATATTTTCATGGTCACACTAGGCAACACTGATATGATCATATCTTCTAAGGCTATATGAGTTTCTCACATATATTCATTTCAAGAATACGATCCAGTAAAATAATTAAATTATAACTGATCTTCAACAATATTGCATCTAAATTTCTCAACTTCAAGAATTTGGTGATTTTACCAGAAACCTCATTGTCACTTTGGAATTGGCATCTAGGTATATTCAAGGTTATCTTTGGGTATAATGAAGCAAGGTTGTAGAGCAGCTGTCTCCTACCTAGTGCTTCACCAGTTTTGTTCAACCTCCTATTATAGTCACCCCCCACCCTATGCATTAGTTGCATGTTATCATTATTTGCCTTTGAAATTCAAGTTTTATGTGGCTATTATACCCCAAAGCATAAGTACAAGTCCTTTGGGCTCTAAACCTGTGAGTGCAAAGTCACTTAATGAGAAAATAAAGGTGTTAGATAAATCTTTCTCCTAGAATATCTGTGGCCACTGTCAGATATAAGTCCAAGGTTAACAAACAGATAATTCATTATATCTGAAAAAAAAGGACGAAAGTATTCATAAAAGTGTTAGTAAATCTACTCCAGGAAGTGCTAAAGTAACTTCTCTCAAGTACATGATGAGGGAACAACACCCTCAACACTGACTTCTAACACAGGAGAAGGTAAGATTCAGATTAGATGTTTTAGTTTTAAGAATTTTATTTTGGCTGCCTGCCCTTTGGTCCAGCCATACCACCATACCATACCTCAAAGAGATAATAAGGAAAAAGACTTGTACAAAAATATTTATAGCAGTGCTCTTTGTGATGGTAAAAATTGGAAAATGAAGAGATGCCCTTCGATTAGGGAATGGTTGAACAAATTGTGATATAAGTTGGTGATGGAATACTATTGTGCTCAAAGGAATAATGAATTGGAGGAATTCCACATGAACTGAAATGACCTCCAGGAAGTGATGCAGAGTGAAAGGAGAAGAACCAGGAGAACCTTATACACAGAGATGGATACACTGTGGCACAATTGAATATAATGGACTTCTCTACTAGCAGCAATACAATGATGCAGGACATTTCTGAGGGACTTATGAGAAAGAACTATGGGAGTAGAAACAGAGAAGAAAAACAACTACTTGACCACATGGGTCAATGGGGATATGATTGGGGATGTAGACTCTAAACAATCACCCTAGTGCAAATATCAATAATATGGAAATAGGTCTTGATCAATGACACATGTAAAATCCAGTGGAATTGTGCATTGGCTACGGGGGAGGGGTGGAAGGAGGGGAGAGAAAGAGCATGAATCATGGAATCATGGAAAAATTTTTCTTAATTAATCAATTAAATAAAAAATTTTTTAAAGAATTTTATTTTGGGGAGCTATGAGGTGGATAGAATTCCAGTGGATAGAATTCCAGATTTGGAGTTGGGAAGACCTGTTTTCAAATTTGATCTCAGATACTTCCTGGCAATGTGACCCTCTAGGCCAGTGATGACAAACCTTTTGGAGGGACAGGTGATATGAGAAATGTCCTCAGGTACCTATGGAAAAGGGGAGGGGAGCAACCTAGCCCCAAGTCCCTCTGGCTTTCTTTTTTTAATGAACTCTGTGCATGCCCATAGAGAAGGCTCTGAGTGCCTCCTCTGGCACATGTGCCATAGGCTTACCACTATGATCCTAGGCAAATCACTTAACCCCATTTGCCTGCCCCTGCCCCATCAGCCTTGGAGTTATTACTAAGACAGAAAATAAGGGTTAAAAAAGAATTTTATTATGATATTAATGATACTATAAATACCTATAGTATGTGTTATAAAACGTGAATATTGTCTGGAATCAATGTTTTTTTTAATTGAAATATTAGTACAAAAGGTCACAGAACTCTAAGGAAATACTATAGAGAAAAATGTTCTGCATGTTTTTAATTTTATGCTGTGTCCTGCATTTTATAGCTTATTTCAAGGTTACTATGTAAGGGAAAGTATATATTACCAGAATTAATGTTTTGTTATAAATAATTATAGATAGAAAAGTATCTTTTCAATAATCTAGCAAGATTGACATTTTTGATGATTGTAGAAATGTAACCTTCTATTTCCTATAGTTTCTACGTAGGTTCATCCACCATATCATATTTGGAAGTGAATTTGATGTAGCAAATGCCATACCACAGAAATTGTGTTAATTAACAAGTAACCAATTAAATGGCTCTGAGTAGCCAAAACTGAAAAGCATGGTAAAAGTGCCTCAGCTCCTCAGGAGTATCCCCAAGTCCCTTAGAGAGAGCTGCAGCCAGACTTCCTCTGGAAGAGCAAGTCCAAGGTCTGACTATAAGTAGATTTGAACTAAATCTGTACAGAGGATTGTTGGCACTGATGAAATCACAAGACCTGACCAAAAAAAAAAATCCTCAAAATAGAAAACAAAAAGTATTTCATAAGGACTTGCATTTTAAAATAACATCAGGAGTCATAAAAACAAGAACCAAATGCATAAAATCTATTACAAAAAGCATTTACTCAGCATTTTTTCCTTTAAAGCACCATATGAGAGAAAAAAAAATCATTCTTTAGAGAAGTGGTATCAAACTCAAATAGAAATGGATCCCTGCTTGCCCAGATTGACTTAGAAAACCACAAATTAACATTATACATGTTGTATTTTCATTATTTTGTTCAACACGTCTCAATTACATTTTAATCTGGTTCCTGAGCACTCAAAAGTTTATTTACCCCAGGCCCCAAATTTGACACCTTTGCTTTAGAGCCTTTCCTCCACAAACAAGATTCTGTTATTAAGTATATGACAATGAATAAGGATGTCTACTAAGCCCCCAATTAAAACAAAAAGTTTCCTAGTTACTTTAGGGATATCCCCTAGGTAGTTAGATCCAATCATTTGTCCCAATCAATGAAATTAGATTTTCTAAACTGATTCAGTTTAGACAGTGCTTGGAATTATTTCAGAAATTAAAGAAAAAATTAATAAATGATGATTTTTGGCCATAAAATACAGTATTAATTCTATACACATAATGATTTTTCTTCAAGAGGCAGTACATTATAATGGATAGAAAAGTGTCCTGCCAAAGAAGACTTCTCTCTCATCTCTAAAAAAATCTCATCTCTAAAACTTGCTGGCTATGTGATCCTGGGCAAATCAGCTAATTTCTCAGGATCTCAGTCAATTCTCTAAGACTAAAACTGTAAAGTGAAAAACAGTTTAAGTTTCCTTACTAGAAATCTCTATGTCAATCAAATCAGTTACAAACCTCTGCCAAAAAATGTTCCAACAATTACTTATTCATGCTTCTAAACATAGTGGTCAACACCAGAGTAAATGTCATCCAGACAGTCTTCTTCAAAGTGGAAGTGCCCACAACAATTCATTGGGGTCAGAAAAAAAAAAGAAAAAAAACATTTTTTATTTAAAAAAAAGAAATTAAACTTTATTAATAATATCAAAACCATCAATCAGTTTATATGTTATATGGTTATGTGTCATGATGAAGTATAGTTGAGGAAAGAATGGGAGTTCCACAATGTAATGGTGTTGACAGAGATGCCTCCATCCATTTCAGCATATTGCAAAGCACTGAAGTTTACATGTACCCAGTTAAGTGAATTTATGGATTATGTTATATGGCTTTAAATAAATCTTCATAGAATGAACAAGTGGCTTTTTAAAATACCTTCAAAAATTGTAGATCAAAAGTAATTCTAAAAATTCAAGCACAACAAATAGAAAGAAAATGTCAGAGCTAACACTTCAACTCCTAGTAAAACCTCTTCACCAACTACATTATCAGGTTAAAAACAATGATGCTGTTATCTAATTTGATAAAGAAGTCAAAAAAATTCAAAATTATCATGACTATTTGAAATATGGATTTACATCACTACTGTTAACACTAAACCTCCCCCTTAAGAATATTGTTTTGAGATGTTATCTAATGATAGCATGAGACCACTGTGATTAACAAGATATTTAAAAGCTAAGATTTTAAAGCAAAAAACAATTTGTCACTTATATAAATTCTTTTATCTATAGACTTAAACTTGAAATAGCATTTTCTAACTTCTACACATATTTACCCAACTAAGAGTGCCAGTGAATTTAAAACTCATTTGTTAAAAAACAAACAAAAAAAAATATATATATACACATACATACACACACACATATCTAATAATAAACTAATCAGAAGGTCTTGCATATATGTATGCATATATGTATGCAAGACCTTCTGATTAGTTTATAAGAACAAATGACTTTCCTTGGGGAAGATGGAAATTTATTAGTCAAAGACCAATAAAACTTTTGCTTAATGGGGAGACAGGATTGAAAAAGTGTATCATCATTTAGTCTGTGCTGCTAACTCATTTAGCTCCATATAGGATTACAAGGTATTTTTTTTCAACTATTATGCTAAAATCACGTACTGAAATAAACTCAGTTTAACCTCTAAATCACAAAGGGATAACTCAACTATTTAACAATAATGTAATATATTAAATAATTTGTTCCCAGTAAAAAAACCTTATAACATGCATAGTAGATATATATGTATGTATGTAAGTATAATTAATTTTAGGTTAATCAATTCAATTAAATAAATGCCTAAAGCAGAAGAAACATTTTCAACATTTACAACTTATGACTAAGAAACATGGATTTGTATGCAGGAATTTTTTTTTAAACTACTACCATTATCCTTAGAATAGGTACTAAGTTTGAGTTCCAAGGCAGAAGAGCAATAAGGGCTAGGCAATTGGGTTAACTGACTTGCTCAGAGTCCCAAAGCTAAGAAGTGTCTGAGGCCACATTTGAACCTAGAATCTGCCATCTCTAGGCCTGAGGAACTCTTATTAGGATAACTAAGTTACACAGTGGATAGTGTCAGACCTGAAATCAGGAAGACTCATTTATGTGAGTTCAAATCTGACTTCTGACATTTAGTAGCTGTCTGACTGAACAATTCGTACAATCCTGTGTGCCTCAGTTCCTTCTCTATAAAATAAGCTGCAATTGTGTGACCCTGGGCAAGTCACTTGACCCCCATTGCCTAGCCCTTACCACTCTTCTGCCTTGGAGCCAATACACAGTATTGACTCCAAGACAGAAGGTAAGGGTTTATTAAAAAAAAAAAATAAGCTGCAAAAGAAAGTGGTAAATCATTCCAGTGTTTTTGCTAAGAAAATCCCAAATGGGATCATGAAAAATTAGATACAACTGAACAACAAAAGTGGGGGGAAGTTTAACTATATTAATTGTTCTATTGCATTATTGTTCTTTTGTCACAATTAGGTATTAATGCTTGCCAATCAATATTAATACATTTAGTTATTAATAATGTAATATTATTTTAGTGGGAACAAAATGTTTTATACTGATAAATAAAATGTAATAAAATTATTTTTTAAAGTTTTTAATTTAAGTAAAATCATTCTTTTTAATTTTTATTTTTGTGTGACTCAACAATGCAAATTATATTTTTACCAGGATAACAATAAATATATACAAATATTAAGTAAAGAAACATATTTGAAAGTATGTGGTCCAAAAATTTACTAATGGAAGTATGGAATTGAAAAAGTTTGGAGAGCACTAATCTAAAATTCTAGATACTAGAAATAACAGGAATCTCATCAATTCAACTTATACTTAATGGATCCATATTACTGATACAGATATTCCCTCCCATAAGAGATCACAATGATGTTTATGTATGTAATCTTTAACAGTTGCTAAAAAAATGTATCATCTGGTAGTATACCGCATGATGATAAACATGAAGATAAAAATGGAATTAGGACAACAGATATCAGTCTATCACTGGAGTCTGTAGTTCAAACCTTACTAGCTTTCTAGAGCCACCTACAATATTCTTTAAGATCCATGGGCCATCTTTCAGACATAATGAAGCATCAGCAAAAGCCTTTTTGTAGGTCCCAGCATAATAAATTACATAAAACCTGATAGGGCTAATTATAATCTAACTGCAGGTGGCCTTTCAATCTTTTCTCAAAAGTTCTAAAAGGGGAAAGGAAATGACAGAGAAGAAAAGGGGGAATAAGGGAAAGAAATCAGACAGGAACCTATACATTAGGTAGAACAGGACAATTCAGTTCTATGAAATTTCAATTAAATAAATAATTTAATGAGCTCTTATTATGTTCTGGCAGGTTGGAAATGAGGAATGATACAAAGATGAATGTGAGAGATTTCAGTTCAAAGAAGAAAATAAATGTCAAAAAATGTGTTTAACTTTCACTGAACTACTTCTATTGACTAAAAGTTTGCTATAAAATTTGAGAACTGTATACAATGGAGGAATAATGGCTACTCTAATTTGCATTCATTTTTGCATTTGCATTCCTATTTCTTTTATATCTAAACTGCAAGGATGTTGAGGCTAAAGGACATAGAAATGGTTTTATTTCAAACCTATCATTCTTTATTAAATAAATCTTACAAATGGCAAATAGTCTAGAACTGTGATGGCAAACTTATGACACATGTACCAAAAAGGGCACACAGAGCCCTCTCTGTAGGCACATCCACAGTCATTTTTTTTATTGGAAAGTTAGAAGGACTCAGGGTGTTGTTCCCCTCCCCCTCTCCATGTGCCTAAGGCCATCCCTCATTTCCCCAGTCCTCTGCCCAGCAGCCCAATGGGAGCCCTTCCCTCCCCTGTCTGGGAAAAGGCACTGGGGGAGAAGAGGGGAGATGGTATTCCATCTCTAAAAGGTTCTCCATCACTGCTCTAGAGAATTCTCTGCCTAACTATAAAGTTATAACTAAAATATCAATTTAAAAACTTTAAATATGAAAAATTACCAGTCTATTTTATATTTAATATTTGGTCTGGTGGTCAAAATGCCTCCCACCAAAACTATATATCAATCTGTCAACTACCCATAACATTCAAAAGTCTCTCTGTGCCCATGAATAAAGCAATTCAATTGGAAGGCCTTCAAAAATATGATGAATGTCTATGAGCATATGAATCATTATATAACTCATGAGTAATCAATAAGTATTAACTAAATCTCTACTATATGCCCAACTAGTATTGGGAATACAAACAGTCAATGCAGTGGTTACTGTTTGACCAGACATTAAGGGAAAGGCACACAGATTCATTTGTTCTCTACCAAATTACCCTCCAAAAACCTATGATATAATGCTTCAAAAGGAATTTTAGAGCAGCTTAACCCACAAAACACCAAGGTGAAATAATTTTTGGACCAAAACAACTTAGAAGGTGAGCACAACAGATCTAGTTTATAAGAGTGGAGATGGAGCACAGCACCCTGGGACAGCCCCATTGTGGCAACAGACCATGGGTGAAACTGAAGCAGCAGCAAAGGCTTCTGAAGCTCTCTGCTGCAGATAATAAGGAGGGGGTCAAACACCTGTTCAGAAGATTCCAGGCTCTGGGTGCAAGACTCTTGTCATATTGCCCATAAGCAGAACCAAGTCTCAGGCTAGGGTGTGATCTCAGGGTAAGGAGGAGCACCGGCATTCACCAGGGCTTATGGCTACAGGGCAGCAGGAGCACCTGGTCACATTCCAAAGGGGAAAAGAGTATATGGGGTTACTCAAAGACCAGAGCACAGGTGGGAGAGTATTAAACACACCTCTCCTTACCTAACCACCTTGGAAGAACTGAAAACATAGATCCCTAGCTCTGAAGGCAGCGACACAAAGAACTTGAAGCTTGGAACAGTGAACCCTTCACCACAGTTACACAGTCCAACTAAAAGTTTTTCAAATTAAAAAAAAGAAAAAGAAAAAGACTGGAAAATGAGCAAACAATAAAAAGAAAAGAAAAACAACATAGAAAGTTATTTTGTTGTGGAGGAAGACCAAAATGCAAACTCAGAAGACAACAAAGTCAATACTGCTGCATCCAAAGCCTCCAAAAAATATGAATTGTTCTCAAGCCCAAAAAGAATTAATGGGGGGGGGGGGAGTTCAAAAAGGATTTTAAAAATCAAATAAAAGAGGTAGAAGAAAAATTGATAAAAGAAATGATAGTGATACAGGAAAATCATGGGGAAAAGTCAGCAGCTTGGTAAAGGAGGCACAAAAAATATTGAGAAAATTACTTTAAAAAATGGAATAATCCAATTAGTAAAAGAGACACAAAAATCCAATGAAGAAAAGAATTTCTTAAAAAAGCAGAATTGGCCATTAGGGGAAAGATATATAAAAATGCACTAAAAAGAAAAAACTTTTTAAAAGGCAGAATTGATAATATGGAAAAAACCAAATTCACTGATGAAAAGAAATGACTCCATGAGACACTGAAAAGCAATCAAAGTTAAGAGAATGAAAAAAAATAGAAAAAAATATGAAGTATGTCATTGTAAAAACTGACCTGGGAGATAAATACAGGAGAGATAATCTATTGGATTATCTGAAAGCCATGATCAATAAAAGAGCTTAGACAAAATCTTTCAAGAAATTATCAAGAAAAGCTGACCTGATATTCTAGAACCAGTGAACAAAAAAGAAATTGAAAAGAATTCACTGATTACCTCCTAAATGCCATCCCAAAAGGATAACACCCAGGAATAGTATAGCCCAAATTCCAGAACTCCCAAGTCAAGAAGAAAATATTGCAAGCAGCCAAAAAGAAATAATTCAAAAATCATGGAGCCACGGTCAGGATAACAAGATTTAGCAACTTCTACATTAAAGAATCAGAGGGTCTGGAATATGATATTCCAGAGGGTAAAGGAGCTAGAACTTCAACCAAGAATTCCTTACCAAACAAAACTGAACATAATCTTTCAGAGGAAAACATGGAAACTCAATGAAATAGAGAACTTTCAAACATTCCTGATGAAAAGACCAGAGCTAAATGTAAAATTTGGCACTCAAATACAAGACTCAACAGAATCATTAAAAGGTAAGCAGGAAAGAGAAATCAAAAGACACTGAGTAAGGTTAAACCATATACATCCTTACATGAAGAGATGATTCTTGTAACTCCAAAGAACTTTGTCATTATTAGAGCAGTTAGAAAGAATATACATAAGCAGAGGGCAAGGGTTTGAGTTGAATATGATGGGATGATATAAAAAAATTAAGGCATGAGAAAGAGGAATTCATTGGGAGACAGGGTGCCACGAGTTCAGGGCCAGCCTTACTCATGGCTTAAGGGGTCCTCAGCCAGGTGTGACAACGAAGGCATAAATGAGTGGTGGAAGATAGCTATGTATATCAGCCTGGGGCCAAGCTTTGCATGGAACTGCTCCACAAGTCCCAGGGTTGGATTTTATTTTTATACCCCAATGAATATATATTTTCTTGGCACAAAACTACATTATTCAACATACATGTTCAAAGCATATAATTGGACAAGTGATACATTAACTTCTAACAAATCATTTGATTAACATTCTGTGATCATTCCATATACTTATATTGTTACTATTGATTCTGACAGTATACACAAAGCTTTTCCAAAAGATAAATGATTTCGTCAGAGGCAGAGTAGCTAGAAGTCAGTTTTTTCATTAACCTGTGAGGTGCTTGAGCCTGTGGACAATCAAAGAAAATCATTTGTTATTTTTGATAAAAATAGATGATCAATCAGAAGTTCTAGAGATAATCAACAAACACTGCAGCCAAGTTGAAGGATCAAAGGAGTAATAGAAGCATAACTCAGTCTTAATATTAAGCTAATCTTATTTCAGTGTTTCATGGGGAGTTCCCAAGATGGATTTTGGTTGGTAAATCAAGTCACTGAGGCATGGTGTACTAAGGCATGATGTATAAGCCTCTCCCTAGGATGACTGATGTATCTTGCTTAGGAGAATTTGCTCTGTGCATGGGAGTGGGGAATTACTGATCACAGCTTTGTTAGAAGTTATAAGCAGAAGCAGAAGTTGTCTTTGGGTTTGGTTTTGTGAGTATGATCTTTTGATGGTATTCTGGGGGGATGACATGCAAGTATTTTGCTCTCATATTATTTTTCCTAAAACTAGGGAGCGAACAATAATCATAGCAGTTCTAATAGTAAGGGATGTTAGTGAGAGAAGTCACACAGAGTGGGGATAAGTGGATGTCTCCATTGTTCCAAGGAGCCACTTTGTGATCTCCTGGCTTCCATGAGTGACTGTGTCAAGACATCGTGGCTTGACGGCACCCAGCAACAAGGGAAGGGAAAAACCTAATGGGGTAAATTATCACATATAAAAGAGGCATTGAAAGAGCTTTTACAGTGGAGGGGAAGATGGGGGAATTGTGGAGGAGAGTACATAAACCTTACTCTCATTGGAATTGGCTGAACAAGGGAAGAACGTACACAATAATTAGGTTTAGAAAGCTGTTCTACCCTACAGGAAAGTAGATGGGGAAGGGGAAAAGAAAAAGACATGAGGCTGACAGAAAAGAAGGCAAATTGAGGGAGGTGGAGGTCAGAGATTAAATAGGGGCAAACAGAAGGGAAAGTTATATACAGAAATCATAATGGTGCAAAAAATTTTACATTTCTCTAATAAAGGCCTCATTTCTCAAATACAGAGAAAAATGAATCAAATTATATAAGAACACAAGTCATTCCTTAATTGATTAATGGTCAAAGGATATGAACAGGCAGTTGGCAGACAAAGTAATTAAAGCTCTCTATAGTCATGCCCCACAAAATGCTCTAAATTACTATTAATTAGAGAAATGCAAATTAAACCAACTCTGAGGCACCACTCCACACCTATGTGATCAGTTATTAGAACAGAAAAGAAAAATGACAAAACTTGGAGGACACATAAGAAAGTTGAGACATGAATATACTGTTGGGGGAGTTGTGAATTAACTCAATCATTCTGGAGAACAATTTGGACTTATGCCCCAAGTATAATACAGTTATAAAACAGTAAATACCCTTTGGCCCAGCAACACCACTATTTGGTTTGTATCCCAAAGAGATAAAAATTTGAGGAAGAAAGATTAAAAATCTAGTTGAAAAGTGTTAAGGGCCTACACTAAGGAGAAGGGAGATATATATATACATGGTAAAAAGAGGGGGATATATCCAAAAGATGATCTGAAGGCAGAAATGGCAAAATTTGGTGAAAGATGTGGCATGTGATATGGTGAAAAGTGAGGAATTGAGGATCAAGTCTAAGTTACAAACCTGTTCAACCAGAAGGATGATGATGCCTTCAAGAGAAACAGGGAAGTTTGGAGGATGGGAAGATTTCAGGAGCAAAACAATGAGTTTAGTTTTAACTGTTTGAAGTTTAAGAGGTCTGTAAGACATCTGATTTGAAATGTCCACTAGGCAATTGAGATTCAAGGGAGAGACTAGGACCATGTATAGAAATCTGAGAATCATGTGCATAGAGATGATTGTTAAACAGAAAGGATGTGATGGAGTTTCACAGAAGTGAAATAATATAAATGCTAACCCAACAAAGAGGACTGAGAAGGATAGGAACCAGTGGAACCAGTAAGTAGTAGTGTCATGAAAACAGAAAAGAGGGTATCGAGGAGAAGAGGCTGGCCAACAGTATAAAATGCAGTAGATGGATTATGAAGGACCAGAATTGAGAAAAGACAATTGGATTGAGCAATTAAGAGATCTTTGGTAACTCTGGAGAGAGCCATTTCAGTTGAGTGATGAGGTCAGAAGTCAGACTTCTGCAAAAGGTCCAGGAATAAGGGAGAGGAAAGGAAGTAGAGGCAGTAACAAAAACTTTTTCAAGGAACTTACCTAAGGAAAAAGTAAAGCTTAAGCTTCAGGGGAGAGATAACTTGAGGGATGGCAGGGCATAGTAAAGAATTTCCAAGGATGAAGGAGACTTGGGAATATTTGGAAGCAATAGGGAAGGAACTAATTAACAGAAAGAGGAAAGATTAAAATACTTGTATTTGTTTGCAGGAACTCTGATAAATACACTGGCACTAATATCTGTATTACAGTTAATATACAGAAGAACAAATAACTTCATTAATGCTGCTTCGTTGAGTCTTCTTGTCACAGGCAGCTATTAATGTTTATCAACTAAAAATTTTTTATACTGAGATTTTCAGTAATGGTGTTTTTGATGAACTAATGCACATTTTTTACCATCATGATTTAGGAGCACCTACTTGCTTCCCTGGAGATCTTAAAAAAGTTAAATGATGAACATAATTTTAGGGAATTTATTTTTTCTGGAGGAAGAGGGTAATTCAAACTCTGGTACTCCAACACCTACAACTGGGCTCTGGATCTATTGGAATAAAAAAGTGTCACACTAGTATTCTTGCAGGTACTAGTCCACCCATGTTGTATTACATTTGTATTTAAATTTCAGGGAATTTGTTTTGTTTAGTGGTGATATTTTAAATTAAAATCTTTAAATTAGATAAAAAATTTTTCAAATATGTTTATAAAGTCAGGATTCTCCCACTAAATCTAGATGGGCAAACTATCTTTTCAGAGATTGTACTTATTGTTTTGCTTTATTTCAGGAAAATGGTTTTATCACTCCCAGTTAATGGATTTTAGGTCAAGCATGAAAATAGACTGTCAGTAAATCAAGCAAAGAGTCTTTGGCAAAACCCCACACAAATATCTTCAGAATTTGATGAAAAATTTGATCCTTATATATGGAAACACAAAATTTCACCCCTACCACTAGTCAACTTAAAACACACAAAGACATTTCAAGAAAGTAGTAAGTGGGGATTAGCATATAAAATTTGGAGTCTCAAAAACTTTTTGAGTTATTAAGCAGGTAGTCTAAGAATCTTAAGAGATTGAACGATTTTCATTTTAAAGGGAATTGTAGACCATATTGAGTTAGTTTGGGAATAGGTTGAGTTTTAATTCTTTCTTACTCATTTCTGCATTCACTTTGAACTTTCTTGAGCAATTAAAAAATGCAAATGTTCTTTTTTTTACAATATTCAAAATGGTTTTGCTTAAAAATCTATTCCTCTAAATCTATTTAATGAACAAATAAATCACAGGTGTTTCATGAAACTGAATAATTTTTTTTTCATTCTCAAAAGGAATACTATATTTAGCTGCCTTGTCTCATAAAGCACATTTGATTTAAATTTTGTGAAAGCCAATCTTACCCTAAGTACTCTATTATAAAGAAAAATAATTCAAATTGCAAGATGATAGTTGAAATAACACAGCCATACAATTTCTGTCACCTCACAACTAATTCTACCCACTCTTCATAAATTATACTTAACTGTCTAGCTTATGTTTCTAACAGCTTCTGAAAAAAACGTTTTAAATAAAATGTAAATTATAAAGGTGTGCATCCTCCAAAGAGTGTTTTATTTGGTAAAATGTCTAAGGTATTCTTCAAGCAATAATTAGCATGAAGATTCATTGGGGTGGAAAACTCCAGAGGATCATAAGAGGAGCTGGAAGGAACTCCTGGGAAAATCTCAAGCTACCTCTTCATTTTATAAATGAGGAAATTGAGGCCCAGGAGCAAAAGGACTTTGTGAATCTTAAAATTTCTCAGACTCTATCTTGGAACATTTGGTTAAGGCTATTCCCCATTTTAAACAATGAAGGTACTTACTTGGTCAGGAATGTATTGGGAACTCAACATTACTCGACCCATACTTCGGCATACTTTAGGGGAAGATAAAGTTGTAAACTCCTGATGGAACAATGAGAAAAAGTCCCCAACCCATACTTATAGTGAAGCAAAAGCCCTTAAGCTAGGTCTATTTTTTAGATCTAATACAAAAGGGTGCTAAGTACCTATGAAGGTCAAATTAATCACTAAAAGGTCAAGCAATTTACAACGGGCAAGCTTAGCAAAGAGGTGTAAAGTACTCAGAAGATATAATCTACCCAGAGAAGATGAGAACTAAAGAGTGGTGAAAACTAAGAATGGGCAGTCCTAGGAAAAGCGTCTACTGTGATTGGTAGATGTGAAAATTTAGGGGAGGTGACACTAGAGAAAATTTTCTTTAAAAAGGAAGGAGCTTGAGGCCTCTAGGGGTCGTTCAGCTTTGGAAGCTGAATTGGAGGTCAGAAGTCAGAGCTCTCTCTGAACTCAATTCAAGAGTTGAGGATTTCAGTGAAGAATTGGAGTTTTGCTTGGGACAAAATCTTGTGGTGAGTGATTAAGGACTGACTCGTCTCTCTTAAAGCTCAGGCCTAGGCCCTTTCCTACTATTTCCTCTGCCTCTCTCTCTCCTTTTCTTTAATTGCTTCATTTGTATTAATTAAATCTCCATAAAACCCAGCTGACCGGTATTTTCAATATTTTGGGAATTTTCCCAAGGGGACCACTTATTTATTATTTAAATCAAGACACTAAAAATTATCTTTACAGTTTTGGCAATTTAAGTCTTGAAACCCACATTTTTTGTGATCACAACTTGATGGCCTGAGGTCCCATAGATAAAAAATAGAAGATCTCTTAATAAGCTTTTGTACAAACCAAACCACTATAACCAAGATTAGAAGGGAAACAACAAATTGAGAAACAATTTTATAACAAATTTCTCTGATAAAGGTCTCATTTCTCAAATCTGTAGGGAACTGAGTCAAATTTATAAGAATATAAGCCATTTCCCAATTGACAAATGGTCAAAGGATATGAATAAGCAATTTTCAGATGAAGAAATCAAAGCTATCAATAATCATATGAAAAAAATGTCCTAAATCACTCTTGATTAGAAGAATGCAAATTAAAACAACTCTGACGTACCATTTCATACCCATCAGATTGCCTAATATGACAGCAAAGAAAAGTGATAAATGTTAGAGAGAATGTGGTAAAATGGGACACTAATGCATTGTTGGTGGAGTTGTAACTGATCCAACCATTCTGGAGGGCAATTTGGAACTATACCCAAAGGGCCATAAAACTGTGCATACCCTATGATTCAGTAATACCACTATGCAGTTTGTATATCAAAGAGATCATTAAAAAGGGGAAAGGAGCTACTTGCTCAAAAATATTTATAGCAGCTCTTTTTGTGGTGGCAAAGACTAGAAATTGAGGGGAAGTCATCAATTGGGGAATGGCTGAACAAATTATGCTATATGTTCTACATGAACTGATACAGAATGAAACAAGCAAAACTGGGGGAACATTATACACAGTAATAGCAATACTGTACAGTGATCAACTGTGAAAGACTTTGCTCCTCTCAGTCATATAATGATCTGGGACAATTCTGAAGGATTTATGGCAAAGAATGTTATCCACCAGCAGAGAAATAACTGTTGGAGTAGATGTAGATCAAAGCATACTATCTTTCACATTAGTTTATTTATGGTTTTATTTTAAAGTTTTGGTTTTATGTGATTATTCTTTTACAATAACCATTATGGAAGTATATTTCACATGATAATGCACAAATAATCCAGATTAAATTGCTACCACCTCTGGGGGAAGGAGGAAAGGAAGGAAGGAAGACAAATTGGATCTTATAATTTCAGAAAATGTATGTGGAAATTGTAACTATATGTATTTGGGACAATAAAATATCTTTGAATTAAAAAAAAATTAAAGACCTAGGGTACAAACTCAGAGTCCCTGCTTTCAAATCCAGTGTGCTTTCCACTCCACCACAATATCTCAATTGCATTTGTACACTGGGAGGCCTTAAGAAAAAGGATGTCCAAGTTCCAAAAAGAAAACAACACTGTATAATAACAAATAGAGAGAAATCTCATTTATTTGTGTAAAGGATGACAATCAGTTTGTCATATTAGAGAGGATAGAAAATACTATATGATACATCAACTCTAGCATAATATCTCTAAAATTTGAGATAATTTAATTTTAAACTACAATGATGATTCATAAACGCAGATCCTTAACCATCAAAGGATTTAAATATAGTCAATTTGCTGATGCTACTGTAGAAGATAATAGCTTTAAAACATTTTTTAAAATACTTTGCAATATTAAGACTGAAAAAACTTTTCTAATTAATTGTTCAATTAATTTCAAATTAATTCAAGTTCAAATAAAAAATAAAAAAATACTAACCTAAACATTCTTTTTAACTAAACTTTTACTGTATAGGCATCACTTACTAATTTTAGCAGGTTAATAAAGATAGATATAGCTATGTACTGTAGAAGGTACAGGAGATTATGCTGAATTGGTTATAAACTCCAGGGACATTCATTTGGAAAGCATTGCCATGTCACCATTCAATGCTAGTCCCTTGCTTCCTCTCATTAAAATATGAGAAAGTGAAATTCACAGATTGAAACCCTTTAGTATTTCTAACATAAAAATTACATTCTGCAATGAAAGAACATTATCAAAAGCGTTTAAAAGCTTTTAGAGAAGGATATTTTTAACTAGTATCTTTGACCTCTTTAATCATCAAATAGTGTTTTATGAATTTTAAACACATTGGGAATGATCTGCAAAATGAAGGGGCTAGAATGAATGAACCTAGTATTACCTTCAACTCTAAATCCTATGAGAAACTATACAGTTGGGGATTCCAAAATTGAAATGGAGAAACTTATTCACCTACTGGAAGCAGGCCCAATAATCTGTCAAGGCAAAGGAAAAGAAGAAAAACCAGAACAGAATTTAAACTCTCAGTTCTATACCAGGGAATATAATTCAGCAGTCTCTTTCACAACTGAGGGAACTGGAAAAGGTCTTTAAAAACTCTTGGAAATTGAGACAGCTAAAATAAGGGCACGAGAATGTTATGAATGAGAGTGCTATCATATATAAATCCATTTTTATTGTTCGCGTACATTTTATTCCAAAGAGCTCTGCAGACTTAGTCATTATTGTTAGAGAAGAAGGTGAATTAAGAGCATAGACAGGGAAAGAAGAAGTTAGGAGACTATTTAAGAAGAGGAAAAAGAAACTAAGATTTCTTCAGTAGAAATTGCTGAAGTAGTTCTCATCCTTATGTACAAGCAGATACCAAATGATTGATTTTAAGAACAAAAATAGGATACGCGATTAGGGAATGTAATACTGTCAGTCACTTCTAAAAGATTTATTTTAAAAAGAAAATGTAAATGGTCTTCTTTTAATAATAGCAATTCAGGTTTATGTAAAAAATGTAACTTTTCTAAATTGCAGCTCAGATAATATCAAATCCCACACACTCACATTCACTCAACAAACTCGATTGGCTACCCATTCTTCTAGAATAAAATGTAAACTTCTCTGAAAAGAATTTGAAGCCTTTTACAACCCTTTCCCAACCTACCTTTCCAGCTTTATCATGTACACTCCTGCTCCTCCTGCACTCATTGGGCAGACCACACTGGCTTTCTCTCTGGCACACCATCTCTTACCTCCGACTTTTTAGAGAGATCCTACAAAGGATTCACCACACCTAGAAGGCACTCCTTCTGTATCTCTACCTTAGAGTCCTTTATTAAGACTCAGCTCTAACACCCTCTACATGAAGCCTTTCCTAACCTTGCCAAGGTGATTTTTTTCCAAGTGTAGGTCCAGGAGCTCCAGTGGTTCCCTATTATCCACAGATCATTGATAAAATTCTCTGGCAATTCAGTCTCTTCTTAACCTTGCCCTTCCTACTTGTTCAGACTTTTTACTTATAGCCCCCACCATTCTATTTAGGACCTAACTGGCCCACCCGTAATTCTTTGAACACTGTGCTCCATCTCCAGTTTCATTCCATCTGCGGCCTCTAGGTCTTTGTAATCAAACTGTCTCCCCAGCCTGGAACAACTGGTCACTTCTTTTCTGCCTCTTAGTACCCTGGCTTCCTTCAAGACTCAGCTCAAATCTCATCTTCGGAAGAAGGCTTCTTTGATCCCACCAAACTGCTACTGCCTTTCCTTTTCAAATTATGTTTACATAGTACATGAACAACTGACTGATAGAATATGTACCTAAATATTTACATGCTGTTTTTTCCCATTAGAAAGCAGACTCCTTGAGAGCAGGGACTGTTTTCTTTTTCTTTCTTTTTTTTAAATTTGGTCAATTTAGAACATTATTCCTTGGTTACAAGAATCATATTCTTTCCCTTGCTCCCCTCCACCCACCCTTCCTGTAGCCGATGCACAATTCCACTGGGTATTACATGTGTCCTTGATCAGAATTTATTTCCATGTTGTTGATGTTTGCACTAGGATGTTCCTTTAGAGCCTACATCCCCAATCATGTCCCCTCAACCCATGTAATCAAGCAGTTGTTTTTCTTCTGTGTTTCTACTCCCACAGTTTTTCCTCTGAATGTGGATAGAGTTCTTTCTCATAGATTCCTCCAAGTTTTTCCAGATCACTGCATTGCCACTAATGGAGAAGTCCATTATATTCAATTATACACCGTGTATCAGTCTCTGTGTACAATGTTCTCCTGGTTCTGCTCCTTTCACTCTGCATTACTTCCTGGAGGTCATTCCAGTTCCCATGGAATTCCTCCACTTTATTTTATTTATTTTTTTTAATTATTCCTTTGAGCACAATAGTATTCCATCACCAACATATACCACAATTTGTTCAGCCATTCCCCAAATGAGGAATCCCCTCGTATTCCAATTTTTTGCCACCACAAAGAATGCAGCTATGAATATTCTTGTACAAGTTTTTTTCCTTATTATCTCTTTGGGGTACAAACCCAGCAGTGCTATTGCTGGATCAAAGGGCAGACAGTCTTTTAGCGCCCTTTGGGCATAGTTCCAAATTCCCCTCCAGAATGGTTGGATCAGTTCACAACTGCACCAGCAATGCATTAATGTCCCAACTTTGCCACATCCCCTCCAGCATTCATTACTTTCCTTTGCTGTCACATTAGCCAATCTGCTAGGTGTGAGGTAGTACCTGTAATATTTATAGGGAAAATGGGTGGATTGATTGACAGGGGAGACGAAAGGTTTTATAATAGGGAAATGAGGAGTTGAAGGGAGAGAGGGAATATGGCTGCCGGTGAGGTAAAAGGAGAAAGATGCCCTGTGTTGAGAGGCTATATTTTGAAAAATGGGGTTCCTGAGAAATGGGCCACTTATGATAGCCTGAGGGGATGTCTTCTCTATAGATTGATGTTGCAGATACCCCAGAACAGATAAGAACGGACCCTCCAGAGGGACAAGCCTCCCCCCAGACCAAGGTCGACTAGCAGGAGTCCAACAAGGACCGTTTCTAGTTGAATGCCTGTCCCCTGAAATGTTAGTCCTCTTATCTGACTGTGATATACAAATAAAGATGAATTTTAATAACAAGTTTGGATTGGGGAGGTATCAGGGAAGAGGGATTTCCCTAGATGAGATCTTTGAGTCTCTCTCAGCTTTTGAGCTGAGGCCAGGCCTCACAGGCTGGTGGAGGGTTTCTCTTATTCCTGTCTATGCTAATCTGTGCTAGTTTTCTTAAGTTTAAAGTCTTAGCAGTAGACAGCAAGATGGAGAAAACTTCTGACCTTAAGAGCTGGTTGGACCTGTCTCTTCAGGCTGACACCCTAAAGACTGGCCTTATAGTCCAAACTGTTTCCCTTAAGTCCTTCTGTCCAATGAACACGATCACAGGGATCCAGGTAGAGCCCACAGTTGGGAAATTCATGAAAAGAGGCAATTCTATCCACAAAAAGGGAGAGAGGCACCTTCCAGTTCCAGGGCCAGGAAGGAAGTGCTTGTCACAAGACCAACTGCCACTCCCAGTTGCCCCTTCCCCCACCAACTGTTAGTCTTGTCAATATCTTCTCTCTAGCACTCCCACTGCTGTTTGTTCCAACTCAGTGGCAGAAAGTTCAGAACTTGTTTTAGTTTTCCTTTCCTCATTCCTCAGAGCTGTTTTGATTTGCACCTCTCTGATTATAAGAGATTTAGAGTACATTTTCATGTGCTTATTAATAGTTTTGATTTCTTTAGTCGAAAATTACCTAATCATGTCCCTTGCTCATTTATCAATTGGAGAATGTTGTTTTTTGTACAATTGATTTAGCTCTTTATAAATTTGAGTAATTAGACCTTTGTCAGAGGTTTTTGTTATGAAGATTGTTTCCCAATTTGTTGCTTCCCTTCTAATTTTGGTTGCATTGGTTTTGTTTGTACAAAACCTTTTTAATTTGATGTAATCAAAATCATTTATTTTACATTTTGTGATTTTTTTCTAACTCTTGTTTAGTCTTAAAATCTTTCCTTTCCCAAAGATCTGACATAAATACTATTCTGTGTTCACCTAATTTACTTATAGTTTCCTTCTTTATATTCAAGTCATTCACCTATTCTGAGTTTATCTTGGTGTAGGGTGTGAGATGTTGATCTAAACCTAATATCTCCCATACTGTCTTCTAATTTTCCCAGCAGATTTTATCAAATAGTGGATTTTGGTCCCAAAAGATGGATCTTTGGGCTTAATAGACTGTCTTGCTGAGGTCACTTACTTGTTATAATTAGAATAGTTGTCTGCCATAAACTTTGGTAGATTAAAAGAGTTGGAGTCATAAACTGTAAGAATTAAAATAGTGGAAGATATAAATTATGATAGATATAAGAGTGGGTGAGTAAATTTGGCCACAAAAAATATGTTTCACTACAGTGTCTTGGTTTTTTAATCAAATATAAGGTGGTCGCCAGGGAATATATTCCCAATTGTGAATATATCCAAGTCAACTGGGTTTTATAGAGATTTTAATTAATAATACAATGAGGAATTAAAGAAAAGGAGAAGGAGAGAGAAAAGGAATTAATGAGAAAAAATAGGCCGGCCCAGGGCAGGCCTGGCCAACCCAGGCCTAAGCCTTAAGAGAGAAACCAGTCAGTTATCACTCACCATAAGATTTGTCCAAGTAAGGCATTCAGAGGGACAGAGTCTCCCCAGAGGGAGTTCCAGCCAGAGTCAGCCTCCCTTGAGAGATCTCCTTAGAGAATTCCTCCAAGAGCTCCTCTCAAGCGATCTCCAAAAGAATCTCCTTCCCAAAAGCCTCTTAAAGCATCTCCTCAAGTGATCCTCATAAGTGTTCCCTTCTCAAGCGAATCTCTTTATTATATAGGGGGTTTTCTCCTATGTCACCTCCCCTAAGATCTTCCATATACCAATCACTGTAGACATTTTCCAAAGGACAACCCATTCTAAAAACACTGCTGGGTTGACTAATCCCTTTAGGAGAAAACCTTTGAGTAAGTCTGAACCAGAGAAAACACAGCTGAGTCAACTAATCCCCTAAAGAGAAAACCTCTGAATAAGTTTTCACCTCTTTGCTCCTGGCAAGTTTACAAGTTGCCCAACCTTTATAGGTACCTAGCATCCCATTGTATCAATTCTAAAAACAGGCATGGCTCAAAGAACTCCTTGCCTCATTATAAGTATGGTTTTAAGTACTTTCATTGTTTAGCAAGGAGTTTTCTCCCCTAAAGCAGTCTTAAGTACAGGTGGAGTAGAGGTCCTCCCATTTCTGATCCTGGTGAGTTCTCACTGTCAAAATGGGGAATGTTCCTAGTAAGGAATTGTTCCAATTGAGAATTCCCTGATGGGGAAATTTTTAACATTCACAAGTCTGAGAAATTTCAAGATTTACATACCCCAAGTCTATTCCACTGATCCTCCTTTCTGTCTCTTAGCCAGTACCATATTGTTTTGATGACCACTGCTTTATAGTATAGTTTGAGATCTGGGACTGCTAAGCCACCTTCCTTTGCATTTTTTTTTTCATTATTTCCCTGGATATGCGTGATCTTTTGTTCTTCCAAATGAACTTTGTTATGGTTTTATGGTTTTTTCTAATTCGGTAAAAAAGTTTTTTGGTATTTCAATGGGTATGGCACTAAATAAGTGAATTTGGGTAGGATTGTCATTTTTATTATGTTAGCTCATCCTACCCATGAGCAATCAATGTTTCTCCAATTGTTTAGATCTAGTTTTAATTGTGTGTAGAGTGTTTTGTAGTTGTGTTCATATAGTTCCTGTGTTTGTCTCGGCAGATGGATTCCTAAGTTTTTTATTTTGTCTAGGGTGTTTAAAAATGGAATTTTTCTTTCTAATTCTTGTTTCTGAGATGGGTTGGAGATATATAGAAATGATGATGACTTATGTGGGTTTATTTTGTATCCTGCAACTTTGCTGAAGTTTTTGACTATTTCCACTAGCTTTTTGGATGATTCTCTAGGATTCCTTAAGGAGACCATCATATCATCTGCAAAGAGAGACAGCTTGGTTTCCTCACTCACCTTCGATTTCTTTTTCTTCTCTAATTGATACTGTTAGTGTTTCTAGTACAATGTTAAATAATAGAGGTGATAATGGGCATCCTTGTTTCACTCCTGATCTTATTGGGAAGACTTCTAGTTTATCCCTCTTGCAGATGATGTTTGCTGATGGTTTAAGATATATACTGTTTATTATTTTTAGGAAATGCCCTTCTATTCCTATACTTTCTAGTGTTTTCAATAAGAATGAGTGTTATATTTTATCAAAGGCTTTTTCTGCATCTATTAAGATAATCATATGATTTTTGTCAGTTTGCTTGTTAATAAGGTCAATTATGTGGATGGTCTTCCTAATATTAAACCATCCTTGAATTCCTGGTATAAATCCTCCCTGGTCATAACGAATATCCCTCATGATCACTTGCTGGAGTCTTTTTGCTAGTGTTCTATTTAAAATTTTTGTATCAATGTTCATTAAGGAGATTGGTCTGTAGTTTTCTTTCTGTTTTTGACCTGTCTGGCTTTGGAATCAGTACCATATTTGAGTCATAAAAGGAATTTGGTAGAAATCCTTTCCTTATTCTGTCAAATAGTTTGTATAATATTGGGATTAGTTGTTCTTTGAATGTTTGATAGAATTCATTTGTGAATCCATCTGCCTGGGGATTTTTTCTTAGGGAGTCCTTTGATGGCTTATTCAATTTCTTTTTCTGATATGGGTTTGTTTAGGTATTCTATTTCTTCCTCTGCTAATCTAGGTAATTTATATTTTTGTAAATATTCATCCATATCACCTAGATTGCCATATTTATTGCCATTGAGTTGGGCATAATAATTTTTAATGATTGCCTTAATTTCCTCTTCATTAGAGTTGAGGTCTCCCTTTTCATCTTGGATACTGTCAATTTGGTTTATTTCTTTTCTTTTTTTAATTAGACTGACTAGTACTTTGTCTATTTTATTTGTTTTTTTAAAGTACCAGCTTCTAATCCTATTTATTAAATCAATAGTTCTTTCACTTTTGATTTTATTAGTTTCTCCCTTAATTTTTAATTAATTTCAGCTCTAATTTAGTTTTCATCTGAGGATTTTTAATTTATTCACTTTCTAGTTTTTTAATTCACATGCCCAATTCATTGACCTCTGCCCTCCCTAATTTGTTAATATATGAACTTAAGGATATAAATTTCCCCCTGAGTACTGCTTTGGCTGCATCCCATAGATTTTGAAAGGATGTCTCATCATTGTCATTTTCTTCAATGAAATTATTCATTGTTTCTATAATTTGTTCTTTAACTGATTTTGGAGAATTGTATTGTTTAATTTCCAATTAATTTTTGATTTGCCTCTCCATGTATCCTTACTAATTATCATTTTCATTGCATTGTGGTCTGAGAAGGTTGCATTTATTATTTCTGCTCTTTTGCACTTGTTTGCAATGTTTTTATGCCCTAGTACATGGTCAATCTTTGCAAATGTACCATCTGCTGCTGAAAAGAAGGTATATTCCTTTTTGTCCCTATTTATTTTTCTCCACATATCTACTAACTCTAATTTTCCTAAGATTTCATTCACTTATCTTACCTTTTTCTTATTTATTTTTTGTTTTGGTTTATCTAGTTCTGATAGAGGGAGGTTCAGGTCTCCCACTACTATAGTTTTTCTCTTTATTTCATCCTTGAGCTCCACTAGTTTCTCCTTTAGAAATTTGGATGCTATGCCATTTGGTGCATACATGTTGAGTACTGATATTTCCTCATTATCTATACTGCCTTTTATTAGGATGTAATTACCTTCCCTATCTCTTTTGACTAGATCAATTTTTACTTTGGCTTTATCAGATATCATGATTGTGACTCCTGCCTTCCTTTTCTCAGTTGATGCCCAATAGATTTAGCTCCATTAGCTTACTTTTACCCTATGTGTGTCTACCTTCCTCATGTGTGTTTCTTGTAGACAGCATATTTTAGGGTTTTGGTTTCTAATCCATTCTGCTATTTGCTTGTGTTTTATGGGTGAGTTCATTCCATTCACATACAGAGTTATGATTACCATCTGTGTATTTCCCAGCCTTTTGATTTTCACTCCTAGTCCTGCCCTTTCTTCTTTCACTATTTCCTTCTACATCATTGTTTTGTTTTTAATCAGTCCCCCTAATCCCCCCCTTGTTTTACTTCCCTTTATACCCCCCTTCTTATTTACCTCTTATTTTCTTTACAGTCTTTTTAAACTACGCCCCCACCCTCTCCCTCCCTTTTATTGCTTCCCTCCCAACCAGTCCGTTTGTTACCCTTCTACTTCCCTATAGGGCATAAATCAATTCTCTGCCCCAATGTATTTGATTGTTCTTCCCTCTTTGAGTCAATTTCAAAGCACGTAAGACTTGAGTATTTCCTATCTCCAACCTCTTTACCCTTCCAGTGTATTGATGTTCTCCCCCACCTCCCACCATGGGCTTCTTTGTGACATATAAATTTACCGAATTTTATTGTTTTTTTTCTCATTTCTCTTAATATTAACCTCTTTTTAAAAACTCTGGTTGTATATATGTATATATATATATACACATATACAAATATATATAACATATATATATATAATATATGCATGCATGCATATATCTATATACATATTTATTTCTTGGCATTTCATCCTATACAGCTTGTCACTGTTCCAAGTATAATTCTTCTAGCTACCCACATGATAATAACAATTTTTAAGAGTTACCAATATCCTCTTTTCTTATAGGGATACATATCATTTTAAGTTATTGGGTCCCTTAAAAAAAAGTTTGTCTTTTTGTTTGTTTGTTTTGTTTTTGTTTTTCCCTCCTTTCTTAATTTCCTTTTGATGACTCTTTTGAGTTCTGTGTTTGGCCATCAAATTTTCTGTTCAGGTCTGGTCTTTTCTTTGTGAATGCTTAGAATTCTTCTATTTTATTAAATGACCATACTTTCCCCTGTAAAAATATATAGTCAGTTTTGCTGGGTAGTTGATTCTTAGTTGTAGACCTAGTTCCCTTGCTTTCCAGAATATCATATTCCATGCCTTTTGGTCCTTCAGTATAGATGCAGTCATATCCTGTGTTATCCTCACTGTGTAGTTCCATGGTATCTGAATGACTGCTTCTTAGCAGCTTGTAATATTTTTTTCCTTGGTCTGGTAGTTCTTGAATTTGGCTATAATATTCCTGGCTGTTGTCAATTGAGGATTTAGTACAGGAAGTGATCTGTGGATTCTTTCAATCTCCACTTTTCCCTCTTTTTCTAGAATTTCGGGGCAGTTTTATTGGATAATTTCTGTAGGATAATGTCCAGGCTTTTTCTTTCGTCATGGTCTTCTGGTAGACCAATGGTTCTTAAGTTGTCTTTCCTGGAATGATGTTCTAAATCTTTTGTTTTGTGAATGAGGTGTTTCATATTTTCCTCAATTTTTTCAATCTTTTGATTTTGTTTTATAGTTTCCTGCTGCCTTGTGAAGTTGCTTGCTTCTAATTGTTGTATTCTGGTTTTTAATGACTGAATTTCATCTCTGGCTTTTTGGTCATCCTTCTCCTTCTGGTCTGATTTTCTTTGGAGGTCATCTTTCATTTTCTTGGCCTCATCTTTCATCTCCTTTGCCTCATTTTTAAACTGATTAATTTTGGCTTTCAAGACACTATTTTCTCCTTTTAGTTCAAGTGCCTCTGTTTCCAGATGACTTATCTTACTTCTTAAGTTCTTTTCCCAGTTGTCTTCAGCCTCTCAATTGTGTTTTGAATTGTATTTTGAGTTCTTCTAAAGCTTGTGTCCAATTTGCTGGAGTTCTGTGTTTTTGCTTGGTGTTCCTTGATCCTCCTCCATTACATTTGTTCATTGCCTGGATAGAAGCTGTTGATTGTAATTTCTTTTTTCTTTTTCTGTTGTTTACTTATATTTGCTCCTTCTTTTCCCCCTGTAGTTTCCTGTACTCTTGCTCCTCTCATTTTGTGCTGGATGTGCAGGTTTGGGCTTTTCTGTCAACCTTCACCCTTGGAGTTTAGCAAAGCTCTCAGAGAAATCTGTGGGGTAGGGTTGTTGGAGCTTGAGCTTCCCTGCCCTCTTAAAGCTTGATAAGATTAAGCCCAGTGGGAGTTGAACTTGCAGAGCTGAATGTGTCCTGAGGCCAAAACCTTGGGAAAGGGTGGGGGGGCAATATGGAGTGTCTCAGCTACGACTAGGCTTTCTGCTCTGAGCTTCTTATCCAGCTGCTTCCCCACCACCTGTGTTCAAAGCCCTGTGCCTGACACAGCTTTGCCTGCAAGGTACTCCCTCCAGACTAGCACCCTTGCCCACCCAGAGAATCCAGCCACTGTTGGAGGCTCAGTACTGTAGGTGGGGGAGGGGTCCTGGAACCTTCCTTCTTCCTTCCCCTTAAACCATGAGTATTCTTGAATTCAGGCTTTTGGGGGGAGTGCCTTTTAAGTTGGGTCCAGCAGAAGGGTTCTTTGGCTCTGTCCTGTTATTAGATTTGGTTTTCAGTCCCCTAGGAGCATTTGGTTTTTAATCGGTAAGGAAGGGTTTTCAGAGGTCTTAACTTTCACTGCCTCTATGCCGCCATCTTCCAAGGACTGTTTTTTGCTTGTCTTTGTATCACCAGCATTTGGTATAGTTCCTGGCATGTAGTAAGCACTTGATCCCAAGATCAGCTTATAATTTTTTATATGTTCTGACTTGGCATCAAGTAAACCTAGGTTCAAATCCCACCTCAGATATTTACTGTAAAACCATGGGAAAACAACTGTGCACAATCATAATATAGAAAGATATGTGGATAGATGCATAGGATAGCTAGCTAGAGCAAGAGACAGACAGGCAGGTGAGAGAGAAGCAGAGAGAGTAAAAGAGAGGGATGGATGGATGGGTGAATGGATGGATAGGTAGAGAGATAGAGAGATAGGTAGATAGATAGAAATGACAAATTAGAGACAACAACAAAAAGGAAGGTCTAAGAATTAAGAGGGATCAGAAAAGATTGGAGAAACCAGGATGATGAGATGAAAAGTGAGAGAATTCAAGGCACGTGGACAGCCAATGAAAATTCAGGAAGTTGGGAGATACTTCTCTTATGAGAATCGGTAGGATATGTGTCACAGGATGGCAGAGTAAGCTATAAGAAGTCTGGAAAGGTAGAAAGGGGCTAAATTGTGAAAGACTTTAAATTCCAAAAAGAATCTTATAATTAATTGGCCCTAAAGATAATAGGAGACCAGAGAGGAGACTATGATCAGGCCCAAAAAGACTATCAATCAATCAGCATACTTTAATTAAGCATCTACTATGTCAGGGATTGTGCCAGGTGCTGGGGATAAAAAGGAAAAAATGCTCTCAAAAATCTCTCTTCAGTGTAAGAATGCAACATCCCCAGAGCCTAGCATAATTCCTGGCACACAATAGATGGTTTACAAATGTTTGCTGAATATTTTGTAGGAGCAAAGAATTGTAAACAAATTGTTCATGTCAACAAATATTTATTAAGCACTTTATTATGTGCCAAGCACCACACTAAGAGCTGGGGATTCAAATACAAGCAGAAAGAAAGAAGAAAATACATAAAAAGAAGATTAAAAGGGTAGAAGGTACTCACAGGGGCAGAACAGAAAGGTCACAGTAGAGAAATCCCAGTGATTAAGGAGCAGAGCCTGGAGAGAAAAATGGCAAGTTTCTGAGGTTTGGGGAGGAACTAGCCAGTCAGAGGAGGAGTTACAGAGGTACTATGTACTTCCACTATAAGAAAATAAGGGCAGAGTGAATTTTAGGAGTGAGAAGGCTATCTTGGCATAGGAGAGAATGCTGGAGGAATATAGAGTGAAGTCCAATAAGTAATAAAAATTCCCATCAGTTGGGAAATGGCTAAACAAATTGTAGTATATAAATGTAATGGAGTGTTATGATGCTCTAAGAAAGGATAAATATGCCAAATATAGAGAAGCATAAAAAGACTGAGCTGATATAAAGGAAGTAAGCAGAACCCAGAAAATAATATACATACTATTATTCAGTCCCATCTGACTTGTTTTGACCCCATTTAGGTTTTCTTAGCAAAGATACTGGAATAGTTTATCATTTCCTTCTTCAGTACATTTTATAGATGAGGAAATTGAGGTAGTCAGGATAAATTGTCTTGCCCATGATCATACAGCTAATAAAGGTATGAAGTCTGCATTTGAACTGTGGTCTTCTTAACTCTAGGCCCAATATTCCTTCACACACACACACACAATGACAACAATGTAAACAGAAAGGGCAATCACCACAAAATGATCAAAAATGAATGTGGCAAAATAACAAAAAACAAATTTGCTCCAAAGAAAAGATATGAAAAAAACATCTACTCCAACTCTTTTGTAAGGAAGGGAGGGGGGCTCCACGGATGTATATGAATATACTGTCAGGTTGTTTTTCCTTTTGATGTTTGATCAGTTTTGATGGGATCTTTTCCCCTTCTTTTCATTTTAGAAAAATTTTTGTTACATGGTATAGCTCTCTAAGAGGGGAAGAAGAAAGGTGGAAATTTAAGCAATATGAAACAAAAGATCAAGAAAAATTCATTTAAAAAAATAATTGACTAATTGAAATTTTAAAATCAAGACAATCTTGGCAGTGCCACTCTATGAACATGACATCATACACTAATGTCCTAGGCACCTGAATGGGAACATACTGGAAAGTTATGTCTCATTCTTACTAGTAGAAGTTCATTGTGGATGGAATATGAGTCCTTGTGAGTATCACTGAATAAAAGTAAAACCAAGAGCACGGTGTTTCCTGTCAAGTGCCTTCCTATAGAGTATAGGCCTGAGAAATGGGAGAAACCATCTCCCTCACCTTTGGTGAAAGGAACATAGAGCTTACTTGCCTCCCTTGTGTTATAAATTAGACTCTTGCTATCCTAGGACATTTAATGAGTCACTGTAGAATACTTGAGCAACTCTAAACATGTTGCTAATAATTAACATATGGGTGTGCTAGTAAGACTGAAAAGATCAATGTACGACCAATATAGATAGAATTCTTGTTTGGGGGGCTTTCAGGTGAAATTGCTCTTTGAAGAGTGACTTTTTTTTTTTTAATACAGGGTTCATCTGAGAGCTCAGCTCAAATGAATTATTCATTATAGCCATACAACAAGCTAATCTAAGGTTGATAATTCCCAGCAGTTCATAGTTACTATATATGCAACATTGATCAAGGATACATCCTTGAAGCATTTCTTTCTTCTCTCTCATTTTCTATCTTAACACATTTTGAGTTGTAACCAAAAAAAAAAGTCTAAAAAACTATTCTTTCAGGACTCAAAAGGAAGGAAATAACTAGAATTAAGATCTTGGGGGCAGCTGGGTAGTTCAGTGGATTGAGAGCCAGGCCTAGAGATGGGAGGTCCTAGGTTCAAATCTGGCCTCAGACACTTCCCAGCTGTGTGACCCTGGGCAAGTCATTTAACCCCCCATTGCCTAGCCCTTACCACTCTTCTGCCTTGGAGCCAATACACAGAATTGATTCTAAGATGGAAGGTAAGGGTTAAAAAAAAAAGAATTAAGATCTTGTTCTTTAAGAGGTTATCAAGGTTTGCTCTTATGACATTCCAATCACACTGGACAGTTCACTGTTCTTTCCCTCCCCCATTTCCATCCTGACTTCTTCTATCTCAGTGACTGCTCACACAATAGCTTAAGTCCAGACCAGACTCCTTCCCCTCTGCCCCTTTGAAACTCCCTTTCTTCAAGATCCAGCTCAGCAGCCATCTCCTTCATGAAGGTCTCTCTCTGATTCCCACTATCCACTGAAATTAATCTTTTACACTGTGAAATTGGAATGATTAAGAAGCTGCCTTTTTATCCAGGAAATGCTGAAACAACGTGGGAAATAGAGGTGGTCAAACAGAGCACAGAAATGGCCCCAGCTCAGGCATGACACACTGATGCCATCTCCTCTCCACCACTAGCAAGCCAGGGCCCTCGGACGGCTTGAACCTCTTCCTGAGTCTCTCCTCATCCCCTCGAGATCTCCAACAGCCCTTCCCACCCTCTGTTTCCCACAGTTTCATCTGAATGATCCAATCCCCACATGCTCCCATGTTACTGCATTACACCAAGACCAAATAGAAGGTCCACGTGCATGTTGTTCTACTCAATAAAAGGGTCTGTTCCTGTCCTGTCATTTTTCTTTGTGCCTCAGTTTACAACTCAAATTTTTTCACTACACGTGCTTGGTCCTCTCTTTGGACCTTAACTAAACGTCTATAATAAAAAGCAGACATAATGTGAAGGGTCATTTGTGCATGAGGTCAGGAGCTTCTCATTACAACTGGCATCCATGCAATACAGTCCTCCAGCTCGCATCGATAGCCTGTGAGCAAAGGGCTTCCAAAGCCAGAGGCAAGAATGGGTTGTCCAAAGCCACTCAGCCTTAAGTGGAGGTTTTCTTTCCGACAGAGAACAGCTTTCTGAAAGCAGTTTGCAGTTATGGATCTAGGAGAAAATTGAGATTCACAAACTCTCCATCCTGAACTCTGGGTCTCTCCTTCCCTCTTCCCTCAACAAAGTTTTGCCAAAGGCAAAATTGCTTATCCATCCCTTTAACTCTCAGTCTAGTTTCTTCCCCTTCTACCAGTTTTGTCCCACCTCCAAAAGTTTAATTATGCCATTTTGGATTGGTAGCCATCCATTTTTATTGTAATAATTTTTTCAATTTTCTTTGTTATTATTATGTATTTGACTAATATCAATCAGTTAGCAAGCATTTAATAAGTGCTTACAGGGGCAGGTAGGTAGTTTCATGGATGGAGAGCCAGGCACTTTCCTAGCTGTGTGACCCTGGGCAAGTCATTTAATCCCAGTTGCCTAGCCCTTATCACTGCTCTTCTGCCTTAGAACTGATACTTAGTATCAAGTCAAGGACAGAAGGTAAAGATTTTTTTTAAAATAAATGCTTACTACGTATCAGGTACTGTGCTAAGTACCAGGAATACTAATACTAATGCAAAAATATAGTCCCATCCTCCTTGTTATGTTATAATGTCCTTTGGGGAAGGGATTCTTTTATTTCATTTCTATGTTCGCAATGTACAGTGTATATCATTTTGCACACAGTGGAGACTTGACTGATATTTAGTGAATTTCGGAAATGTCTTTCTTTATAATTTTTATTTAAAAATCTTACAGAAAAAAGTAACTCCATAAAACACTAAACTCCCAAATGATTTCTTTTTTTAACTCATGCTGGCACCTCACACAAGTGAATGAAGTTCCCAAAGTCATAATGTCTATTAGGATAAAAGTAAAATGTACCTTGAAGATCATTCTCAACCATTCCATCATACTTTCCCTCCAAATACAGCTTTCTATTTTGCCTTTATGACACACAACTCTTTTTAGTAATCAGTCTCTGTTTCCCTGTACAAATATATCACAAGATTAAGATAACACATATGGTAGTGGCAAACCATTCCACATTTTTTACACATTTGCCAAGACAGACACAACTGAATATCGAAATGGGAAAAGAACATATTTCTTGAGCTTAAAAGCATCCTGTTTGCAATGTGCTCCCTCCACTGCATCCCAGTACCCTTTCTTAGGAGTCTCTCTCTATCCATCACCAACAGCTTGAAACACTTACTTGGCAAAGAAAAACACTGACATTGTGCCATCAGTCCGCCTGCCTGCACAACTTAAGGGACCACAATGAATTCAGCTTTTTGGCACTTCGGGTTAACAGTCATTCTTTCAGTAGCTTCCTCTAAAAGCTTTAAAAGTACTCAGTTCTACATCAATTTGACTCATAAAACCCCAACTCTCTCTAGAATACTAAGTATAGATTCTACATATATTAATAAACAACCAGGCTATCTTTTAAATTCTGATTCTGGGCACTTGCAGGAGGTTTTTTCCTTTAAACATGTGGCTTTTTGGTGAGATATCAATTAGAAATTTCTATATTTTATGTTTAAAAACCACTTATTGTTAAAGAAATTTCAATTGTTTACCAAATGTCAATAAAGCCTATAGTCATCATTTAAATACTACCAATACACTATATTAAAGCAATGCATAGTTCTTTAATGGTGTCAACTCTATAATCATTACAAAACATTTAATGATGACCTAATAATAACATACCCAAATTTAAAAAAAAAACTGCTTTGAGACAGAATAAAAATGATCTGATACAAGCTGTTTATATTCTCTACCATGCCTCCTACACAGGAAGATACACATAGAAAAGATATTAGTATTTTAGCAGGGGAAAAATCTACTACGGGTATTTCCAAGCTAAAACAGCATAAAGTATTGTCCATAAGACCAAAAGAATGTGTCAACTACCTTACTCTACCTTTTGGATTCATGTCAGTTCAAACTACTAGTTGCAGGTGCTATGTTAGGCACTTCAGTAACAAAAAAAGGAAAAAAAAGGAGTAAGTCCCTTGCCATCAACAAGCCTCAGTTTTCCTGGAAAAGACAGAAACAGATAAGCAAAAGATAGTTTGAAGAAGAAAGTATTAGGCAACAATCAGGATCAGTCAGGCAACAAATATTTATTTAGCATTTACTACAAGAAAGGTTTTCCGGAGGAGGCAGCACCTGAGCAGAGTCTTGAGGAATGTCATAATAGGTAGAGGTAAAGAAATTCCAAGCAAAAGGGGAAGCCTGTGCAAAGACAGATGACAGGGATGGAAAGAAAATAGTATAGAGAATAACAAGAAGGCTCATTTGGCTGCAACATAAGATGTGTGAAGGAGAGTGAAGGGGACAAAAAGGTAGGTTGAAGTACAACTGTAAAGGTTATTCAATACAAGACTAAAGAAGTTTGTATTTTGTCTCAGACACAAGAAAGAGAACTGGAGATTTTCTAGTAGTGACAGTTTATTTTGGCAGCTATGTGGTAGATGAATTAGAGAGATGTAAATCAGGAAGCAGAGTTGTATTAAAATGTAATTCATTCATTTGGGAGGTGACAGCCTGAACTAAGATGGCAGACACATAAGCAAAGGAAAGGGACATACAATAGAAAAAAAGTAACAGTGACTGAAAATTGATTGGATATGAAAGTGACTATGAATCTAGATGACTAGAGGGATACTGCTTTTTTGGAGGGATGCTGCTTTTTTGGAGGGATGTTGCTTTTTGGTGAAGTATAAATTAGAAATTTCTATACCTTGTGTTTAAAAACCAGCTTACTGCTGAAAGAAATTTCAAGCACTTACCAAATGTCAGTAAAGCTGATAGCCATCATTGGAATACTACCAACATGCTATATTAAAGCTTTAATGGTGCCAACTATTTAATCACTGAAAAAAATCTAATTCCCTAATAATATCATACAAATCTCACCCCAAAAGGGAAAAAAAAGCTGCTTCAAGACAGAATAAAAATGATCTGTTACAATGTATTTGTATTTGCTTTTGATATGATATGAATAATGCTATGCTTCCTATATGGCAAGAGATACACATGGATTAGATATTTGTATTTTACAGTAGGGAAAGTCTACTATGGGTATTTCCAAGCTAAAATAACATAAAACATCAGTCATAAAACCCCCAACAGAAATAAGGAAACTTTTGGGGGGAGGAAGAGGGTATAAAGTAATAACTTCTATTTTTAGATACATTAAATTTGAGATGTAGAGTGGGAGTTGAAGAGAGAGATTCATACATACATAGTCATACATAAATTTGGTAATGACCACTAATAGCAATGATAACTGATGGTGTTACACATACAATAGATGTGTATGTATATTCCCACATATATGGGTATGTGTTTACATATACCCATTATCATATATGTTCTATATATGATCAAAAGTCATTTCTCAATACATAAGTATTCAAATGATATGAACAAATAGTTCTCAAAAGAAGAATTAGGGAAATGCAAACTATATTAATAATCAAAGGAGAGAATGCTCCAAATCACTAAAAGTTAGAGAAATACAAATAAAAACAAACCACAAGCCTCATCTCACACCAAGAAAATTGTCAAAAATGATGAAAGATAGGAATGGTCTGCGCTCAAGGCCTTGCAGGAAGACAAGAATGTTGCTCCATTTTGAATGGAGCTATGAATCAATACAA
Source organism: Monodelphis domestica (assembly GCF_027887165.1). Classification (NCBI taxonomy): domain Eukaryota; kingdom Metazoa; phylum Chordata; class Mammalia; order Didelphimorphia; family Didelphidae; genus Monodelphis; species Monodelphis domestica. The sequence goes on from NC_077227.1 coordinate 640,057,905, forward strand.
CCATTCTGAAAAGCAAATTTGAATTAAGCATATAAAGAAACTAAAACAATTGCTGTTGACCCAGAGATTCTACCACTTAGCCACATACCCCAAAGGTCACCAATAAAAAGAAAGTCCCATATATGTCAATGGTGTTTTGTTCAAATAAAATATACCAGTAACAGCAAAGCAAAGAGAAAAGATGGGAAAAGATAGAAAAGGAAATGTTATAAGAAGAATGAACTCTGATTCTGCCTATGCAATAAGAAATAAGAAATGGTCTCTGCCAGTCTTTTCTGGCTCTATTGGGAGTGAATAATTTCATACTGAAAGGATTTTTTTAATTCCCTTTGTCTATTATGAATTAATCATTCAAGAACTAAAAGTACCCCTACTTAACACTTAGTAGGTCACTAAGAGAGTTCACAAGTCACTTACTGGGAAAAAATGAATATAATATAAAAACAAAGGAAATCAAGAGAAATAAAAACAAAGATTTTACATTAAATCTCAGGGGGGAAAAAAGAGAAAGCTCAGGTCCTGTGGAGGGAAAGAACTGAAAGAAAGAAAATAATAAGTCATTAGGAAAATGGATAGTCATCTAACCAACAACTAGTGTAGTGACAGAAGATGAAAAGGAAGGCAAATTTTCCCATAATTCTGAGTTTAGACAAATTCACTTTATCTATTCAAAGCTTATTCTTTCCCAATTAACAGTAGCAGCAAAAGGGCTGAAAGTAGGCCCTTCAGGTATGGTATCTTGAGCTGAAGGCCAGAATGGTATATGATATTTACTCCTGGAAAGAAATGTCTGGGCCACAAATAATGACAACTTGCACAGTTTTATTTTAAGACCAATTTCATTCAGTGCCCAAGAGCTCTTCAGTACTCCAAAGATCACCCCTTCCTGCTTCCAGATCATCCCTACAACCATCCACTGGGGTAGCAACTCCTAGGGAGAAAAGGCCCATCATCCCTGCCACCAATCAATACCAACAAAAAGGACAGCTACTGTGCATTTGATTTGTATGACAAAAGGATAGAATGTACTAGGTAAATAAATGAGCTTCATAGAGTTCTACTAGCCTGTGCTAATAATAATGAAGTATTCAGTTTGACCAGTGAGGGAATCCCATTTGGATCTTCTCCAAACAATGGAGCCAATCCCCAGGAGTTTACTCAACTGATTGACTAGTGTTGCCCTAATAACATATTATACAAGTACAACAGGCATTTGAGTAAAGCACAATGACCAGGTATGGTCAATGAATGACATGATCTCCAGGAGCATTATAAGAATCAAGATCTACCAAACATAGTGAAGACTTTCCCATTCAACTACACCAAGTAACTAACCTGTATGGCACATGGCCTTAAATCCCAACCACTTCAAAGCTCACAATGCCTCCGTAAAAGGAACTGGAGTTCAGTTGCTGTTGTACTATATAATCCCAGCTGAGAGACATACAAGAAAACACCAACCCAGGTATTGATACATGATCAATAGTAACATAAGCTGTGTTACATATGTGTACATACATATGTATCTTTTAAATTTGCTAATAAAATTAATGAGGAAGTCTAATGAGAGTCTACTAGTTAATTTATGTTTAAGAAAATGATATAGAGGGACTTCCGGGTAATCATGGCTGCAATCTAGACGCCACACGCTTCCTCTCCCCGGCACCGAACAAAATAGACTACATCAAAGGAGCATAAAAATCACCTTTGGAGGAACAGAAGGACTCCCCAGTACCCCAAAGAGGTGAAGGTACATGGGATTTGAACATTTCCACACTATAATTAGAAGGAGAAAAAGCTTGCACAGAAACGTGAACTGAGCCGCCCTTCCCCCCCCACCTCCCCCAACAAACCAGAGCGAGCTACCAGAGCGCTCACTGGGACAGCGAGTGAGTGGGGAACGTCTCTGTCTGGGTGGGGGCACTCCAGGGTCTTTGGGATCTGGGGACTGCCAGGAAAAAACATCTTAGGGCAGTTTCACGGGAGAACTTGGCGCTGAGCACGGGGGGCCCACGGAGCTGTACTTGGGGTGGTTGCGCTGAACATCTGGGCGGAGCTAAACACCAGGGCAGTTTGGCTGTGATCAGGGGCCCAGCGCTCTAAGAAACCTCGGAGGCTGAGAAGAACTAGTCTGAGGCAACCTAAATTCACAGAAAACCCGCCCATATCACCCAGACCCCAGACCAAAAAGGAAAGGGGAATAAAACCACCAAAGGGATGGCTCACATGGCCCAAAATCAAGCCTCCAGGAAGAAAGGGAAAAAGGTGACTATTGAAAACTTTTATGGTGGAAGTACCCAAGGAAAAGAAGAGAATGAGGAGGAAATCCAAAAAAAAAATCAGAACATACCTCCCCAAATGGAAACTATCAATAAGCTCTGGAAGATCTCAAACTGGAACTTATCTAAAAGATGGAAACCTGGAAAGAAAAATGGGAGAAAGAGATCAGCAGTCTGACAGATAAGACTGCTCAATTGGAAAAAGAGCTCGAAGCATCCAATAGAAGGGCAGACAAAGCTGAAAAGCAAAACCAGTCCCTAATGACCAGAATTAAGCAACTCGAAGAAAGTGAGATCATAAAACACCAAGAATCAATAAAGCAAACCCCAAAAATTAATGAATTAGAAGAAAATATAAAATATCTCACTGAGAAGGTCACAGACTTGGAAAACAGAGGAAGAAGAGACAATCTCTGATTTATCGGTCTCCCAGAAAAAAACAGAGATAAACAATAAACTCGATATTATTCTACAGGAGATTATAAAAGAAAATTGCCCACACATTCTGGAGCAAGGGGGCAAAATAGAAATAGAAAGGGTTCATAGAACACCTTCTATACTAAATCCCCAAAAGACAACGCCTAGGAATGTAATTGCCAAATTCAAGAGCTTCCAAGAAAAGGAGAAAATCCTACAAGAAGCCAAGAAGAGGAGCTTCAGATATAGGGGGACTCCCATAAGGATCACACATGACTTAGTGGCTAACACACTAAGAGACCGCAAAGCATGGAACATGATATTTAGAAAGGAAAGAGACTTGGGTCTCCAACCAAGAATCAGCTACCCAGAAAAACTGACTATATACTTCCAGGGGAAAGTATGGGCATTCAACAAAATAGAAGATTTCTAAGCATTTGCTAAGAAAAGACCAGAACTTAGTGGAAAATTTTATATCCAAGAACAGAAAGCAAGAGAAACATGAAAAGGTAAATATGAAAGAAAGGGAAAAGGAGATAAATCTTATCTTTTTCTTTAAGTCAAACTCTCTTCTATAAGGACTACATTTACATCAAATTATATATATTAATATGTGGGAAAAATGTTTTGTGTAACTCTCAAAAATTGTAGCATCATAAGAGTAGTTAGAAGAAACATGCATAGGGAAAGGTTGGGGCATTAAGAAGATTTGGGGAAAGTGGGGGCAAAGAAAGGAAAAGGGAGGGGGGAACCGTTGATAACACTAAGATTTACTTCAAGAAATGGGGGGGGGAACTTAATAGAATAATCTTTCCCATATAAAGATACACACGGGAAGGGGAGGGGAAGAACTCTCATATGAGAAGGAGAGGAAGAGAGTGTGAAGTGGAATTACTTAAACCTTACTCTCAGTGAAATCAAATCTGAGAGGGAAGGACATCTAGATCCAGTGGGATCCTGAATTCTATCTTATCCATTAGGGCAAGAAAGAAAGGAAAATTAAGGAGGGGGAGGGGGGAGGGAGTATAAAAAGGGAGGGGCTAGAAAGGGAAGCATCTCAAAGGAGGGGACTAGGGAGACTGACCTAAAGTAAATCACTGGTTCAAAAGGAGATAGCTAAAGAAGAAAGGTCAGAACTAGGGGAAGATATCAAAATGCCAGCGAATCCACAAATGACAATCATAACTTTGAACATGAATGGGATGAACTTACCCATAAAACGTAGACAAATAGCAGATTGGATTAGAACCCCAAACCCTACCATTTGTTGTCTTCAAGAAACACATATGAGGCGAGTTGACACTCACAAGGTTAGAATTAAAGGTTGGAGTAAGACCTTTTGGGCCTCAACTGATAGAAAGAAGGCAGGAGTTGCAATCATGATATCTGACAAAGCCCAAATAGCGCAAATAGACCTGATCAAAAGGGATAGGGAAGGTAAATATATCCTGTTAAAAGGGAGTATAGACAATGAGGAAATATCACTAATCAACATGTATGCACCAAATGGTATAGCATCCAAATTTTTAATAGAGAAACTAGGAGAATTGAAGGAGGAAATAGACAGTAAAACCATATTAGTGGGAGACTTGAACCAACCACTATCAAATTTAGATAAATCAAACCAAAAAATAAACAAGAAAGAGGTAAAAGAGGTGAATGAAATCTTAGAAAAAATAGAGTTAATAGACATATGGAGAAAAATAAATAGGGACAAAAGGGAATACACCTTCTTTTCAGCACCACATGGCACATTCACAAAAATAGATCATACACTAAGTCACAGAAACATGGCACTCAAATGCAGAAAAGCAGAAATAATAAATGCAGCCTTTTCAGATCACAAGGCAATAAAAATATTGATTGGTAAGGGTACATGGAGAACCAAATCAAAATTTAATTGGAAATTAAATAATATGATACTCCAAAATTGGTTAGTTAGAGAACAAATCATAGAGACAATTAATAATTTCATCGGGAAAATGACAACGGCGAGACATCCTTTCAAACCTTATGGGATGCAGCCAAAGTGGTAATCAGAGGTAAATTCATATCCCTGAATGCTTATATTAACAAACTAGGGAGAGCAGAGATCAATCAATTGGAAATGCAAATGAAAAAACTCGAAAGCGATCAAATTAATACCCACCAGCAGAAAACCAAACTAGAAATCCTAAAAATTAAGGGAGAAATTAATAAAATCGAAAGTGATAGAACTATTGATTTAATAAATAAGACAAGAAGCTGGTACTTTGAAAAAACAAACAAAATAGACAAAGTACTGGTCAATCTAATTAAAAAAAAGGAAGGAAGAAAAGCAAATTAACAGCATTAAAGATGAAAAGGGGGACAGCACCTCCAATGAAGAGGAAATTAAGGCAATCATTAAAAACTACTTTGCCCAACTATATGGCAATAAATATACCAACCTAGGTGATATGGATGAATATTTACAAAAATATAAATTGCTTAGACTAACAGAAGAAGAAATAGATTTTTTAAATAATCCCATATCAGAAAAAGAAATCCAACAGGCCATCAAAGAACTTCCTAAGAAAAAATCGCTAGGGCCTGACGGATTCACCAGTGAATTCTATCAAACATTCAAAGAACAGCTAACTCTAATACTATACAAACTATTTGACATAATAAGCAAAGAGGGAGTTCTACCAAACTCCTTTTATGACACAAACATGGTACTAATTCCAAAGCCAGGCAGGCCAAAAACAGAGAAAGAAAACTATAGACCAATCTCCCTAATGAATATAGATGCAAAAATCTTAAATAGGATACTAGCAAAAAGACTCCAGCAAGTGATCAGAAGGGTCATCCACCATGATCAAGTAGGATTTATAACCAGGGATGCAGGGCTGGTTCAATATTAGGAAAACTATCCACATAATTGACCACATCAACAAGCAAACCAACAAGAACCACATGATTATCTCAATAGATGCAGAAAAAGCCTTTGATAAAATACAACACCCATTCCTACTAAAAACACTAGAAAGCATAGGAATAGAAGGGTCGTTCCTAAAAATAATAAACAGTATATATCTAAAACCATCAACTAATATCATCTGCAATGGGGATAAACTAAATCTATTCCCATTAAGATCAGGAGTGAAACAAGGATGCCCATTATCACCTCTATTATTTGACATTGTATTAGAAACACTAGCAGTAGCAATTAGAGAAGAAAAATAAATTGAAGGCATTAAAATAGGCAAGGAGGAGACCAAATTATCGCTCTTTGCAGATGACATGATGGTCTACTTAAAGAATCCTAGAGATTCAACCAAAAAGCTAATCGAAATAATCAACAACTTTAGCAAAGTTGCAGGATACAAAATAAACCCACATAAGTCATCAGCATTTCTACATAATTCCAACACAGCTCAGCAGCAAGAACTAGAAAGAGAAATCCCATTCAAAATTACCTTAGACAAAATAAAATAGACTTAGGATTCTATCTGCCTAGACAAACACAGGAACTATATGAACACAACTACAAAACACTTTCCACACAACTAAAACTAGACTTGAACAATTGGAAGAACATTAACTGCTCATGGGTAGGACGAGCCAATATAATAAAAATGACCATCCTGCCCAAACTCATCTATCTATTTAGTGCCATGCCCATGGAACTTCCAAAAATTTTTTTTACTGATTTAGAAAAAAACATAACAAAGTTCATTTGGAAGAATAAAAGATCAAGGATATCCAGGGAAATAATGAAAAAAAAAATACAAAGGAAGGGGGTCTTGCAGTCTCAGATCTCAGACTATATTATAAAGCAGCAGTCATCAAAACAATTTGGTACTGGCTAAGAGACAGAAAGGAGGATCAGTGGAATAGACTGGGGGCAAGCGACCTCAGCAAGACAGTATATGACAAACCCAAAGATTCCAGCTTTTGGGACAAAAAATCCACTATTTCATAAAAACTGCTGGGAAAATTGGAGGACAGTGTGGGAAAGATTAGGTTTAGATCAATACCTCACACCCTACACCAAGATAAATTCAAAATGGATGAATGACTTGAACATAAAGAAGGAAACTATAAGAAAATTAGGCGAATACAGAATAGCATACATGTCAGACCTTTGGGAAGGGAAAGACTTCAAAACCAAGCAAGAATTAGAAAGAGTTACAAAATGCAAAATAAATAATCTGGAATACATCAAATTAAAAAGTTTTTGTACAAACAAAACCAATGTAACCAAAATCAGAAGGGTAGCAACAAATTGGGAAACAATCTTCATAAAAACCTCTGACAAAGGTTTAATTACTCAAATTTACAAAGAACTAAATCAATTGTACAAAAAATCAAGCCATTCTCCAATTGATAAATGGGCAAGGGACATGAACAGACAGTTCTCAGCCAAAGAAATCAAAACTATTAATAAGCACATGAAAAAGTGCTCTACATCTCTTATAATCAGAGAAATGCAAATCAAAACAACTCTGGGGTATCACCTCACACCTAGCAGATTGGCTAACATGACAGCTATGGAAAGTAATGAATGCTGGAGGGGATGTGGCAAACTGGGGACACTAATTCATTGCTGGTGGAGTTGTGAATTGATCCAGCCATTCTGGAGGGCAATTTGGAACTATGCCCAAAGGGTGATAAAAGACTGTCTGCCCTTTGATCCAGCTATAGCACTGCTGGGTTTGTACCCCAAAGAGTTAATAAGGAAAAAGACTAGTACAAGAATATTCATAGCTGCACTCTTTGTGGTGGCCAAAAATTGGAAAACGAGGGGATGCCCATCAATTAGGGAATGGCTGAACAAATTGTGGTATATGTTGGTGATGGAATACTATTGTGCTAAAAGGAATAATAAAGTGGAGGAATTCCATGGAGACTGGAACAACCTCGAGGAAGTGATGCAGAGCGAAAGGAGCAGAACCAGGAAAACATAGTACACGGAGACTGATACATTGTGGTACAATCGAAGGTGATGGACTTCTCCATTAGTGGCAATGCAATGTCCCTGAACAATCTGCAGGGATCTAAAAAATACTATCCACAAGCAGAGGATAAACTGTGGGAGTAAAAACACCGATGAAAAGCAACTGCTTGACTACAGGGGTGGAAGGGATATGACTGAGGAGAGACTCTAAATGAACACTCTAATGCAAATACCAACAACAGGGAAATGGGTTCAAGTCAAGAACACATGTGATAACCAGTGGAATCGTGCGTCGGCTATGGGAGAGGGAAAGGTGGTGGGAGGGGGGGTGGGGAGGAAAAGAAAATGATCTTTGTTTCCAGTGAATAATGTTTGGAAATGACCAAATAAAATAATGTTTATAATTAAAAAAAAAAAAGAAAAGGATATAAAAGTTTACAAACCAAGACAATGTTTAATAAATATGAAAATTGAAGTCAACGTTTTGAGAATAACATTATAAATTTTCTAATTAATTTTGGCTTTAAACTTCTGTTACCATAATTCTAAATGGTCTTAGTGAAAGTTCATGTTTGGACATGGAAACAGTTGAACCTATAATTGAATCCACCCTAAAGTATTTCCTGTTTAGTCAACAGAAAGTAACGGTACAATCCAATATGGAACTTCTATCTGAGAAAAAAGTAAACACTTTGGAGATCACAAGAGTAGAACTAGTGAAGAAACAGTAAGTCATTTATGATATAAAGATAACTATACAAAAGCTATATTACAACTTGATTTCATTTGAAGCTATTTGAGGGCAAGAACCAAGATTTTGTCTTCATCATATCCCATTAACACTAAGCATAGTATTTACAAGGCACATAGAAGTCACTTAATAAATACCTAACTTGACTTGAAAAAAACTGCTTATTTCTTTTTTCTCAAGCCTTTCTTTCTTACTTGCTTATCTGAAGAATTATACATTGTGACATGAATACTATTAGGGGGAAAAAACCGAACACATTCAAAAGAGCGTCCAGAGAACATTTGTTGAATTCCTTAAAAGAATGAACTTAGTCTTAAGGATTTGAAAGAGATAAATCTAGCCCCATTTAAAGTCTGTGGGGCAGAATACCAGAAGAATTAGGTTAACCCAACAGTCAAAAGCATAAGGTAATTTCCCTTCCAGAATTTTCTTATATATTAAATTGAATTATTTTATATTAGTGTTAGTACTATTAAGTATACTCTAAGATATCCAATGTAGGAATGGGTTCCAAAAATCTGCAGAAGTTTAATGATATAATATAGACTAGATTTACAGTTTCATGTACAAACCTCTCTCCTTTTCTACAATGAATGCAGAAATGAATAATTTGGTGTTTTCTATGCTCACAAAAAGAATAAGGAAAAGTAAAACAATTTTGATTGAAAAAATACTAACAGAATATAAACTCCTTATGGATAAATATTGCTTTTCTATTTTTGTCTTTATATATTCCAAATACTTATTAGCACAAGGCCTTGAACATAACAGGCATTTAATGTGTCTATTGTTAGTCTGGATTGAAAACAAAAATGTTATAAATGCACTGTTGCATTTTTTCATATTACAACTTGTACGAATGCCTTTGTTGTAGCTAAATTCAATTATATTAGACCAAAATTCTCCCTAAAAAGCAAACTGTACAAACACACCTAACATTTTAAAAACAAAGAATGATTAAATATTGATTATAATTGAAATCAATTCATATTAAACATCTTGTGATATCAATAAAATTGGTGAAAAAAATCTGTACACAACCAAAGGGACACCTAGCATCTTAACTGAACATTTAAAAAAATTAATCAAGACAATAAACATTAGCAATATGGTTCAAGTGTCACAGTTAATAAAAAGAAATCCAACTTAGTAAGTTTAGAAATCTTGCCTATAAAGAAAGAAGAAAAAAGGTCACCTTGACCCCAGAAAAGATTTGTTCATAAGTTCAATTTTTTTTTTTTAAAGAACAGAGTATATGGAAGAGGCATGGATTTGCTTCCCCCAGGAATATTTGACATTCTGCTATCTACTTCTTTAGCAGTTCCAGAAGACAGGAACAAATATCACCTTTGATTAAATAAAAACTAAAATAGCAACTAAAAATAGTTATTATTTACTGCCCCCTCTCTGTGTGTGCAGAGAAACTAATAAGAATTTGGGAAGGCTCCATAATATAAGAGAATATCATACATTGCATTTTACTTAGGTCTAGAAAATAAATCTCAGTATATGATCAGTAGATTTCTAATCCCTCTATAATTTCAAAAAAAACAGTTTCACAGCCTGTTTAAAGAGTAAGCATCAGAAAGGTCTGTTCCCCTTCTAATAAGTAACTGTATAACAATTTATTAGTGGTTCATCATATTCTTGAGAGACATCACCTCTCTCAAAATTGTGTAAGTTCCAGTATCTTCCACCAGGTCAAGAAAACAGTCAGATGAGTAGGAATTGCCCATCTCGGGCTAGTGCCAAGGACAGAGGGCATTAGGACAAACATAACACCTCTCGCAGCAAGCTAACTGGCCATCTGCCCAGGCGCAATGTCAAGGCACACCTTACTGCTCCCATCACCCAGCTAGCCCCCAGGATCATCAGCAAACCCTAGTATGCCACCTCCAGCCAGCTCTGAAAGATCTATCCTGGCATTATACTGCCCCCTCGTGGTCCCAGTAACACTTCACTAGGTGAAGAAAAGGAGGGTGAGGAGCCCAAGAGTGAACAGGAGTGAAATCACATGTCTAAAGTTCTTGTCTTCCTCAGAACAATCACTGGCTACTTGAATGGGTGTGGCTTTGGAGTCAGAAGATCTAGGGTTGAGTGTTTGCACTCATACTTACCAGTTATTTTCAATAGATTAATAAATTGCCTGAGTAAGCCTCTGTTCTCTCAGCTATAAAATGCAGCTAATTACAAGTATACCATCTACCTTGAGACAGTTATTATGTGAAAAGTTGCTTACAAAATGCTGTGTAAATATGAGCTATTTAATTCCCTCTCTAAATCTTCACTTATTGACTTTAGCTATTATGGTGCATCCTTATATTTGTACAGTTTTATGGGGAAAATTATAAACAAACCAATAACCAAAAAAAACCCTTTAAATTTGAAAAGTCAGCCTTTACTTTTGAAAAACAATTCCAAGTTTCAACATCATATTAATGGAGGAAAAGTCAAATAGATAGCATGTTGTTGAAATCATAAAACTTATAATTTGCTATAACTAACCCCCAAACCTAACAAAATCAATATTAGAAAAACATGATAGAGGAACTGTAAGGAAGGGAGTTGGGGCTGGTTATAGTTATAATGTCTAAGCAGTATGGAGCAAAGACAACTATAAAGGTTTGCCTCACCACTGAGGCTCAATCCAGACCATTGCTTGATCACGGTCTTTTGGTCACGCCTCAGGACTTCAAAATTTACCCATTAATTTATTTCCTTTAAAAATAAAGACTTACAACCATTACCCAACATAGAAAATCAGGAAAGAGGAAAATATTGTGATTTGAATCCAAGTTAATTTAATAATCATATATAATGAAATTATTTCATTTGTTTACTTAATAGCATGGAAAAGTTCATTCTTATTATTCTGGGTCAATCAGGTAACATAAATAATCCATATCCGTTGCTTTTCCTCTCTTTTGTTCTCATTCTCCTGCCATCTTTTTGCCTATTTTCATTGCTCACTGAAAGCTTGACCTAAATAAACATCAAGAAGAGATAATATTTACATTAATCAAAATTACGACTTTTTAACTTTCTCTCACTAGAATATTAGGGTAGAAGGTGAAATTATGGCTAAAATGAAGTGTTTTACCTGAATTATCTAAGGATTTTGTTAATCCGTATCTCTCATTTCCATGTATCAACAAAAATTAGTTAAATGGTCAAGGGCAAAAAGAGGGAGGACAGGATACAAGAAGCTTTTTATAAATCTTCAATCTGGCCTTTCTGAAAACTAATCTAAAAGAACAAAAACAAAAGCTGGGTTGCAGTTTTGATAATATCAGGAATATAAACTGGCAGTGATGGCCTTAAAGGATAGAATCTGAACCCAGATCCCATAACTCCAGAACCAGAACTCTTTCTACTATACTATATTTTACTTATATCCTGCCCTCCTCATCTCTGACTGTTGAAGTCCTTCCAGTCCTTCAAGAGCAAGTTCTGGTGTCACATTGTTCATGAAGTCTTCTATGAGCCCCTCAATTCCAAAGGACAGGAATTCTTAACCTGGAGTCTGTGAACTTTTTTTTTTTTAATAATCATTTCAACATATTTGGTTTCCTTTTAAATTCAATCTATATATCCATTTCTAGACTCTCCCCTGAGCTTCAGACCTACAGCATCACCTACCTATTGGATATTTCAAATTAAATGCCCCTGAGACATCTCAAAACTCAACATTTCCAAAATAGAACTCATTATTTTTCCCTCTCTTCCTTTTTTAAGCCAAACTTTACCCTTAATGTTGAAGGCACTATACTAATCTACCAGTTTCCCACAGTGACTTCCCTTAAGCACAAACAATTCTGATGATGTCATTCCCTTAATCAAGCAATTCTACTGGCTAATCCTATTGTCTCTAGGATCAAATAATAAACCCCTCTTTGCTTTGAAAACCATTTGCAATCTGACCTCAACCTCTCCAGCTTTTTTGGTCATTGTTTCCCTTGTCACACTTAGATCCAGTCAAACTAGCCTTCTTTTTTCTTCATACATACATGACAATCCATTTCCTATCACAGGAGGCACTTAAATTCTTGTTGATTGACTGGCATCAATCTGTACCTGTACTGTAAATAATAATTTTAGCATTGTGACCTAAATTATATTAATTATTGGTCGCCATGGATATCCCAAATAATAAAATAAAAATACCCAAGTCAGTCTGAAATTTTATGGTGATTTAATTAATACAGTGGAAAGAAATTAAGAAGAAGGGAGAAGGAAAAGGTGTAGGATTTTCTCCCGCCTGGCTTGTATCGGGCAGGAAGATTAGGGGATCTAAAAAGTAAGGATTTGGAGTGTAATAGAGGAAGGAATCAGCATGAACTCTAAGATAGCTCAGCCAAGATGCCTGAACCTGAATTAACTCAAGGGAAAACTCACAGCCAAAACCCAGACAAATAGCTGCCACCACACCAAGATGTTGGAACACTTAGCACGCTGCCAGCCAGATGCCTCTCCGGGAAAAGAGAGCGAAGCGAGGAAGTGACATGCCTTATATAAACGGTTTTACGTCACTTTCCTGCATCTCATCTGTAACAATGATAGCTTAGCTTGACTTAGGACAGCCCAGGGGTCTGTCTGCTGTTTCTGCACATGTCTGTTGAAGGCCATTTTCTCCGATACTTAATCCTTGAGTATGGTGCAGACATTCCTGACCTTGTTAAACTAAGTAGGGTGGAGAAATGTAGAGCTTCCAAGACTTGATTCTGTTAAACCAAGTATCTCCATGTTACTAATCAGGAAATAGCTAAATCAGATCTTCTAAAGTATGGTCTAAGTAGGGTAGAGTAGTTTTAAAATTCACAGTACATGGTTTCCTGGTAAGATGCTTGCAGGATGCATAGTGGTCTCTCCAAATACTTGCACAGGCTAATGTCTCTCTCCGGGTATATGAGTCCTTTTCTGGGTCTCCTCTTAGGTAAGTGCATATGTTTGTCTCTCCTTTAAAAAGCCAAATCCAAGGTCTATCTAAAGTGAGGGAACTCTGTGATGAATATGGTATCATATTGGTGATCCTTACTGTTGGTGCCACACAAATGCCACCTTCAATGGGTTAATGAAGACCCAGGACAGGAATCCACTGGTCCAAGGAGTTCACATCTTCTATATTATTCAGGAGATGACAAAGAAAAAAGGGGTTTCCTTATTTCTGTGAGCATATGACTGCCCATTATGGCTGTACCTATAACTACATTAAAATATGGCAGCAATCTCAGTTGACAGACAGGCACCTGAATGATCGGCTTGAAGCTTAAGATAACACAGATGAACCAGCCATCAAGTTTTTGGCTTACAGCAAACCAGTTCAAAATTTATTAAACAGTCCTCAATTGCTTTTCTTTTAACTTTGGTAAATGTGAAAGGATAGAAACGTTTTCCATTTGTTTCTGTGTGTATATCTACATATATAAGTAAATATATATCAACAAGAAAATGCAATCCAGTTCAAGATGTCTGAAAAAGCAGGTGGAAATGCAAAATTGGAGGTCAGGAGAAAGATAGGGGCAGGACTGGAGAATTGTCAGCATAGAGACGGTAATTAAATCTTTGGGAGCTGATGAGATTAAGAAGCTAGGTAGCATAGAAGGAAAAGAGAAGAGGGTCCAGGATGTGATCTGAAAGAGACATTGTTTGCATTTTTAAATATTCTTCCCTTTTCCAACTACATATAGTGAGATAAGATTTTCTTCATATACTTCAATCTCTGATGACTAGGGATAACAAGGATACATTTCCAAAGAAGGAAGAATAGATTTAAAAGAGAGAAGATGGCAAGTTCCATTTTGGACACTGACTTTGAGATGCTAATGAGACTTCCAGTGTCTAGCAAGAAAAGACTGGGACTGGATATATAGATTTGAGTATTCAGTTTCATGGAACAATTCAGAAATCATTTACTATGTACCTATAATTGCAAATTGTGCTCAGCATTAGCAATGAAACAACAAAAATCAAACATTCCCTACAAGAAATTTACATTCTACTTCAGGAAGTCATCTGTATGTAGATAATAAATGAATCCATGAGAAGAAATAAGATCATTAAGAATTGGGGGTGGGGGTAAAATGAGGGCTCACTACAGAGCTAAAGGGGAAACCCACATTTCAAGGTCAAGATACAGATGAGGATCCTAACTAAAAAGAAACAGTCACATAGGTAAGAGAAGAAATAATACAGAACAGTGCCAAGTAATCATTAAAGCCTTTCAGATATATACTATATCTGAATCAGAGCAGGTATTCTGTCTGACTTTTACATGAAAGAAGATACCCTCTGCAATAAAGCTGATGAAGATCCAGACTTTGCTAAGGGACCCAATTCCTCCTAGACTGGGCCAGAGGTCTAAATTTTTAGAAAATTTCCCCCCAATATCATTCCTAAGCTACCTTCTTTGTAACTTCCACCTATTCTTTCTAGTTCAGTTCTCGGAGATGAAGTAGAATAAGTTTACTTAATCTTCTACCTCATAGTTCTTCTGACATTTGAAGGCAATTCCATCACATGACCCCTAAGCTTCCTCTTCTCCATATTAAACCACCCCAGTTCCTTCATTTCTCATAGGCTATGAATCTGAGGCCCTTGACCATCGTGGCCGCCCTCCTCAAGGCATGCTCTGTCTTGTATCCCTCCCATATGCTTGTCATAGACTAACTTGTGTTATAGGTATTTACATGTCTTATCCCTTATTATCAATAGTACATATGCCTTATTATCCATCAATGTCACCAGGCATTTATTGAGTGCCTCCTGTGCTAGGTACTGTCTACAAATAGAAAAGTAAAAGAATCCCTACCATCAAGAAGCTTCCCATCGAGCTGAGAGCTGTGCATATGGAAGCACAGACAAAATAGATACAAGAGAATTTAGGAGAAGGACACTAGCAGTTAGGGATTATCAGGAAAGGATCCATGCAGATGGTGGCCCTTGAGCCAAGTCTTGAAGAAAACGAGAGATTTTAAGAGGTGGATGAGCAGAAGTGTAAGAGACAACCAGTACAAAGTGATCATCAATGAGAATAAGTCAGAAGATCAGTTTGGCTGGACTGTACTATATGTGAAGAGGATTATATGCAATAAAGCTGGAGTGGTAGTTTGGGTTCAGCCTGTGAAGCATTTTAATTACCAGAGAGGAGTTTATATTTGATTCTGGAGTTAATAAGGAGGCACTGGAAATTATAAAGTAGGGGAGTGACATGGTCAGCTGTAGGAAAATCACTTTGGTAACTACATGGAGGAAGGGTTAGAAAAAAGAGAGACTTAGGGCAGCTAAGTACCTAGGTAGCTAGGTAGATAGTGAACAGAGCACCAGACCTGGAGAAGGGAGGTCTTGGGTTCAAATCTGGCCTCTGATACTTCCTACCTATTTGACCCTAGACAAGTCACTTAACCCCAATTGCCTAATCCTTACCACTCTTCTGTTTTAGAATTGTTACTAAGTAAGACAGAAGGTAAGAGAAGGAAGGAAGAAAAGAGAAATATGAGGCAGTGACCAACTCAGGAACTAGATCATTTTTTTCATTTCTATATTTCTAGCACTTAGCATCGTGAAATACAGGCTAAATTGGTGATTAGCAACTGCTTATTGAATTGAATTAGCAATCAAATAGACAAGAAATGTAGCAGAAATTAGGGGCAAGATTAGTGAAAAATAGATTCAAAATTCAGAACTAAGTGACAGGCAAGCTAGCAGTGTCATTAAATAAATAGGGAATTCATTGTGAGAAACATGAAGAAATACTAAGTTGACTTTGGAATATGGAACTGAAGATGAAGACAAGTTATCTAGAAAAAGATTTCTAGGAGGCAATTAGACTTACAGATCTGAAACTGAGCAGTGAAGGCAAAGTTGGAGATACAGACTAGGTGATACTCAAAGTGGTAGCATTAAATAAGATAGCAAAGAGAAAGTCTGGCCAGAGAAGAAAATAGGACAAAGAAAAAAAATATTTAAGAAGTAGAAGGAAAACGAAGAACAAGCTAAAAAATATGAAAAAGTAAGATAATAAAGAAGAACACAGTATCTCAAAAGACAAGAGTGAGGTTTCAGAAAAGAAGAATGTGATGAACCCTGTCAAATGCTTCAAAGAGTTCTAGTAGAGTAAGAACTGAGAACAGGTCCCTAAACCTGGCAATAAGGCAGATATTGCCTGAAGAAAATAGTTTCAGTAGAGTAGTAAGAAGAGAAACTAGATTCCAGGGGCAAGGATAGAATGAATGGTGAGGACAGCATGTATAGGTTAATCTTTTCAAAAATTTGTTGGCTTTGGGAAATGAAAGATTTCAAGACCAAGCAAGAGTTAGAAAAAATTACAAAAATAAAATAAATAATTTTGATTACATTAAATTAAAAAAGTTTGTGTACAAACAAAACCAATGCAACCAAAATTAGAGGGGAAGTAACAAATTGGAGAAAAAATATTTTTAACAAAAACCCCTGACAAAGGTCTAATTACTCAAATTTATAAGGAGCTAAATCAATTGTACAAAGAAAAGCAAGCCATTCTCCAATTGATAAATTGGCAAGGGCCATGAATAGGCAATTTTCAGATAAAGAAATCAAAACTATCAATAAGCACATGAAAAAGTGTTCTAAATCTCTTATAATTAGAGAAATGAAAATCAAAACAATTCTGAGGTATCACCTCACTTCTAGCAGATTGGCTAACATGACAGCAACAGAAAGTAATGAATGCTGGAGGGGATGTGGCAAAGTTGGGACATTAATGCACTGCTGGTGGAGTTGTGAATTGATCCAACTATTCTGAAGGGCAATTTGGAACTATGCCCAAAGGGCACTAAAAGACTCTCTGCCCTTTGATCCAGCCATAGCACTGCTGGGTCTGTACCCCAAAGAGATAAGGGAAAAGACTTGTACAAAAATACTTATAGCCACGCTCTTTGTGGTGGCAAAAAATTGGAAAATGAGGGGATGGCCTTCAACTGGGCAATGGCTGAACAAATTGTGGTATATGTTGGTGATGGAATACTATTGTGCTCAAAGTAATAATGAACTGGAGGGATTCCATGGGAACTGAAATGACCTCCAGGAATTGATGCAAAGTGAGAGGAGCAGAACCAGGGAGAACCTTATACACAGAGACAGATACACTGTGGCACAATCGAATGTAATGAACTTCTCTACTAGCAGCAATGCAATGATCCAGGACAATTCTGAGGGACTTATGAGAAAAAACACTATCCACATTCAGAGAAAGAACTGTGGGATCAGAAACAGAAAAGAAAAACAACTGCTTGATCACAAGAGTCCATGGGGATATGACTGGGAATATAGACTAAACAATCACCCTAGTGCAGATATCAATAATATGGAAATAGGTCTTGATCAATGACACATGTAAAACCCAGTAGAATTGAGTGTTGGCTATGGGAGGGGCTTGGGAGAAGAGGAGGAAAAGAACATGAACCATGGAACCATGGGAAATTTTTCTTAATTAAATACATTTTTTTGAAATGTTGGTTAAGGAAAAGAGGGAGGGGAAGAAATGAAAGGCAGAGGGAGAGAATGATAATATAGAAAAACTTAGGGCATAATAGGAATAAGAAAGGTATTTTGTTTATTTTATTTCATTAATTTGTTTATTAGGATAAGGGAAATCAGAGCCTATTTGTAATTAAAGAATGGAGAGGGAAGAGATGAAAGATGGAATGATTGGAAGAACTACATAGAGAAGTTCTCTGAGGAGACAAAAGACACAAGTAGACAGGTTGATTTTTGGAGAGGAGGAAAAGGAGGGGCAGAAACAATTAGAACAACATACAAGGAAATTTTGAGATATGGAGAAAGAGGGAGACTAAAAGATCTCTTCCCTACTGGTTTCCATTTTTTTGGCAAGAGAAATCAGCTATGGCAAATATAAAATTACAGGAGTTGAATTGGGAGTCTTGAAGAAAGTGGAAAAGTTTTGGAACATCCTTTGTGGGGAATGCCATGGAGAGTCTACTAAGAATAAATAAAAGGACCACTGCTTAACAGTAAAAGCATGTCCAAGTTAGGTAACATGAAATTATAATATAGAGTACTGTCTATTCTTATGACTCTCTAGAAAAATGGTAGAGAAGAGAAAGCAGATAGTTGAGTTTATCCGGGATGATCCTGGTCAGAAGTATTGGAAGAACAATGGAACAAAGCAATCTAGGTTATTATTCGATGAATCACTGAAATGGCTGACTATTGGGTACAGATTAATTATGGTTATTGGCCTACTTGCCATATCTCCCCTACTAGATTCTAAGTTTACTAAAGTGCAGAGACTTCATTTTGCTAGCCTTTATATCCCTTCTTCTGCTTGTCCTCAACATAATGTCTTGCACATACAAGTATTCAATAAAAAGTTGCTAATTAAAGAATATGACCTATTCACTTTAAATTCTGTCCTGCATAAAAACTCTCCCTCTTACATAATGCCAAATGTAGTTATCTTAGGGAAACTATTTCCCAAAGAGATCTTCAGTTAGAATGATTCTGTTATTGTAAACTAATAAACTTCAGGACTACCTACAAAATAGGTGATTTGAAAAAAAAAAAACTCGTGCAAGTTGTTGGAGAAAATTAAATATTCTCTCAGAAAAGAGGGGGGAAATCCTAATTTTTAAATAATAGATTACATATCTCTTATCTGCCTGAACAGTGATATACATGACAAATGTTTTATTGCATCATTGTTCAACATAAAAAAGCTTTTTTCCCCGATTCAACATAGAATTAGGAATACATTTCTCAAGTTCTCAACTCAATTCTCAAGAATCCTGGCTGGAATTAGCTGTATGCGTTCATGCAAAAGATGTGTGGAATTTAATTGATGTTTCACCAGTAAAAAGAATCCAAATATTTTTATAGCACTCCAAACTATCCAGAAAGTGGTATTTCTTAATCCAAAGTATCAATCCAAATATTTAGACTTCTTTTTGGATGAGGAATTCTTATTGTTGAGTAGCCAACATCTGACTGTGTTCTGAACTAGAATACAAGAGGAAGAATATTTTAGACACAATGTTTCCAACATTTTTTTAAAATCCAGTCAGTATTGGTGAGTCCATAAGCCTGAGGTTCTACTGCCACCTAAGGATAAAAAATAAAACTACTACTAAAGTAATCTTAGAAAAATACCAGGAAGTTTCAGCAGGATTAAAAAATAAAACATTACAGCTTTTTCCCTAGACTAAACACATGACCAAAGTTAATTTTAGTCTGATTAATGCTTGCTATTCCACTTTTCACAGTCAAATCTAATTTCTCATTTAACATTCCTGATTAATGGAGGGCATTAAAAGCTTGTTTTAAAATTCTTACATTTAAAGGGGTCAATATAATCACTGCCTTTTCAAAAATCTGCTTTATTTGTCAAAAAAGAAAATGTGAGAAGCATAATAGCTTTTACACTACCATTTTATAAAATGTGTTATACAAAATCTTCTTCATGAGTTAATTGAACATGAAGTAAAAACAAAGAATTAAATGCTAAAATATGTCCTAGCTTTTTCACATGAGACAAAATATCTCTCCAGAAATTCCACAAAAGAAATCTGATCCAGTGTCTATATACAATGAACAATAGGTAAATACCACTCTTTGAAAAAGAAAGTTGATACCAAAAGGCAGTAGTGTCCTCATTCTGTAAACTTGAACCAAGTCCCTTTTAGGTCTCTGTTTTCATTGTCCAGACTTCTCTCCAAAATTTTCTGGGTTGTACAAAGAAACTAGAACCTTTCTTTTTTGTTGAAGATTTGAATTTTAAAATCTGTCTGCCATACAGTAATGAAGCTATAGATTTGGGGATTATCAACTCCCTATCCTATCCTTCAGGGACTTCAACAATAGGGTTCCAATTTCTCTTTCCAGCCTTATCTCACATTACAACCTTTCAGAGACCCTACATTCCAATCAGATTGATTCACAGTTTTCTGAATTCATACTTTTTGCCACTTTTGTGCTTTTGTTAACACTCACTCTCACACCTGTAATATATTCCTTTCCCACCCAACTCCACCTGCTGAAATCCTCCCTTGATTGCCCAACGTAAGTGCCCCTTCTTCATTAAATCTTCTCTAATCATCTAAGCCAAGAAAGATTTTCCTCCTCATTTTCACAACACTTTCTTTAGAACTTCTCTTACAGCAAGTATCTATCTCTTACTCTACTAGAAATCCCGCATAGCATTTTGTAACTCAATAGCTTGAAACTGCACTTAGACTTTTGGGACACCCTGTATAAAGTTCCAATTTATTATAATTGTATTCTAGCTCTGCTACTTACTATCTGCATGAGTATAAGCCAGTCATCTAAACTAAATCTTTCTCCTCGAGTGTAAAAGATGAGGATTAAACTAGATGAACTTCCAATTTCTTTTCAGCTCTAAATCCAAACCTATAAACCCATTATAGCCTCCCCTACTAGATCATCTGGGCAACTAGGTGGTAGGACAGTTAGTAGTGCCAGGCCCAGAGGCAAGAAGACTTTCTTCCTGAGTTCAAATCAGACCTCTGACACCTAGCTGTGCAATCCTGGGCAAGTCATAGCTAATCCTATTTGTATCAATTTCCTCATCTATAAAATGAACAGAAGGAAAGAAATGGAAAATCACTCCAGTATCTTTACCAAGAAAACCCTAAATGAAGATTTGGGCACAACTGAAAACAACTGAGCACTAGGTTATAAATTTCCTGAAAGCAAAAACTATAGCTCTCCTTTTCGACATTTTATTTAACTAAATTTCTTTTCTTAACTGAAAACCACTTATTTTATCCACATTGGGAGGAAAAACTGTAGGAGCAGAAACATGGAAGAAAAACAATTGCTTGATTACATGGGTCGAGGGGGATATGATTGGGCATGTAGACTCTGGGTGAACATCCTAGTGCAAACAATAACAACATAGAAATAGGTTCTGATCAAGGACACAATGGCCAGTGGAATTGCGTGTCAGCTATAGGAAGGGCAGGGAGCGAGGGAAAGAATATGATTCGTGCAACCAAGGAATAATGTTATAAATTGACTAAATAAAATTTTCAAAAAAAGAAAAAAGAAAAGCACTTATTTTGTCTCCTTCACATTTCCTCCCCCTGCTGAGGAAGAAGGGACGAAAACCCTCATAACAAATAAGCATGTCTAAGCAAAACAAATTCTGACATTGGTCATGTCCAAAAATGCATGTCTCATTTGCATACTGACTTACTACCTCTCTCTGTCAGGAGGAGGGTAGCCTCCATTATCATGGCTCTAAACTCATAGTTAGTGCCTGCGATGACAAGAGATCTTCAGTCTTTCAAAAACATTCCATTTTACAATGTTGTTCTTACTATCTATCAGTTCATAAGAGTCTTCCCAGGTTATTCTGAAACCACTTCTTTCATCCTTCTTGGGTGCATTCATATACATCATTTGTTCATTCATCCCCCAAGTAAGTACCTGTTACTTTCCAGTTTCTTGCCATCACAACAAGAGCTTTAATAATTCTTATCTAGTCATCTTTAAACCTCAGTACCTGACATGAATAAGAGACCAACAAACATTTCCTGAATCTCTTTAAAGTTTGTGGCACACCTTACATATGGTGTGGGGGAGGAAGAGACATTGATATTTCATTCAGTTGATTTTTGCCCCGGTCCAGTGGAGGAAATTATAGATTATAAAGGACAGGCAACAACAACACTAAAATATCAAAGTCTTAATGGTACCCATACTTTATGACCCTTTATGAAAGAGGGAAGACATTTTTCAATCAAAACTTAATATAACTGGAGAAAACTGCTAGCCATTGATTTGCTGAAGGATGGGCCACACCTCTAGTGATCCTTTAAAAAGACCCACTCTCTCATAGCTGCGCTCTTTGTGGGGGCAAAAAATTGGAAAATGAGGGGATGCCCTTCAATTGAGGAATGGCTGAACACATTGTGGTATATGTTGGGGATGGAATATTGTGCTCAAAGGAATAATAAAGTGGAGGAATTCCATGGGAACTGGAACAACCTCCAGGAAGTGATGCAGAGCGAGAGGAGCAGAACCAGGAAAACATTGTACACAGAGACTGACACACTGTGGTACAATCGAATGTAATGGACTTCTCCATTAGTGAAAATGCAGTGATCCTGAACAACTTGGAGGAATCTACAAGAAAAAACATTATCCACATTCAAAGGAAAAACTGTGGGAGTAGAAACACAGAAGAAAAACAACTGCTTGAATACATGGGTCGAGGGGGTATGGTTGGGGATATAGACTCCAAATGAACATCCTAATGCAAACACCAACATGGAAATAGGTTCTGATCAAGGACACGTGTCCTTGTGTCCCAGTGGAATTGCTGTGGGCAGGGTGGGGGGAGAGGAAGGAGGGAAATAACGTGATTATGGTAACCAAGGAATAATGTTCTAAATTGACTAAATAAATTAATTCCAAAAAAAAAAGAAAGAAAACAAGGAATTGATAGAAAGCAAAATAATAAATAAATAAAAATAAAAAGACCCACTCTCCAGAGAATCAAATGAGGCAAGAGAAAGCTTGGAGAACTGTGAGCCCTCTCAATACTGAAGAAAATTGGCTCCAGTCATTAGGAGTTGAGTTATGAGGAATAACAGGCCTCAAGGAGTCCAACTAACTAATCTACCCAGTAGAGCTATCATGGCCAAAGGAGTAACATGAGGACATTATAGAATTATGGCATTCATTTCACAATGGTCCTTTGAATAAGTGATATTTTATTCAGGATAAAGTTTTAGTAATTAATAAACATTTGAGAAATCACAGAGTATCTGTAATCAACTGATCTACAAAAGCACTTTACTTGTTGAATGAAAATACTATTTGTGTCTATTAACATTAAAGGATAGATTAGTAGATTTTCTAAGGGAAAAGAACAAAGAATTCTCAGTTCTTGATTTTTTTAACCAATCTGTTTTAAACACAATTCTCATCTTATATTCTCTTCAATGGCTTAAGCAATTAATAGCAAAATCATAGCATTTTCATCAGTATTGGAGCCAAGGAATTTCTTTTCAAAGTCTATTTGAAAATATCACATTCACATTGTTTAGGGTAAATATGTTTGGAGTTTTCTGTTCAACACAGTTCTTCATAAAATAGGATTTTAATATACAATATATTCTGGTCCTGGTAATATAAACTGACAACAAACATGCTTTCATCATGCTTAAAATTCAACTTACAAAGGTAAAATATGAATGGCTAGGCTGACTTTTACTGATCCATAAATGAGTTTACTTCCAAAATAAATATTTTCCTTCTTCATGGTGTTGCTTTATAAATGTTCATAGGCACTAAATAAATGTGAACAATTAATATTATTATTGCTCAGCAAGTTGGTGAGTGGAGGAACCTATGCTTTTAATAATAAAATTCCATTTATGAAATGCCAAAATCTCAACACCAGGTGGCAGTGATGAATAAATATTCATGAAGTTTGAGAAAAATTAGAGTGGCTTTATAATATTGTCTTTTCATCAATGTGTCTTCCCATACCTCAAAATATTTTAAATTTAAGCATATGTTTAAGATTGAAAGAATTCATTTGGGGCAAATAAAAAGAAGTAATTGTTAAAAATAGTCAAATGGATTTATGTTCTCTTCAATATGGATATACTTTCTAATAATATCAATCAAAATCCATTCCCATATGCCCACACATCCAATAGGACTCTTATCCACATTCTCATATAAGCCTGACAGAGAGAGTTAATTCAACATGTTGGAGGCTGCCTTGCTTCCAATTAACACCAAGGGAATACTAGTGTAATATGTGAATTGGCCAATAGTTATTCTTCTCTCTTGCCCTATTTCTAGCCTATTTTTATTTTCAAATATATTTCCTTGATGGCATTTTTTTATGTAGCTTCTACTTCATAAAGAGATATAAGATTTTTCTGTAAGATGTTGAAGACTGCTCAGGCCCACCATGTAACTCTTAATGGTCCTTTGGGTCACTTTTTTTTCACCTTAAGCCATAATACATCACCTTTTATTTCAAGAAGAAAATTCTTTAAAATAATTCTGCAATTTCCCAAACACAATCCATTTCATTTTCCTTCTTTCCCATTTCAATTCTGAGCCAAATTCATTGTCTATTTTTCAGTTCTTCTCCAAGATACAAGTAATGAACAAGCTCTATAGATTATCATTTGAAATTATACCATAGTTTGGACAATAAGCATTCTTTATCTTCTGGGTTTTTTCTTTGTGGATAGTTAGATCAAACTCACTTCAAAGATGGCTCTGGTGTTTGATGTGATCAAAACACTGTCATATACTTTCATCCTGAAACAGGAATAATTACAGAATAGGAATTTTTCTTTGACTTGGACTTCACCAGAAATTGTCCATGACAGTGATGAAGACCTTTGGTGATCAGATGGCAGAACAAGGTTATCTCTGCTGTTACTTCTTTCAGGGAATCTTGTCTAATTTTGACATAAATCTGGACTTTATTGAACAGTCTCTAAGAAATCACTTTTTTCAATTAACCAAATTTTTTTTTATAGATACCAAAAAAATAGGCACAATGAAATTTTCTTAATCTTATATGCTCTACATCATCTAGGCAGTTATATAAAATGGAATATCATTTGTATTGTTGCTGTTGTTGTTGATTTTAAGTTTAATTAATTAATTAATTAAAACTATTTTCCCATGGTTACATGAGTCATGTTCTTTCTCTCCCCTCCTCCCACCCCCTTCCTGTAACCAATGCGTACGGAATATCATTTGTGAAAATCCTCATGACCCCGTCTAATAAAATTATCAAGGATACCATTGATATATTTATAGATTGTCCTCTTAAATTTTTATGAAGAGGGAAAAGTACAGCAAATATATAGTTCAGTCCTTTTACTCCTCCCTTAACTGACTCCCTATCTCTCTCCCCAAAGAGGTTATCATAAACTTCATCTTCTTTCCTCAATCATCCACAAGCATTTATTAAGTGTTCACTATATTTGAGGCAGTGTGCTAAGTACTGGAGGTACAAGACAAAAATGAAACAGTCCCTGCCCTCCAGGAGAGTATGTTCCTCAAACTTCTCTTACCTTTCTTTTCTCTTCATCCCTCTTGATTTCCCTATAGTATTTGATGGGTGTCCCCTATTGCTGGATACTCTCTCTTTTCTGGGTTTTCATGATACTATTCTCTATGGGGTCTCCTCCTACCTGTCTGCCTATCCTCAATCTCCTTTGCAATAGCTCAACCATAATCATGCTCTTACTTGAATGTGCCCACAAGAATTTATCCTGGGCTCGGTTCTTGTTGCCAAGGGATTAAAATTGAGAAACTTGGTTGCTACTAAATCACGGTAAAAGAAATCCTAATAATGTCATTGTTGCTATCTGGTTCCAGAGCAGCAGAGTCACTAAATTGGAAACAATAGTTGCAATGTGACAAAAAAAAAAAGTTTACTGACCAGCACCATTCAATAATACAGCCTTAACCATATCTCCTTGAACTACTTCATATCTTGTCAACAAAAGCAGTTTGCAACAAGGGCATGTAGGTGTGCACCTAGTATTAAAATTGCTTTGTCTTAAGATAGAGCATGAGGATTTTTAAAATACATTGCAAAGAAGATTACTTATTTCAGAGTAATGATATTCTTCCTGAAATGGCTACTAGTTTGACATTTTTTTTAAATTAAATAACCAAAACCCACCAACTTTGAAGCCGCAGAGGTAACGTCTTCATTATTGCATTTGACAAAATCCAACTTGTGGTATTTCGTGCATATAAACAGTATAGTTTATATTTACTAAAATATTTCTACTGATGCAGCTCTTAAGGGGAGGGGTGGGGGGAATTCTTTACCTGTTTTATTTGCCTGATTTTAAGATGTCTGAGAAACAAAACTTCCTTTGTTCTCCTAGGCTGAAACAGAACAACTTTCACAGGGTTTTGGCATTTCCTTTCCTTTCTAAACATGCTTATTAGCAAATTGCAACAGTTACTACTACAGTTTGGTAAATTGTTATGTTAACAATTATGACATCTGCAATGTTTTATAAAGCAACTAATTTAATTTAAAAAAAAAAGAATTTATCCTGGATCCTCTTCTCTTCTATATTCTCTCACTTAGTGACTTCATCAGCTCCTGTGAGTTTAATTATCACATCTATGCAAATGTCTCATAAATCTTTCTACCCAATCTATCTTTCTGATGAACTTTAGTCACACATTACTGTATGCCTATTAAACATTTCAACCTGGATGTCCAAGAGTCATATCAAACTCAGCATCTCCAAAATAGAACTCACCTTTCCTCTCAAAACTCTTCCATTTTCCAAACTTTTTCTAATTCTGTTGAAGGGATCACCATTCTTCCAAGTCTCTCAGGATTGTAACCTCACTGTTACCTTCGACACCTCTTATGTACTCCTCAATGCCAAATTTTGCCATTTCTACATCTAACAAGTCTCTCATATTCATTCCCCTTCCCATGCCTTATAAAATCATTACCTTAAATCAGACCCTCATCCTTTCTTACCTAGATTTTTGCAATTGCCTCATAATTCTCCCTTTCTCAAATCTCTCTTCACTACAATCTATCCTCCACATAGCTGCCAAAATTATCATTCTCCTACAGTCAACTCCACTGGCTCTCTATTGCCTCTAGGATGAAATACAAACTGTGCTGGACATTTAAAACCCTTTACAACTTAGCTCTAACCCATATTTCCAGTCTCATTGCACATTACTCCCCTCCTCATACTCTCCGATTCAGCCAAACTGATCTTTCTATTTTTAATATACTATGTCATCCTCCATCTAAGTACCTTTGCACTGGCCATTTCCAGTGTTTGAAAAGCACTTCTTTATCACATTCACTTCAATGAATCCCTCATTTTTTTAAAGGCTTCATTTAGTACCACCTTTTATATAAAGTCTTTCTGGACCTCCCTACTAGGGATCCTAATCTCAAATATGGTCTTTCTGCTCTAACTATCTTGTATTTATTTTGTCTTCATTCTATATATTTTAATGTACATATACATGTAGATTCATATGATAGAACATAGTTGCTTTAAGGGTAAGAACTATTTCATTCTTTTAATTCTCATTTTATTCTTTGTATCTCTAGCCCCTAGAACAAAGTCTTACACAGAGTATGTACTTAATAAAGGTTTTTTCATGAATTGACTGATAACTGATTAAGCAATGACTCCTACATCAATAAAGAATAATTGCCTGCCAATTAAAATATGAACAATTTCATTTTTTGTAATTATGCAGTGCTTGCCATATCTAGTACCTTCTGATATTTTTCTCTCAAAAAAAAAAAATTCATGTTGTGCAGGCATGAAGTTCTTTTCTTTGGCTTCTCTTATTCCTTACTCTTTATTTTTTTTTAACCCTTACCTTCCATCTTGGAGTCAATACTGTGTATTGGCTCCAAGGCAGAAGAGTGGTAAGGGCTAGGCAATGGGGGTCAAGTGACTTGCCCAGGGTCACACAGCCAGGAAGTGGCTGAGGTTAAATTTGAACCTAGGACCTCCCATCTCTAGGCCTGGTTCTCAATCCACTGAGCTACCCAGCTGCCCCTTATTCCTTACTCTTGACCATATTTATCAACATTTTTTATGTCCTTTCTTCTCTTTTGCATTAAAATCACCAACTATCAATGGATTTGTTGATTTAATTTGGAGGCTCATTTCATGATCTTCAGATAATTTCTCTGCCTCTTTTTTTTCTCTGCAATTGATGTTGGCACATAAGCCATATTCTAATGTTGTTATCCTAAATCAATCCTCTTTTACTACCAATGTCTGAGGAAAAAGCTGTTGATAATCATTGCCTCTGCTTCCTCACATCTCACTTCTCAATCTCTTACAATAATGCTTCTGAACCCACTTCATTAAACCTCTGTTCCCTCCTCGCTGCTTACTCTCTTGCTTCAATATATCTCTTTCATAGCGATTTAGTCACCCCAGTACCTGCTATTGCCATAGAGGTACCAGGGGCCGAGGCTTCACTCTTTCATAGCAACGTACTCGCCCCCAGTGCCTTCTATTGAGATAAGAGGTACCAGGAGTAAGACTCCACTTTTCCTAGTGACGTTGTCACCCCCAAAGCAGACTCTCTTGTCTAAGAGTATCAAGGGGTTGATATTCCCCACCTATTCTCTTCTTCCTCCTATCCCCTTGGAGTTCACATTACTCCCCATGTGTTTCTACTTCTGTCTTTGAGTCATTTTTATTCTCCCATTTCCTTAGCCCCCTCTTTCCACCTCAGGTTATTCCCACAGATAGATGTTATAGGACTCACGTGGGGGGTCGCTATACCTCCCATCTGGGTCTCAATAATCACAATACAAGAAATCAAGTGGTTTGTTAAAAGTTAATGTATCACTTTTCCAATTATCTCTCTTTGAACATGTGTGTTAGGTAATGCAATCTGCATGCCAAGAAAATGGATATAAAAATAAAAACCAAGCCTGGGAATGGCGAAGCAGCTCTCAGATGCAAAGCAGTCCCATGGCCATAATGATTAAGCTGTCTTCTGTTTGTTATTTTTGTTGACTGATCATTCTCCACCTGTCAGGAACCCTGGAGTCATGAGTGAGACTGGGCCCTAACTGAGGCACTTTTTCTCAGTCTTTATTTTCTTAACCATTGTAAATTATTTGATACTTTCTAAGATACTCTCTCCTCTATGGTTTTTCATGACACTACTTTGTCTCCATTCTTATCTCACCTGTATGACCCATTCAGTCTTATTTCCATTGCAGGATTATCATTCATGTTTATCCCTCTAAGGGCAGGCATATTCAAAGAGTCTGTCTCAGACTCTGCTTTGCTCTCAACAGTCTCTCTCTAGGTAATGTCATCAATTCCCATGACTTTAGTTATCATCTCTATGTAGAGATGATACATATACACATATGTATGTGTTTATGTGTGTGTATGTCCATGCTCCTCCTCTCTCTCTTGCACTCTAGTCCTATATCACCAACTTCCTGAAGGATTTCTCCTTCTTAGTGTCTCATAAGGATCTGAAACTTGAGATATAGAAAATAAAATTAATTATCTTTCATATGAAATCTGTCTTCTAAAATCTCTATTACTATCAAGGACATCATCATCCTTCAGCTACCCAGGTTCCCAACCTCAGGTCGTCTTTACTTTCCCATCCCATATTCAATTGGTCACCAAGGCTTCCTAATTGTGCCTCCACCACACCTCTCACACCCAAAGCATTCTCTATACTTATACTACCACCACTCTAGTTTAAGTCCTCATTACCATTGCCTGTCCAATTTTTTTTTAAACCCTTACCTTCCATCTTGGAGTCAATACTGTGTATTGGCTCCAAGGCAGAAGAGTGGTAAGGGCTAGGCAATGAGGGTTAAGTGACTTGCCCAGGATCACACAGCTGGGAAGTGTCTGAGGTCAAATTTGAACCTAGGACCTCCCATCTCTAGGCCTGACTCTCAATCCACTGAGCCACCCAGCTTCCCCCGATTGCCTATTCTATTACAGTAGCTTCCCAACTGATCTTTATGCCACCAGTTTTTCTTCTCTCCAATCCATTCTCCACATAGCTACCAAACTGATTCTTAAAGTCCACATTGCCATTCTATTAAGCACCAGTGGTTCTCTACTGCCTCTAAAATAAAATTGCAGACTGTCCTGTTTGGCATTTAAAGCCATCACATTCTGGATTCACCTAGCTTTTTATATTTACTTCATACTACTCTCTTCCTCAGTCTTTGTGTTACAGCCAAACTGACCTTGCCATTTGCCCAGTCTAAACCCCATTCTTGGAATGTTTGCCCTCCTCACCAACTACCTCTTGGAATCCCTAGCTCCCTTTAGCACTCACCTTCAATGCTAAATACCGGCATAAAACTTTTCCTACAGTCCCCAGTTTATAGTCCCATCACCCTAGAATTTACTCTGAATTTAATTTGATCTATCTTATATTTGCTTTTCTGGAAATACCATCCAAGGCAGAAGAGCAGTAAGGGTTAAGCAATGGGAGCTAAGTGATTTGCCCAGGGTCACACAATTAGGAAGTGTCTGAGGCTGAATTTAAACCAGAACCTCTCATCTCTAGGCCTGGTTCTCAATCCAATGAGCTATGCAGCTGCCCCCAAGAATACTTATTTTAATAAGTTGGAACTAATATTATATAGTACATCTGAAATAGTATTGCAATGAGGTTCTATTCTGAACCAATTGACTTTGTTCCCATTGTATAGTAGCAAGCTAAAACAATACCTCAGACAAAGTCTGTTTATATTTACCTCGGGCAAATCTTTGGGGCAGCTTTGATAAATTAGCACTTCTAATATCTATTATATTACTATATTATATTATTGTTATAGAACAATAACTGAGTTCACTACCTTCTACTGTTAGGTTATTAGTAGTATTTTCAAATAAGTGAAGGACTTCATTCATCCTTTAAAACAGATTATATATAATCTTTGACCTAGCAATATCACTACTTGTCTATATCCCAAAGAGATCAGAGATAAGGGAAAAAAGACCACCCTCTGCCAAAATATTTTTGGTGGCTCTTTTTGTAGTGGCAAAGAATTGGAAACTGAGAGGTTGTCCATCACTTGAGGAATGGATGATCAAGTTGTGGTATATGATTGTAATGGAATACTATTGCACCAAAAGAAACAATGAATAGGACAAGTTAAATAGGACAAGTTAAAAAAAAATCTAGAGAGACTTAAATGAACTAATACAAACTGAGCTTACAGAGCAATGAATACAATTACAGAAATATTATGCAATGATCAATGGTGAAGGACTAAACTATTCTCAGCAAAGTAAGTTTCCAAGATATCAACAAGGGATTCAAGATGAAAATGTTAACCACAGCCAAATAAGAAACTATTGGAGTCTAAGTGAAGATAAAAGCATGCCAGCTTACACTTTATTTCCTTCATAAGATTTTTTTTCATATATGTGATATGTCTTCTATCATAACAGGAGCAATATGAAAATATGTAATGCATGAAAGTACTGGTATAACCTATATCAGACTATTTACAATCCTCAGGGAAGGTAGGAAGGAGAAAATCTGAATGCTAAAATGTCAGGAAACAATTGTCAAAAATTGTTTCTTTAGTGTACCTGTCAGATCTATGGGAAAGGAAGGAATTTAAGACCAAGCAAGAGATAGAGAACATTACAAG
Organism: Monodelphis domestica; assembly: GCF_027887165.1. Lineage (NCBI taxonomy): Eukaryota > Metazoa > Chordata > Mammalia > Didelphimorphia > Didelphidae > Monodelphis > Monodelphis domestica. The sequence goes on from NC_077227.1 coordinate 640,089,452, forward strand.
ATGTAAAATGACCAATTTTGATTACATTAAATTAAAAAGGTTTTGCACAAACACAACTAATATAATCAAAATTAGAAGGGAAGTAACAAATTGGAAAAATCTTTATAACAAAAACATCCAACAAAGATCTAATTACTCAAATTTATAAGGAGCTAAATCAATTGTACAAAAAAAGCAAGTAATTCTCCAATTGATAAATGGGCAAGGGACATGAATAGGCAATTTTCAAATAAAGAAATCAAAACTATCAATAAGCACTTGAAAAAAGTGTTCTAAATCTCTTATAATTAGAGAAATGCAAATTAAAACAACTCTGAGGTGCCACCTTACACCTAGCAGATTGGCTAACATGACAGCAATGGAAAATAATAAATGTTGGAGGGGATGTGGCAAAATTGGGACATTAAAGCATTGCTGATGGAGTTGTGAATTGATCCAACCATTCTGTATGGCAATTTGGACTATGCTCAAAGGGCTTTAAAAGATTGTCTACCTTTTGATCCAACCATAGCACTGATGGGTTTGTACCCCAAAGAGATAATAAGGAAAAAGATCTGTACAAAAATATTTATAACTGAGCTCTTTGTGGTGGCAAAAAAAAAAATCAGAAAATGAGGGGATGTCCTTTGATTGGGGAATGGCTAAACAAACTGTGGTATCTGTTGGTAATGGAATACTATTGTGCCCAAAGGAATAATGAATTGGAGGAATTCCATGTGAACTGGAATGGCCTCCAGGAATGATGCAGAGTAAAAGTAGCAGAACCAGGAGAACATTCTACACAGAGACTGATACACCATAGCACAATTAAATGTAATGGACTTCTCTACTAGTGGTAATGCAATAATCCAGGACAATTCTGAGGGACTTATGAGAAAGCATGCTATCTACATCCAGAGAAAGAACTGTGGGAGCAGAAATGCAGAAGAAAAACAGATTTTGAGCAATAAGATATGTACAAGCCAATGTAATTGCTTGTCAGCTCCAGGAGGGAGGAGGGAAGAGGAGAGGGAAAGAACATGAATCATATAACCATGGAAAAATATTCTAAAAATAAATTCATTAAATAAGGTGAAAAAAAAGAAAAGAAAAAAACTGTTTCTATGTGTACTTGAAAAAATAAAGGGAAAATATAAATACCATATTCATATAGTGACAGTTTCTAAGAAATTAAAGCCATTTCGTGGGCATTATTTAATGGTTTTTGTTTTTTGTAGCAGAGAAGATGAGGTTCCTTTCCTTCACTATGAGATATTTAATGGAAACAACTTTCTAATTTTCATCATATTTTATAACACAACTGTAGGTTGAATGACTACTTTTACTCTTTTTTTCTTCTGGATTTCAACAATGTCAACCTCTTTTGGTGAGTTCTGCTCATCACAATTGACTAAAAATTTATTGATAATAAGGAAAAAGACTTGTACAAAAATATTCATAGCTGTGCTCTTTGTGGCGGCAAAAAAATGGAAAATGGGGATGCCCTTCAATTGGGGAATGGCCAAATAAATTGTGGTATCTGTTGGTGATGGAATACTATTGTGCTCAAAGGAATAATGAACTGGAGGAATTCCACAGGGACTGGAACAACCTCCAGGAATTGATGCAGAGTGAAAGGAGCAGAATCATGTAACCATGGGAAAATATTCTAAATTAACTAATTAAATAAATTTTTTTCAATTCAAAAAATAAAAATATATCCTACCAAAGAAATGTTACCCGTTTTACTCTCTCAATAATTTATCATTTTGCGCTTTATTTTACTATTCTTGTTTATAGGAAATAACAGCATTGTATTCTATTAATACCATCAGTTGCAAACATACTATTAGGCAGTTTGGTTTCTCTATTTTATGGGAAGCCAAAAAAGGATTAAGGATGTCTAGTGGTCAGTATCAATAGGTGTATCTCAAGGCTCTGACTTGGGTCCTCTACTCTTCTCCATCTATACTATTTTGTTAAATGATTTCATCAGTTCGCTAAATTCAATTATCATCTCTATGCTGATGATTCTTGGATCTATTTATCTAGCCCAAACTTCTTTCCTATCTTCCAGGGTTGCATCTCTTGTTGTCTATTAGACCTTTCTAACTGGATGTCCCAGAGACCTCTTACACTCAACATCTCTGAAAATCATCTTGTTATCTTCCCTTCCTCTCCAATACCAAATTCTCCCCTCTTCTTAACTTCCCTATGACTATGGGAGATATCACCATAATTCTAGTCAACTTGGGCTCATAACTTTATAAATATCATCCTCAACTTTTCACTCTCTCTCTGCCTTAATATCCAAATGGCTGTCAAGTCCTTTCATATATACCTCTGTGGTATCTTCTCATAGGCACCTCCTTTCCTCTGACACTGTGACCACTTTGGTGTAGGCCATCAGTCACTTCATGCCTGGGTTGTTGAAATAGCTTGCTGATTAGTCTCCTGGCCTCAAGTATCTCTACCATTCAGCTGTCAAATTGACCTTCCCAAAGGATAGGTCTTACCATGTCAGCCCCCTACTGAATAAATTCTAGTAGCTCCCTTTCAGCTCCAGGATCAAATATAAAACACTCTGCTTGGTATTCAAAGCCTTTTGGCCTTTCCAACCTTTCAAGTCTTCTCACATTTTACTCACTCCTAATAAACTTTGTCATTCACTGACATTGACTTCCTTGTTATACCTTAAACAAGATTATTTCCAGACATCAATAAAAACTTATTTAAAACAAACAAAAAAAAAAGCCTAGACTTCAATTCTGACTCCGACAGAAGCTACATGACTTTAAGCAAGTCCCTATACCTCTGTGAACCTCAGTTTCTCTAATTGCAAAAATGGGAATAAAAATAACCTGTATACTTAATTTCCCTATTCCACTACTACATATACACTTATGCCACCTATTCACTGCGTTAAAGTACAATTTAAATACAAATTATTTTTTACTTGTTCTCCTCCCAAAAATGAAGGCCTGATTATCAAAGGCTGGTACAGGGCAAAAGTCAAGGAACCTAGCTGACCCCAAGTCATTTCCCAGAAACCAAGAAAAATCAAAGCCAAGATAAGGGAACTATAGAATATCAAATTTACCAAGTCAAAAGACAAATATGGGAGGGTAGACTCAATAAGCAGGTCAGTATCTAGAACAGATAATGAGGTTGGACTAGAATCTAATCACTAAGTGATCTCTAAAAACCCTTCCTATTTGAGCAACTTTGATTCTAGGAGCCAGAAAACAAAAGCTGCTGAGTAGAAATGATTGAAACAGATGGATATTCTTATCAACTTCTAGAATTCTTGTTCTCTTGTCCCTGTTGCTACTTAAAAGGGCTCAATTTAAACAGAGCCTAACATAGATCAGATAAGAAAAAATTCATCAAGAACTGTAAAAATTAAATTATGTCTCTAATAATAAAATTATTATATTTTATGAGGTTTATTAAACCAATGTTTTGGTTTTTGTAAATGTGCCCAGCAAAACACTGGTTTTGCTGTTTCTCTCTCTTCCTTTGCAATGATGCAACAAGTATGGTGGTAAGGTGGGGATGGCTAAAATGGCTAACCAGCCATGGGCATGTGGTTTTTATTTTGTATCTTCTTTATTCTTTGATTTCTAATGATCCTTAATAAACTTATAAAATATAATAATTTTATTAATAGAGATATAATTTCATTTTTACAGTTTTTGGCGACCACAAAGGGACTTCTGGGGGATGAAGTCCAAAGGCTCAAAATCTCCATTTATACAGGACAGACCTAGAAAGAGTTATTACAATGTAAGGGAAATCAGTAGTTTTTCAGAAGGTATTATCCCTCATCAATTAAGCTGGATATCATAGAAGAAAATTTTACTTTATATTCTTGTCTTTGACCAAGGTTGAATTTGGAATGAATGGACCAATGGTCTAACCCAATCTAGAATTTACTTGCTTATGCCTCACTCATTTTATTCGTATTCTGAGAAAGATCTCCACTGGCAGCATGTTACAATCAGAAAGACCTGGAGATCAAGACCCTACTTCAGATACTTACATGTATATCCCCAGTAAAGTCCCATAACCTCTCATTGTAGTTCTGTTTCTTCACCTGTAAAATAAGAGGTGTAGTCTTGATGGTCTTTAAGAGCCCTTCTAGAGGCAGGTAGGTGGCTCAGTGGAAAGTCAGGCCTGAAGACAGTCAGTCCTGGGTTCAAATGTGTCCTCAGACACTTCATAGCTATGTGACCCTGTGCAAATCACCTAATTCTAACTGCCTAACCCTAACTCTTCTGCCTTGGAAACTGGTATTTTAGTATCAATTCTAAGTCAGAAGGTATGGGGTTTTTTAAAATCTCTTTTGATTTAAAAATCTATTAATTCTATGATAATGTGGCATTTCCTCTGGAAAGGTAACTTCTGATTGTTCTTTAGGTAATTCTCAGAAGCCCCAACAATGCCAAAAATTCAAACATCTTATGAGAATCCATACCTGAGAGAGAAAGAAAGTCATTTCATCCCTATCTGAGGAAGTCCCAGGTTTGTAAGTGAACCAGGGGAGACTACCAATGGCCTAAAGACTCTGCAGAGCCCCAAATTCTTATCAGAATCTCCTGCTTTTTCAATTGTTCAAGTATCCTAGGGCCAACTTTTCCCCTGTGGTGCCTTAATATTCTCTAGGTCAAATAGATGTGCTTCTGTTCTACTAAACGCAGGAGCAGGAAGACAACAAAACCAGGATATGGGAAATAGTGTGCAGACGGGTTTGTAATCTGACTGTATTTCTGCCCAAGCACCATCATTTACTTACTAGTCCCTGTGGCCTTGGGTAGATCCTTAACTGTAATGGTCAGTTCCCCCTCTAGGAAATATAATACGAAGCCTATCTGCTCCATGGGTTGTCTGGTGATTTTTTTTTTTAGTGCTTTAGAAATGGTAATGGATTATATAAATGTGAATTATTATTAGGTTCGTGGAGACCTTGAAAAAGTCCTTCAAGAAAAGGCCAGAAGACCCCTTGTCAGGGATGTTGTAACGGGAAGTCTTGTTCAAGGCTTTGGGATCCCTTACAATGCTGAGATTCTGAGATTCTAGAGATTTAGAAGCGGAAGGTGAAAGAAGGGAGGTTGATGATACAGACGGGTGTTCAGGCATTTTGAGCACCCTGACCTGTCAGAGTATCCCCCGCAGAGACAGAGAACAAAATGGCCTTGAAGGCAGTGTGGCACACTGGAAAGAGCACTGGCTTTAGAGTCAGAGAACCTGGCTTCAGATGACCCTGCTGATGCTTCCTATCTGTGTGACTGGGCAAATTGTTGATGCTCCCTGCTCAACTACCTCATCTATAAAATATCTCTTGTGCCCTTTTTAGCTAAACTCCTCAAAAAGACCATTTACCATAGGTGCCTCCACTTTCTCCACTCTCCCTCTCTTCTTAATCTCTTACAATCTGGTCTTACCATTCCACCAAAACTGCTCTCTCCAAAATTACTAATGCTTTCTTAGTTGACAAATCCAATGGCCGTTCCTCAGTCCTCATGCCCCTGTAGCCTTTGACGTTTTTGATCACTCCTCTCTAGGTTTTTGGGACACCACTCTCTCTTAGTTTCCCTCCTACCTACCTGACCCCTCCTTCTCTGTCTCCTTTGCTGGATCGTCCTCCATTCCACTTCCTTTAACCACAGATGTCCCTCAAGGTTCTATTCTGGGACGTCTTCTCTTCTCCCTTCACAGTATTTCACTTGGTGATCTATCTCATCAGCTCCCGGGGATTTAATTACCATCTCTATGCTGATGTTTCTCAAATCTACCTCTTCTGCCTCAAAGTCTCTGCTAACTTCCAATCTCACATCTCAATTGCCTTTCAGACTTATTGAACCGGATGTTCGGACCTCTAAAAACTCAATATGTCCAAAAAGGAATTCATAACCTTTCCTCCTACAGTTTCCCCACTCCTATCTTTCCTATTCCTATTGATGGCAACATCATCCCTCTTACAATAGGAGGGTTGGACTAGATGGTGCTCTAAATCTATAATCCCATGAAGGCCAACCTCCCTCTTTTTACAGATAAACTAAGGCCCAGAAAAATGACAGTATTAATTCAAGATCACAAAGGTAGTAAATAGATAGCAGAGCTGCAGAGTTTACTCACTCATGTCCACTGACTTCAAAACTACAACTCTTTCAATCATATCACCTTACAGCATGAGATCTGAACCACTGCCATTATTACGTTTCCATCCTCCTGCCAGATTAGCAGGAAAGGAAAGTGGGATTTCTGAAAGTGCTATTTGAGTTCAATGTACATAACTGGCATTCATTTTCTACCAGTCATTCCAACAAAGACCTTACAAACTAGCAAATTAGCATTGTGGAGGTTACTTATTATATAATAATGTTTACTTTCATTCATTCATCAGTGTCTGTTATATGTAAAACACTGGACTAAGCACATGAACAGCCATAAGGAAGACACAAAAACATAGTTCCTACCCTTAGTGGGCTTTAAATCTAATAGGAGGAAATAAGATAAACACAAGAGACTGATAAAAGACAGATTATAAATGCCACATTGCAGGAGTTTGGAGAGAAAAAGAAATTACTTCTGTCGAAGAGGAACAAAGGTTTCCTGAAGTGTCAGCATTAGAATTGCACCTTAAAGGTAATAGGTATCTCTCCAGGCACAGTTGGAAAAGATTATATTCTAGGCAGATCAAGCATGAGTGGACACAGGAAAATTAGGGGCAGGTTTCTGGAAAGATGAGCAATCCAATTTGGCTAAATTGTACAACAGGAATGAAGTATGCAAAAAAAAAATTGGAAACAAATCATAAATAAATTATCTTGAATGCCAGGTTAAAAGAGTTTAAGCTTAATTTAACAGGAAATGGGAAACCACTGAAAGAGGTGTCAAAATCAAACCTTTCCCTTGGGCTCCACTTGGCCATGCTATTTCCTGGAGCACCAAGGCTAATCACCTGGGAACCAGGCTGGAGAACCTTTGAACCAAGAAACTTTTCCTTTCCCTATTTACTAATCATTTCCTGATCACTAAAATCCAACTTAAAGGAACTCTGACCCCCAATAATTTTCCATCTCTGAGTTAGCTTAGTTCACCTTGTCTGGCAATTTACAGTATCCTTCAGCCTTAATTATATCACCCACTTCTGCCACTGCCACCTATCTTGTACCCAGTTAACAATTACAAGGGGAATAGCCAGCCATAGTGTTGCTCTGAGGAAAGTGCTTTGTAAACCTTAAAATATCATGTAAATGTAAATTGTCAATTGTTAAGTTGCATCATTTCTATTTCTCTAACATTTGGTCTCCTCTACATTCTCACCATCATCACTCTACTAGAAAATCAGGAAATTTAATTACATTATGTTTCTACTCAAAACTCTCAGCTTATATTTTTCTCTATATAAAATCACAAACTAGAAAGTGCTATATGAATGTCAGCAGTAGGTCTAGTTTAATCACAAGCAAAACTATGGTATGGATATTTAGGTACAGAGGCAATACATCATCTTTTTGAAGATACTGAATTGTCTTTTAAGAGTATACAACTAGCTAGTGCAAACTGCAGTTGGATGAGGTGTCATCCAAAGGATAAATACATTTCAATAACAGGTATCATGATTTTTCAAAAAGTCTCCAATTTCAGGTTTTGAACAATGATACATGTATAACCCAGTAGAATTGCTTGTGGGCACCAGCAATGGGGAGGGAGGAGGGAAGGGAAAGAACAGGAATCATGTAACCATGGGAAAAAATATTATAAATAAATACAAATTTTTTAAGTCTCTGATTTCATACTGTGCCTCAAAGCTTTTAAAAAAGAACCCTCTTTATTATTTCTCTTGATATTCTTGATCTTTTGTTCTTCCAAATATAAATTTTGTTATAGTTTTTCCTGATTCAGTAAAAAAAAGTTTTTTGGTAGTTTGATAGGTATGGCACTAAATAAGTAAATTCATTTGGGTAGGATGGTCATTTTTATTATGTTAGCTCGTCCTACCCATGAGCAGTCAATTTTTTTTCTAATTGTTTAGATCTAGTTTTAATTGTGTAGAAAGTGTTTTGTAGTTGTATTTATATAATTCCTATGTTTGTCTTGGCAAATAGATTTCTAAGTATTTTATATTGTCTAGGGTGATATTAAATGGAATTTATCTTTCTAACTCTTGCTCTCAGGATGTGTTGGAAATATATAGAAATGCTGATAACTTATGTGGGTTTGTTTTGTATCCTGCAACTTTGCTAAAGTTGTTGATTATTTTGACTAGCTTTTTAGTTGATTCTCTAGTATTCTTTAAGTAGACCATCATATCATCTGCAAAGAGTGAAAACTTGGTCTCTTCGTTGCCTATTTTAATACATTCAATTTCTTTTTCTTCTCTAATTGCTACTGCTAGTGCTTCTAGTACAATGTTAAATAATAGAGGTGATAATGGACATCCTTGTTTCACTCCTGATCTTATTGGGAAGATTTCTAATTTATCCTCATTGCAGATGATGCTTGCTGGTGGTTTTTAATATATACTGTTTATTATTTTTAGGAAAGGCCCTTCTATTCCTATACTTTCTAGTGTTTTCAATAGGAATGTTGTATTTTGTCAAAGGCTTTTTCTGCATCTATTGAGATAATCATGTGATTTTTGTTGGTTTGCTTATTGATATGGTCAATTATGTGGATGGTTTTCCTAATATTGAACCATCCTTGCATTTCTGGCATAAATCCCACCTGATCATAATGAATAACCCTCATGATCACTTGTTAGAGTCTTTTTTGCTAGTATCCTATTTAAGATTTTTGTATCAATGTTCATTAAGGAGATTAGTCTATAGTTTTCTTTCTCTGTTTTTGATCTGCCTGTCTTTGGAATCAGTACCATATTTGTGTCATAAAAGGAATTTGGTTGAACTCCTTTGCTTATTATGTCAAATAGTTTATATAGTAGTGGGATTAATTGTTCTTTGAATGTTTGATAGAATTCACTTGTGAATCCATATGGTCCTGAAGATTTTCTCTTAGGGAGTTCTTTGATGGCTTATTCAATTTCTTTTTCTAATATGGGATTATTTAAGTATTCTATTTCTTCTTCTGCTAATCTGGACAATTTATATTTTTGTAAATATTCATCCATATCACCTAGATTGCCATATTTATTGCCATATAATTGGGCAAAATAGTTTTTAATGATTGCCTTAATTTCCTCTTCATTAGAGGTGAGGTCTCCCTTTTCATCTTTGATACTGTTAATTTGGTTTTCTTCTTTCCTTTATTTTTCTAAATTAGATTAACCAGTACTTTATCTGTTTTATTTGTTTTTGCAAAGTACCAACTTTTAGACTTATTTCTTAATTTATTTGTTCTTTTACTTTCAATTTTATTAATTTCTCCTTTAATTTTTAGGATTTCTAATCTTTAATTTGAGGATTTTCAATTTGTTCTCTGTCTAGTTTTTTTAATTTGCATGCCCAATTCATTGACCTCTGCCCTCCATAATTTGTTAATATATGTATTCATGGATATAAATTTCCCCCTGAGGATTGCTTTGGCTGCATCCCATAGATTTTGATAGGATGTCTCATCATTGTCATTCTCTTCAATTAAATTATTAATTGTTTCTATGATGGGAGGCTTAGGAGTTCTAGATCTTAAACTGTATAATAAAGTAGTGGTCATCAAAACAATTTGGTACTGGTTAAGAGACAGAAGGGAGGATCAATGGAATAGACTTGGGGTAAATAATCTCAGCAAGACAGTGTATGATAAACCCAAAGAGCTCAGATTTTGGGACAAAAATCCACTATTTGACAAGAACTGCTAGGAAAATTGGAAAATAGTATGGGAGAGATTAGGTTTAGATCAACATCCCACACTCTACACCAAGATAAATTCAGAATGGGTGAATGAGTTGAATATAAAGAAGGAAACTATAGGAAAATTTTATATATATATATATATATACACACACACACACACACACACAAACACACATATATATATAGGAACGCAGAATAGTTTACCTGTCAGATCTATGGGAAAGGAAAGATTTTAAGACTGAAAAAGAGTTAGAAAATATTACAAACTGTAAAATAAATAATTTTGATTACATTAAATTAAAAAAGTTTGTGTACAAACAAAGCCAATGCAACCAAAATTAGAAGGAAAGTAACAAATTGGGAAAAAATCTTTATAACAAAAACCCCTGACAAAGGTCTAATTACTCAAATTTATAAGGAGCTAAACCAATTGTACAAAAAAACAAGCCATTCACAATTGGTAAATGGACAAGTGCCATGAATAAGCAATTTTCAGATAAAGAAATCAAAACTATCAATAAGCATATGAAAAAGTGTTCTAAATCTCTTATAATTAGAGAAATGCAAATCAAAACAACTCTGAGGTATCACCTCTCACCTAGCAGATTGAATAACATAACAGCAAAGGAAAGTAATAAATGTTGGAGGGGATGTGGCAAAATTGGGACATTAATGCATTGCTAGTGGAGTTGTGAACTGATCCAACCATTCTGGGTGGCAATTTGGACTATGCTCAAAGGACTTTAAAAGATTTGTCTGCATTTTGATCCAACCATACCACTATTGAGTTTATACCCCAAAAAGATAATAAGGAAAAAGACTTATACAAAAAAATGTATAGCTGAGCTCTTTGTGGTGACAGAAAATTGGAAAATGAGGAGATGCCCTTTGATTGGGGAATAGCTAAACAAATTGTGATATCTGTTGGTGATGGAATACTATTGTGCCCAAAGGAATAATGAACTGGAGCAATTCCATGTGAACTGGAATGACCTCCACGAAGTGATGCAGAGCAAAAGGAGCAGAACTAGGAAAACATTATACACAGAGACTGACACACAGTGGCACAATCAAATGTAAAGGACTTCTCTACTAGCAGCAATGCAATAATCTAGGACAATTCTGAGGGACTTATAAGAAAGAATGCTATTCACATTCAGAGAAAGAACAGTTGGAATAGGCACACAGAAGAAAAACAACTGCTTGATCACATGGGTTAATGGGGATATGATTGAGGATGTAGACTCAAAATGATCACCCTAATGCAAATATTAATAATATGGAAATAGGTCTTGAGTAAAACCCAGTGGATTTGCTAGTTAGCTATAGGAGGGAGTAGGAGGAAGGGAGGGGAAAGAACATGAATCATGTAACTATGGAAAAATATTCTAAATTAATTAATTAAGTAAAATTTTTCAAATAAAAAAATTGAACCCTCTTGACTGCCTTCAAGACTCAGATCAAATTCCATCTTCTGTAAAAAGTCTTGCCCCCTCACCCCTACTTGCTACTGTCTTCTTCCATTTCCTCTCCACCTAAACTTCTTAAAGGCTGGCCCTCTTTTTGCATTTCTTCCCTTATTCCACAATGCTTGGCTACATAACTTGTTGACTGATTTAACTGATGAATCTATCTTAACCTCCTTTCCAATAACTTGGTATTGGTTTATATATATATTCTGAAAGCTATATTTCAGTTTATTTGGTTTTCTTTGTAATCCTATACATTTTACTTTATGCATTTAAACATATTATTCTAAGAAGCAGTTCATAGGATGTCCTAGAATGCCAAAGACCCCTCCCCCAAAAAGACCACTAAGAACCCCTGGACATTAGACTAACTCAAAACACACTAAAGGGAGTACATACTGAAGCTAATAGACTGCTTGCAGGATATCCATCAATTCCCAAGGTAGTAAATGGATATCTGGTAAATTCTAGCATCCATTCTTTTGCCCTTACCAGCTGAAATTTGCCCCCTTAACTTATTGTTTGGTTGTATCCTACTATCTGTGATACATTGGGGTTTTCATAGCAAAGATACTGCCATTTCCTTCTCCAGCTCATTTTACAGATGAGGAAACTGAGGCAAACAGGGTTAAGTGACTTACCCAGGATCACAGGGCTACTAAGTGTCTAAGACCACATTTAAACTCAGGAACATGAATCTCCCTGACCAGGTCCAGCAATCGATCCACCCAGCTACCCCTACACTAATTTCTTGTAATAAACTTGCTTGTTTTCTAAACTGGGTTGCCCGGTTTCGTAATGGACCTGGGGAGTGGGGAAAGAGGGAATAACTCAGAAATATGAGGAGCTTGCAAGGTCCTCTCTAGTTCCAGCTGGTACTGTTTCCAGGGTTTTGGAGAGGAGTGGGGGGCGGGGCGGATCTCCTATCCAGTGGATAAAGGTCGGCAGAGGAGCTCAGGCTGGCGAAGTCACCTGGGCTATTTGTTTAACTATGCGTGGATGGGTTGTCTTTTTGGTTGGGTAACTCGCGAGCAAGCAGTTAAGCGCCAACCATATGCTGGGCAATGAGAAGAAACGCTTGTTCATTGAAAAATAAAATAAAACCGGGGAGAGGTTATGAGGGTTCACAGACAGCAGACGGGGAAGTCCCCGCAATCTGAAGAGGTAGCAAAATTAGGACCACAACACCGAGGTGACGGGAAGTGCCCCAGAGATGTGTGCGAGGACTGTGGCGGAGAAGGCTGGGTTGGGTGGCATCATGCGTAACACGTCACGGCGCAACACCGCAGGGCGTGGCGCGGACGGTTTCTCCACACACACCCAGCAGTCAGCCTAGCTCGGGAAGTTGCCGGGACTGAGGGAGGAGCCCAGAAGAGGCAGGGCGGGGCGTGACGGGAACGGAACCGGTACCTTCAGGATCCCCCGCATCTTGGCCAGGAAGGGGCGGAATTCTTCAGGTGGCACGTCTGGGTAAAGCTGGGTCCGTAGCAGTTCTTCTGTGATGCCCGAATGCCTGTGAAAGGTGCTTTGCGCCAGGCCATTCAGCAGGCCACTCAGGGGCTTGGAACTCTCGAGTTCGCCCGCCATAGCGACTGACTGTTCTGCTTCTCGCCAGCTGAAAGCAATGGCGGCCGAGAAGGCAGGGGATGTTCCTGCGCCACCTGCGGGCCTAAAGCGGCTTTGTACTCGCTGCATCAAACTGGATTGCAAACCTCCCCTCCCCTTTTCCGGGTTGGAGCAAAATTTGGTTTATCACGTGAATCCTATATACCAGAAGTTGCAAGGATCCTATCAAAGTAAAAACAAAAACAAAAAAGAGACACCACAATTCCAAGAAAGTTGAACAAGGAAATTACTTAATATTTTAAGGAAATCATTGATAATGAATAAATATTAATGCCCCAAATGGCACATGTACACTATCCTCCAGATTATATCTTATTTATCATATATGTGTTTATAGGTTGAGATTATCTCCAGTGTATCATGAATATGTAAATGGGTCATCTCCAATTCATGTGTATAAATATGTAAATTGATAGGTACACATATATGATGAATTGATAATATAATTGGATATTTTACATATGTTTATATAAATTGAAGTGTATCAAATGAAATCATATTTGTAAAGCATTTATCTTTGTTCTCTCCTTGTCACCCCAATAGACTATGAATAGTCCTCCCTGATAGGAGGAACTATTTTTGTCTTTATTTATTTACCTATTCTCAGTATCACCTACTATCTTTGCAAAAAAAGACTATACAAGAGCCCTCACCAATTAGAGTGTAAGCTCCTTGAGAGTAGGGATTTTGCTGTATGCTATTTTGTATGCCAAGCACTTTGGCAAAGTGCCTGGCACAGTAAGAACTTAATAAATGCTTGTTGATTGGAGCTTCACTCTCTTGATCTGAGATTGCTTCATTCGGGCATTACATCTAAGCCTGGCTCTAACCATGATTCACTTAGCTCCTAAACCACTTTCTCACCAGTTGCCAGCCAGGCAACTAAATCAGTCCTCCTGTCTCACATACACAACCCCTCCATCCCCTAACCCTCACCCTAACCTTAGAGTTCTGAAGCCATAATCAAATCAGCCCTGGTATTGCTCAGGAGAAGGGTAAATCAATTTACTATACTATGGCTCTGCTCAGTATTACTAATTAAACCAAAATACCCAACAGCCATCTTTCACCTATTAGAATGTGAGTTCCTTAAAGGCAATGACTCTCTTTGCTTTTGTATTTGTATTATCAGGACTTGCCCCAGTCTTGGGACATAGGAAGCAAGGGTTTTGTTTTGATTTTTAAGTTCATTAAAAAAATTTTTTTAAAGATCCTAGTTTTGGGGATAAGAACCTGCTATTTGACAAAAACTTCTGGAAAAATTGAAAAACAGTATGGGAGAGATTAGAATAATAGGGGCAGCTCCGAGGCTCTGTAGATAGAGTCAAGCCTAGAGACAGAAGGTCCTGTTTTCAAATCTGGTCTCAGCCACTTCCCAGCTATGTTATCCTGGGCAAGTCACTTAAACCCAATAGGCTACCTCTTACCATATTCCTTCAAAGAAATAAGTTAAGGGTTTTGTTTTTTAATATAAAAAAAGAATGATAATGAAACAATATATAGAAATTTCTGTAGTGTCATGAAACTGATGCAAAAACTAAAGGTAAAAATAGAAATTTAAGTAAATAAAGCTTGAGACAAAAAATAAATCAAAGGTTACTCTATAGTTATTTGAGAGCAAAGGGGGAGAAGAATCAGTAAGATAGTTTTTGTTCCATTTCTTTTTTATTTTTTTTAAACCCTTACCTTCCATCTTGGAATCAATACTGTGTATTGGCTCCAAGGCAGGAGAGTGGTAAGGGCTAGGCAATGGGGGGTCAAGTGACTTGCCCAGGGTCACACAGCTGGGAAGTGTTTGAGGTCAAATTTTAACCTAGGCCCTCCAGTCTCTAGACCTGGTTCTCAATCCACTGAGCTACCCAGCTGCCCCCTTTTTATTCCATTTCTATCTATTTAGAGTTTGATTAACATCTATCAAACATTTTTCTGCTTACTGTTTTATGTATTTTGAAAAACGCAATTTTATCATAATTTAAATATTCATATGTATGCAATACTAATCATCACTGACTCCCCAAATACACAATGAGCTCTGTTAACACCCTTCCAAAATTGTTACTTTTTTAAAACCAGATGCTATGCCATCTATGGCATCTAACCTATGCTAAAATCAAGCATTTGTTAACACTACATATAAAAAGACCTTTCACACAACAGGACCAAAGTACAAAGATTTTTTGTTCACTAATCACTAAGAATATTCTCCATTGTATTGGCTAAGGAGATATTCACAGAAAGAACAGTAGTATATCAAGATCCTATACCCTTTAGGGAAAAGGGACACACTGCTACTAAAAGGAAGACTTCTATGAAACACACTCTGCCCAGAGAAAGTGGAAAACATCTTTCTGGCAACTATGTACAAGCAGATCTTTCTCTTTATATAAATTTGCCCTAGGAACCACAATTCTTAGATAACACAGGCTCTTAGCTCTTAAGTACATCAATGACATTCAATTGGGCCAGAGGGGAAAGCAGAATTTCAGAGGATAGTCTAATATGGGTTTAGTCTTACCCAGAGAATTTCTCCCTTGCTCTCTAGGGTTTTGGAGTAGAAAGTGAGCCCTGAAAAGGGGATCCATCAGTGAGGTGACTTTTGGAGTTATAGCTTAGGAGTCGCACTTTAAATCAAAGAAGCTCAGCAACTTTGTTAGCACCTAGGGAAAAGTTCCATTTGTCTCACACAAATAAAGTTGCTCTATACTGGTGTTGTAAACTAATTAGAACCATCACCCCTAAAAGTGTAGCTTCAGAAAGTTGTAATATAGTTCAATTATGCATAGTAATGCAGAGAGAAGAGACGAAAAATGTAAATTTGACTTTGAACTATAGGGATAGTCATAGATAGACAGACAGACAGACAGACAGACAGACAGACAGACAGACAGATAGATAGATAAATAGATAGATAGATAGATAGATAGATAGATAGATAGATAGATAGATAGAACACACATGTGTATATGTATATACATATACACATACTTGGTTTTGTTGTGTAATTTTTTCTAACCACAGGTACACAAATGACATGTAAAATATCCAAGCCATAAAGAAAGAGATTTATTATGGGAGGGCTGATTCCACAACAAAGCTGGACCCCTAGCCATGACCAGAGGACCTGGAGCACTGTGAGAGACCTTCCTTTATACCCCAAAGAATTATGTCAGTACAAAAATAATTCAAAATAGTCAAAATACCCCTCAAAGAATAGAAACACCCAGAAGCAATCTTCATTGGTTAGGTCAGCTAGGAAGCACCCCTTATTTGTCCATAGGTTAGATAAATCTTCTGACCATCTTTTGGCCATTACATAAGAGTCATTTGATGGAAAGGGGGAAACAGTGATGCCTGGCTAAGAGTGAGTGGTGATGAGTGGTACCAGGTTCTGAACTGAAGGTTCATCCTGACTTAAAATGAATAACACAAATTAGGATGCCTGATATATGTGAATTTTAGATTTAATCCACCCTGCTTAGTCTTCAGAATTCTAGCAAACAGGAATGTATACACCCCCACTTAAGGATTAACTGTAGGGGAGGATGGTCTGTGACCTGCGTGTGCTAGCAAGTGACAAATCAGAAACAACTGACTGATCCCCTGGGCTGGCCTAAGCCAAGTTTAAGCCACCATCGGTATATGTGAGACACAGGAAGTGATGTAAAGAACTGCCTTTATATTTTGTATCACTTCCTGTGAGGGGGGCTTTGGGGACTTTTGCAGCTTTGGGGGCTTTTGGTGGCTTTTGCAGACTTGGGTGGTGGAATTTGACTTAGAGGAGCCCTGAAGAATGGGTCTGGGTAAGATGGCTTCCCTGAATGCCCATGTGGTGAGTGATAAGGCTGACTCTCCTTTCCCTTGACCCTTCTGAAGGTTCCAGCCTCCAAGGAGGCCCTTCATCTTGGAGGAGGCCTCCTAGCTGGAAGCAGAGTTAGATTTAATCTTCTGGGAAGGCCTCTTGGCTGAAGCCGCTGAACTCCCCCTGGCTCAGGCCAGGTTGGAGCAGATCTTTTACCCCTTTCCCTCTTTTTCCCTCATTCTTAATTTCTTCCTTCTATTGTAAATAAACCACTACAAAATTCTATTCTGACTTGAGTATTTCATTGGGATTTAGAATTTAAATCCCTGGTGACCACTAATTAATATATTTAGTCTCAACCCTAAATTTTACCCTTAACACATAGCAACACTGAAGGTTGGGGCTGGCACTAAGGCCTTGCAAAGGTAATTATTTCCTTAATCCAAAACCTTAATACTTATACCAGAATATTCACAAAAGCCTGCTAAATTCATGATTTATGCTAACTATCTTAGAATTACAATTATGATTATCTCAGGACTACTGATAACATTAAAATCTAATGTTCATATAAGGAGGTAAGGGCCTTTTTCTCTCAGTTTTCTCTGCCCAATCCCAACCTTCTTCTGACTTATCTTTGTTGGTGGTGGTCTAAGACCTGACAGATCATCAGAGAAAAGGGCCTGTATTTGATAGCTAATATGTTTAAATAAATTGCATTATAATATATTTCATAGAGGTAATTTGTTGAAATTGTGATATAGTCAACAAAGGAATAAGGTATATAGAAACTAGAAATTTAGAAAGAAGACAGGTTACAAAAAGCCTTAAAAGTCAGAGTGCACAAAAGTTATATAACTATTATATTTTGATATTTGTGTGCACTATAGAACCTTCTACATAACATTTAATAAATGTTTGCTGAATGAATATTTTAATACTAAAAGTCCACATTTCTTTAAAAAGAAAAGTAACACTTTGCTTCACATGTTAACATGCATTTGTATTATCTGTTAACTTGGGAAAAACAGAGAACTAAAGTTATCAGAAAAACCAAGTCTTTAATCAGAAAAGGGATAGGTCTAATAATCAGCCATTATCACAAAGCCCAGTGTCAAAAACTTCACAGGGCCTGCAGACTGTGAGACTATATCCCTGGGAGAATGCACTATGCTGGATGATTTCTCCAAAGAAAAATAGAACTTGGGGGACTTCTATACCTCCAGGGGAACTGGGGACAGGGAAATTTGATTGGTTGGCTTTACAATGGCTAAAAGGAAATGAGAAGTCAAAGAGAAGATTATCATGGAGAGACTGATGCTTTACTATGGGTACAAAAGAAAGAGTCCAGTTAAGGGCTGGGCTACCTGGAAGAGGATGTTGATACAATGGGCCAGGTCAAAAGGGTACTTAACATTTGATTTAGATCTACTAGTTCCACCCAACTAGAACCATTAAGTACCTTAAGGCTGGGGTCCCCAAATTTTTTACACAGGGGCCAGTTCACTGTCCCTCAGACCATTGGAGGGTCAGACTTATAAAAAACCTATGAACAAATCTGTATACCACTGTCTGGGATAGCAGAGGCTGCAGCACTGGCTGTGATGGGCCTGTCACACCTTGCACAGGCCCATCACCACCACCACTATACTGGGCAGCAGTATACACAGAGTGGAATCCCCTCCCTCCCTCAGATCACTGCTCACCATGCTGACATCTTCCATTGTGCAGCCACATAATCCTTTGCGAGGTACCTCGTTCTCATTCAGTTACTCTCAGAACAAGGTGCCACACAAAGGATTATGCCACCAGAAGTAGTACTGTACTGATCCAAAAGGGACTACATCATGAGAAAAGGATTCTAATCAGTGTTATGGGGAAGAAGGCACATTTTAAAAAACTGAGTCAAGTATGTGGCCCAAAGACATGGAAGAGGTGAAAAGCCAGATGTATGATTAAATCCCTGATCCCAGGAGTCCTGGCAGAATCCCGATGATCCCACAAAGCAAGCCAATGGAGAGAAGTCCAGCTTCAATATAAGGCATACTGAATTGAAGCTTAAATCTCTCTCCCCACCATCAGGATGAGGCTGGAGGTGGAAAATATTCATTTGGAGAAGGAGTGATGAAAAAGTTTCAGTCTTACATTTCCTTTTCTTTTATAATTAAAAGTGGGTTTCCCCCCCCTACCAATTCTTTACTGTTGGCCTAGGTCTCTGTTTGCTTAGATATGAATGAAAATATTTAGATATAAGTATCTCCATGGGAGCTTTTTAAGTAACAGAAGTTATAAATTTACTTAAAAGAAAATATTCCATAAATATGAGTCCAGATCTGTGAGTGATCAGTGACTGGCTCATTTGCAACTTAAGGGAATCTCTTCCCATTCATCCATCTATATGTAGATATAGATATCGATATAGATATAGATATCCTTTGGAATAAAATACAAATGCTTCAGAATGGCATTTAAAATTCTTCTGTATACTTATCATCTCTCTGATTAATTTCATATGAATTCCCCTCACTCACTATGTTCCAGCTAAATTATCTTATGGTTCTCTATAAAAATCCCCTGTGGGTTATTCCCTATGTCTGGAATGTATTCCCTCCTTATCTTCATATCTTAGAATCTCTAGCTCTCTTCAAGACTCATCTCAGTTGCCCCTTCCCACATGAAGCTTTCCCTAATCCCCTAAAGTTTTAGTGTCCTTTCCACCTCAACATGAAATTAATTTGTATCTATTTTGTATTAATGTATCCTCATATATGTTATTTCCCCAAATAAAATATAACTCCTTGAGGGTAGAAACTGTTTTGTTTTTGTCTTTGTATACCCAGCACCTAGCATAGTACCTTATACACAGTAGATGCTTAATAAATTCATGCTGAACTTTCTACTAACTGTAACTTGCCTTTTACTAGAAATCTATCTTCAAAAGACTATGGTAATACAGAACATCTGGAAAAATCTTCACATTTATCTTTGTACCACTATTACTAAAGTGGTGTAGCAAGTCACTAGTAGTATGAAAATGAACATCTTACATATATGAACTTTAAACTCACTAGTACAAATGATTATATTTACAAGATTTATATAATGCCAGTAGCTATCCACTTTTCATGTGTAAACAACACAATGTTATTTTTTTAATGGTTTGTTTTTGCAATTAACTCCCTCCCATCCCCCATTATCAAACACTTATGTTCTTTTTCTCCTACTGGCCCCTCTTTACTTAAAAAAAGGAAAATAAAGCTCTTGTGACATTGTAGATTCCCATACTGGCCATGCAAAAACAACAACAACAAAAAACAAAAACATGTTATACTTTGCATACTTAGACTATCACCTCTTAGTCAGGAGGTGGGTAGCATTCTTCACCATTAAAACAGTTCACACGGATAAAGTGCTTTGCCAACTTTGAAATCCTACATACGTGCTTTTTATTATCATTGGTTCTCTGGAAACAATAGTTATAATTGTCTTGATCAAAGTTCTAAAGTCTTTCAAAATTGTCCACTTCTGTCTTAGTATCAAGACTATGCATTTGTTCCAAAGCAGAAGAATGGTAAGGGCTAGGCAAAAGGGGATAAAGTAACTTGCCCAGGATCACATAGCTAGGAAGCATCTGAGGACAGATTTGAACTCAGAACCTCCTGTCTCTAGTCCTGGCTTTCAATCCACTAAGCCACCTAGCTGGTCCCCCAAATTGTCCACATTTACAGTATTGTCATTAAATTATAAATTGCTTCCCTGGTTCTGCTCATTTCTCTCTGCATTAGTTATATCATTCAAGTCTTCCTAAGTGTCTCTGAAACCATCCCCTTCATAATTTCTTATAGAACAACAGAATTCCATTATTTTCACTCACCATAATTTGTTCAGTCATTCTCCAATTGATGGACACTCTCTTAGTTTCCAGTTCTTTCCATAAAAAGAGCAGCTATAAATACTTTCACACACACACACACACATGTTTTTTCTCCTCTTTGATCTATTTGGGGGTATAGATATAGTAGTGATGTTGCTGGATCAAAGGGCATGGGCAATGAAATAACTGGGAAGAGAATTCCAAATTGTTTCCGAGGATGACTGTCAATTCATAGCCCTACGAATAGGGTATCAGCATGCCTGTTTTCCTGCAAACACTAAAACACTTGGAATTTTCCTTTTCTGTCAACTTTGCTAATTTTTTTTAATTTGGTCAATTTCAAACATTATTCCTTGGTTACAAAAATAATTTTCTATTCCTCCCTCCCCTCCCCTCCCCTCCCCTTCCCGTAGCCTATGCACAATTCCACTGGGTTTTACATGTGTCCTTGATCAGAACCTATTTCCATGCTGTTGATGTTTGCACTAGGATGTTCAGTTAGGGTCTATATCCCCATGGACTCATGTGATCAAGCAGTTGTTTTTCTTTGGTGTTTTTACTTTGAATGTGGATAGTGTTCTTTCTCATAGATCCCTCCAGGTTATTCATGATCACTGCATTGCCACTAATGGAGAAGTCCATTACATTCGATTGTACCACAGTGTATCAGTCTCTGTGTACAATGATCTCCTGGTTCTGCTCCTCTCGCTCTGCATCATTTCCTGGAGGTTGTTCCAGTCTCCATGGAATTCCTCCACTTTATTATTCCTTTTAGCACAATAGTATTCCATCACTAACAGATACCATAATTTGTTCAGCCATTCCCCAATTGAAGGGCATCCCCTCATTTTCCAATTTTTTGCCACCATAAAGAGCACAGCTATGAATATTCTTGTACATGTCTTTTTCCTTATTATCTCTTTGGGGTACAAACCCAGCAGTGTTATGGCTGGATCAAAGGGCAGACTGTCTTTTATCACCCTTTGGGCATAGTTCCAAATTACCCTCCAGAATGGTTGGATCAATTCACAACTCCACCAGCAATGCATTAATGGCCCAACTTTGCCACATCCCCTCCAGCATTCATATCGTTCTGTTGCTGTCACGTTAGCCAATCTGCTAGGTGTGAGGTGATATCTCAGAGTTTTGATTATCCATCTCTCTGATTATAAGAGATTTAGAACACTTTTTCATGTGCTTATTAATAGTTTTGATTTCTTTGACTGAAAATTGCCAACTTTGCTAATCTGATAGGTGTATTTGAACCTGAAAAATATTGTAATTTGCATTCTTATACTCATTAGTGATTTGTAACATTTTTTTCATATACCTATAATAGCTTTAATTTCTTTACTTGAAAATTTCCTGTTCATATCCATTGATCATTTATCAATTAAGAAATGATTTTTATACCTGTAAATCTGAATCAGTTAATTATCTTGTAAATGAGATGCTTATCATAGAAACTTGCAGCAAACATTTTCTCCCCAATTGTCTAAAGTTGAATACAATGGACTGAAATAGAGAAAGTAATCTGCGGGAACTACTATTGCTTGAAATAGAGAAGTAATCTTTAGTGAAATTATTACTACTTGCAATGACTGCTGTTCTCTGGCTTGTGACTGTGACTAGAGAGCAGCTGCTGATATGGGGACACACCTAAGGATTGCCTAGTTACAATGGTGGAGATGGAAGTACTACAGAGATAGAGAAACATTGAGAGATACTGCCACAGGGGAAATGCTACCAGAGGGGGAATGCTCTGAGGTTTCCTATTGATCCCTACTGATGGCTGATCTAACCTCCTCCTTTTCAGTCCCTCCCTTCTCCAACCTTGTCTCCCTCTCCTCCCAGTTCTTCTTGAAGCCTTTGGCTTCTTCCCCCCCCCCCCCCCCCAGTGGACTATAAAAATATTCTTTTCTTTTCCTTTTCAAATCAAGGGGTTTATTGGGATAACAGGATGGGAAAGCTGAGGAAAGTGGGATGAGGGTTTCCCTAATCTATAAAGGGAATTTGAGAGGGTTATGGAAATAGTCCAGTGACAAAGGTGAGAAGAGGAACAATTAGATAAATGGAGTAAAACAGCTAAGACCTTTCTTCTTTTACAACACCATCAAGGTCTTTCAGTTTCTCCTTCTCCTCTCTCTGTGGCCAGAAGAAACCTCAATTCTTGATCAGTCAAAATCTCAGAAAGCGCAGAGGTCGCCTCTTGATCAGAAAGCCCCCTAAAACCAGCCAGCACAATCAGGGTCTTCAGCCAACCTCAACTGCCAGCTTCAACTGCCAGAGAGAGAGAGAGAGAGAGAGAGAGAGAGAGCGCCTCCTAGTCCTTTCCCCCTTGTCAGCTCAACTGCCACTCCTCCTGGGAACATTCCATTTTAGAATCTTTGTCTTGATTGACAAGTCAGGTCCCCAGCTTAGTCTCTTGCATTTTGGCTTGTCCTTCAAAACCTTTCTTTCTTCCTGCCTCTTCCACAATCCCCCCTTTTATTAGGAAAAAATGCAATTTGCATTTTTCAATGATAGTTACCTTAATCTGTCATCTATCTATCTTAACTTTGTTCTATTATAAATATACCCTTACTCTCCCCAAAACAACAATAATCTTAACTCATCTTAGCTATTCTATCTAAATGCTAAGCTGAGAGTGGGATAGGAAAATGGTTTAGGTAAGGGATTTACATGACAAAAATTTTTTGCATCATCACAAATTAAATAACAATTGTCAAATCAATGCAATAATTTCAGTAACATTCAAAACATGCTATTATTCTATGTCTTACTGTCTATATAATCAGTAAGAAAATTTCCCATCACTAACAAATGCTAACCAACAATCATAATGAAATCTAACTTCTATACTTCAGAACTACTATGTCTCTACTTTCTTATGCCTTAAACAAATACACTAGGTTATCACTAATGTTGTAGTTAGAATGTTAATGGCTTACTTTAATAAAGTTAGCATGTTAGATATTAGTACTTACATGTGTACATAGTATCTATACATTTTTACATATGTACATCCTTGTAGATTTCTGTGCAAACTCAAGCAGAAAAGAAAAATCTTTAGCTGTTTGAATTTCCCACAGAAATCTCATCAGTGTGTCTCTTTGTTATGCCTATGCACATTATATACTTACCCAATCCATGAATATCTTCCTATAATGTACTCTGTAGGATGTGCATGTATATATATGTGATGCTCACGTGTATGACACACCCTTACACTTCTTCATGGCCAAAAATTCCAAGATTTCAAAGTTCCAAAGTCTTTCCATGTCCATTCATGTTGCATGTAGAAATTCTCTTCCTTCCACTCTGGTCCTTCGTCTGGTCTGCATGCCAGTTGCCATCGTCCAGTCTTGATTGAAGACCTGGTCTTCCAGCCACTACCCACTGGTACAACTAGGAACCCGGAACACACAAACAATGCATGTGTGTGAGATTTACACATGTGTGCAAGTAAGAGTGAAAAGTTACTTTTGCATGGAAGTGAGTTGAAATCTTCATGAGTGCCAGAATGTATCAATTTTATATGTGTGCAAGTAAGATAATGTGATTTTCTTCATGCACGGGGGGTAAGCTTTTGCATTTGTTTCTCTTCATGCTTGCAGGTAAGCTTAACTTGTATTTTTCTTCATGCATGGGGGTAAGCATTATGTCTAAGGGTATAGTTTTCAAGACTTTAGTAAGAATAATGATTTCAATTTGTTTTCCTCATCAAGGAGGTTTATCAAATAGTTACTGTATGTAGTTTTTTGGAGATGGTTCTTTTTGTTTTGTTACTATGTCATGCAGAGACTATTTTATGTAAGGCTCAGCTACAGGGTCGGCCAGCCCTGTGTGACCTTACTTGGGGTAACGAAAATGAAGAGTAACAAATGGGCGCTATATGAAATGCATAGCAACAAAGTTTATTGGATTCAGACAAAGCATATATAGGTTAAAACCACAGGAAGATATGATGTTACAGCCCAGCAACAGCAGGAAGCAATAATTGGGCAACTTCATAGGAATTCATGACATTACCTGCCAGGCACCAGGAGGAACCGAAAGGATTCCAGAAAAGGGCAGAAAAACAAGTTTCTCACAGTCGTTATCAAACCTCCCTCATGCTGACTATTCCAACCTTGAACACGCAGCTGGGCAGGTCGTACACAGTTCAACCCACCACCTTGACTATGCAGCCCAAGCAGGGAGAAGAGGAGGTCTCCTGCCTTTATAGCAATGCCTCGACTACAATTTTATATATTTTACATTGGGGCTTTGTTTTTCCTATGGCTGCTAATCTTTCAAATATAAGTCTCCCTTTTGTTTCCTGTGTTAATGGCTGCATTCCTTCAGGAATTGTACTATATACTTTCATTACTTTAACTTGTGCAGGGCTCTCTCTACTGTATTCTGGTGGCAAGTATTCTCCAGTGCTTTCAGTAGGCTTTCATTCACAAGACTTTTGTGTGTGTGTGTGTGTGTGTGTGTGTGTGTGTGTGTGTGTGTGTGCTATTCATGTTGCTTTTCCTGACTAGGACTCTTTTCCAAATGTCATCTGTATGTATTGTCACTGATGACATGTGAGATATTTGAAACTATGAACAATATCTTCATGGTATACCCTCTCTCTCTCTTCCTTCCCCTAGTATAGACTGTTTTAGGATGAAGGTTGAGAGATATGGATAACCTTTTTTTTTTCAGTTCTCAACTATAATTTGCTGTTAAAGTCATGTTACAACAGATTCAACCAATGTGAATCCATGCTTCTCTAGCATTCTAGATGTTGGTGTCTGTCCTAGTTATGAAGTTGAAACTTTACTACAACTTTTAGGAGCGTTCTTGCTATTGAATTACTTGTTCTTTTGCAGAAACAACTTATTTACTTATGCTACCACAAGACTAGTCTTCATTCACATAAGGTTTTGTGTAGTATGATGCCCTATGGAACTACAACTAATCTTGGTTTCAATGTTACAGCATGAATGGTACTTGTCATGTGTTTGAAGTTAGAGAATAGAAATGAAATTTTGCATCTATGTCCCCTCCTCCACATCTCACATGTTTATTGATATTCTCCTTCCCATTCAGAATCTGTATCCTCATACACCATGTAATTCAACTTATTTAAAAAATCTTCTTCATTATCAACCCCTAAGCTTGCATAAATTTCTTCAAATGGTATACAACTTGTTCTGTGCCCAAAGAATAATTCCTCCTCAGTGTCTTGGTAAGAGTTTGTTTGCACTGGTTCTAGATATTCTATCTTTTCACTTGCATCCCATACATCCCCTTCTTCGTCTACCTCTTCATAAAGCTTATAAAACTGATAAGGCATTTGTTCTACATCATCTTCATCCATTATAATTATACCTTCTGGTATTCCTTCAGATTCAGTGTCTAAATCTGAATCACTGAATGAAATCACTATGCTTTTAGGATCTTGCTCAATGCCTTGTAAACTTTTACGTTAGCAACTCTGGCTTTGCATTGTGATCTAAGCCTTTGTCATCAGCTTCTGTGTTCCTCACATCAGTTTCAGGATGTGTCTTACTACTAAGCTTTAGATTTTCTTTTTGAATTGGTAAACTTGATGGTATGGGGTTATGCAGATCTTCTCCACTGTTAATAATCACAGATCCTACTCTACCACTAGTCTGAGGTTTATGTTCATTTCCCTTGTCTTTTGACTGTGTAGAGATAGGAATCTTTCCCTCTAAGTTATTTTCTTCTGGGAATAAGTTTGGTACATCTATATTTCCCCCTGCACCATCAATAATAGGATATGTGTCTTCATGTCGTCCCCCACAACATGTATCTTTTTCTGGTTTAGTATCCAAGGTGTTCAAAACTAATGACTCATAGTCCATGTCCTTGCTACCCTCCTCCAGGTGCATATGTAACTCAGTTAATTCTTCTTGATTTGATTCATTCCCAATGAAATCTTCAATGGAACATGAAACTAAACCATGACAGTTTCTCTGGCTAGATACCCCTGTGCCATTTAGAATGTTGGCACTAACTGAATCCTTAGTTGTTACTAAACCTGCCATTCCATCCTTAGATTCAAATTTAACTGAAATGTCACCTCTATTACTTTGAATATGATTAAATTTTTCAAAAGTAATTTTAGCTTCATTTCCAGTTAATTTTTCTTCAATTAAATCACTCAATGCTGGATGGAAAGTTTTAGCTTCTGGTTTCAAATCAGATGACTTTTCTAAGGGTACCTCTGCCATAAAGCTATTTTCAGAAACAACTAAGTTTGGTGGGAGTTCATCTGTGAATGGTTTTAAAGCATTGTCATCTTTAGCAACAGTAACCTTTAAAGAATTGAAATTATGTGTCTCTGTATCAGTCACAAACTTTTGTTTGAGTTCTTGTGACTTTTTCTTTCTTTTTCTCTTGCATAATTCAATCCCTTTATCCACTCTACACTGGAAAAAGTTCTCTAGGAATGATTTTATTTCCTTTACAGACTTTTCCTGTTTAGTTATTGTACAACTCATTTCAAAGGCTTTCATCTCATTTACTATCTGAGATGTCATTTCCTTAATTTCTGCCTCATATTCTTTAATCTTTCTCTGCCTTTCTCTTGCCTTATTGCAATGGCTATCATTCACAGATTCATATCTTTGCACAGAATTTTCACTATTTCCCTAGTTTTCACTATTATTTTCAACTGCAGCCTCATTGTCATTATTCCTATTATTTGTCACACTGTATAATTTATGGGCTTGGCATCATAACTCCCTTCTAACAATATCTGAATACTTTGGTTTTCCTTCAGTTTCTATGGCCTTTTGCATCTCATTTAAGTCTGGAGCTTGCTGTGAGGACTTTAACTTACAATGTGAACAACAGGTGGACTTCTTGTACCTAGTTTGTGCATTCTGTTTATCTCTGTTATTACTATCATGTTTCTTTTTTAAAAAACAGTTACTGATCAATTGGCCTTTCCGGTAGCAAAAGAAACACTCCCTAGTTTCTCTTTGCACTGATCTTGCCCTGTAACTTGGTATCTTTTGAGAAGATTTTGTGTAAGTCCTAACCATGTTCAGATTTTTAATTCCTTCAATTTCCTTTTGTTTTAAATCATTCTCTGTCCTCTCTAACTTATCTTTCAAGTCTTAGACTTGCTTACTCTGTTCTAAATTATTTTCATGTAGGTAATTTGTTGCCTCTCTCAACTCATTCAGTGAATCTGAGTCGTACTTAGGGAAATAGTTCTTGAAAAACACTTTCAAATTGGGTGTTCATCCCCTAAGAAATTGCCTACGTACATGGCCAGCCTTCTCTTCAGTATCAGCTTCTAGACCTAAGATTGACTCTGCCATCTCTGACAGATGGTCTATGTATGTGGCAGGATGTTCCATTTTATCCTGCCTGATCTTATCATATTTGGCCCATGCCTTTGACTTAGAACAGCATAATGTAATGGCTTGCAATAAATCCTCTCTGCACTGTCTAAGGTATGACATGGCAGTTGGATTTGCAAAGTCCATATCCCCTCTTTGACCTACTGTTGGCCAGCTGGTCAAATTTCTATCAGATCTAGTCTTCTCCACAAATTGCCTTTGTTCATGGGGGCTGAACACTTTAGACAAAAGAAATTCAACATCCTCGAAATCTGGATCAAAGATCTGAAATGCCCTTTTAAGCTCTTGGTGGGACTTAAAAGGATTGTCCACAAATTTTGGAAAATGGCATTTTATGGATTCAAGTTCCTGGGGACTGAATTGACTATGGGCTTTTGAGTGGATCACACCAGCATTGGTAGTCAGCTTGGTGACCTCCTTCAATGGACAGATTTTCTCAGGGTCATTAGCAGCCTGGTTCTCATTTTCATTGTCACCTTCAGTTTCCTGAGGTGCATTTTCTGTTTGCCCATTGTCCTTGCCTATAACTAGATCTAGACCTTTTTCCTTGATCAGTTGTTCAAATACAGCCTTAATCATGCCTTCTAATTCATATCTACAGCCATAATCTTCTCTGTCTTGAGGGGAACCATGAATCTGAATACTTTCTTGACTTGGGATAGAGTCTGCAACACAGCCATAAAGATTATTTTTACTTGTGCCAGGAGTTGCCAGAGAACCAATTCATGTTGAAATAGTAGTTGTAAAACAGTCATTGTAACATTACTAACATAATCCACAGTTTCCACTAACATTTGGGTTATCTTGCTGTATAGTATATGGTATACCCAATAGCAGGCAATGGTTTCGATGATCATCACATCAAAAACTACTTGTTTGAACATCTTTACTATCTTTCTTTCCTGCCTGTGGGATTGTTGGGTACAGTCAGACTAAGGGTGCCACTTGAAATAGAGAAGTAATCTGAGGGGAAACTATTTCTTCTTGCAATGACTATTGTTCTCTGACTGACTGTGACTAGAGACTACTAAGGGAACCTGAGACTGAATGGACATAGAAATGAGAAATGCTGAGTACAGGGATGCTGGTACATAGGGGATACTGCTCTGGGTGCCACTTGAAATAGAGAAGTAATCTGAGGAGAAACTACTATTACTTGAAATAGAGAAATAATCTGTTGAAACTGTTTCTGACTTGAAATAGAGAATCTTTGGCTTAGTATACCTTACTACTAAAGCACAGTTTCTATACTTTAACATAGTGAATTACAAAAGTGACTTGTTGCAGATGTGAAAATATTCCTGAAACTAATATGTCTTTTCCATAAGCTACTTTACTAAATACAGATGCACTGGACACAGAGTACTCCTATCTCTAATAAAGAGTGAATCAGGAGTGTATACCTTCACAGGTGTTCTCTGGCTGATCTTGCTGAGCTGCATCATATACTCTACCTAAAGTTGCCTTGTGGTCAGCCTACCTATCATCCTAAAACATCCTGCCTTTGCATTCCACCTCTCTTTTGAAGAGACTGTCCATTCTCCACCCTCAACTTTTCCAAATCACTCCTTGTGGTTTGAAAGCATACATTGTCTCCACCCTTCTCTGTCTGTGGGATCTCCATTTTGGGCCGGCACACACTTTCCCTTCTAATAAATAATCTTTTTAACTCAACCAGAACTCCTCAATATTCAAGGGATAGGTTTTTCTTAGTTGACATAGGGACATAGGGAAGAAGAGGAAGCTCATGATGGTTGGCAGTCCTGTGTTGACAGAGACACTTTAGAGTAATGCAGGTAACTAACTCAAGGAGAGGTGTGAAGCACCACTGTAAGAAATTCAAGAGTTAGTTGCTGAAAAAATTAAAGGTTGCTATATAGTAGTAAGAACCATGAAAGATTAGAGAAGAAATTTGTAGTTGGCCAAGTCAGTTGTGAGGATAAGATCTATCAGTCAAAAAATATTAGGAAGTTGATAGATGGAGGGCATTTGGGAAATGGTAACCCAAGTGAAATAGCTAAAGAAAGGAGCTGCAGAGTCTAACAAGGTTTTCTGCTTTTGCTACAGTGAGTAATGAGAAGACCAATGTACCCAAGAACTGTGACAAATTTTGCTATCGCCAGTTCTGTAAGGGACTGATATATCCCACCCTGAAGTGCTAAGGAGACGTGATTAACTAGAAACCTAGAAAACTAGAAACTAGAAAACTAGAACTTCTAAGAGAAATGCTGAGGTGGCAGTCATATACTGCAGAGAAACAACCTGATAGGGAAAGATTAAGAGAGTATCGCAAGAACAGGGATAAAGGGGGCAAGAGAAGATGGGATGGGTGGGATCAAGGGTACTTGTAAAGAGTTTGCCTTGGCTTTTGGTGATCTTTTCATGTGATAGGGGTGAAAGGGATAGTGGGAGAAGACATCTGAGCGATGTAAGATGAGGAGGGGAGATGTGAGGTATTCAACACTAGTAGCATTAAGTTTGAGGCAAGATTTGTAGGGGGAGAGGAAAGAATGTCATGGGAGGCTCGAGGAGAGCTTTTCCCAAACCCCTCGAGTTTAATCCTGTGTGTATGTATGTGTGTGTCTTGACACACACACATACATACACACAGGATTGGGTGTGGGTGTATAAATTCCTTGTCAACTCCATTAGATTGTGAACTCCGTGAGAACACGGGCTGTCTTTGGCTTTTGTATTCCAAGCTTAGCACCACGCCTGGCACATGGGAGGCTCTTAATAGATGCTAGTGGACTACTTTCCTCCTGGAATCGACAATTGCTACCTTGACCCAACCCAAGGGAATGAAAGACAGCCCATGCCTACTTTTACTCTGACAAAGAACTTTACCGAGGACCTACTCTCCAAAGAGAAATAGAGAACTGACAAAGCGTCCTAGAACCCTCCCTTTCCATGCGTGGGGGCCTTGCGGCAGAGAAAGAGAGGTGTCTCGAATTTGCCTTTCTCCACCTCGCTCCCTTCTATAAGCAAGTTAGAACCATCTCTTCCCCCGGAATTAACTAGGAACGACGCCAATAGATTTAATAACTCGTCTCTTCTTCCCTCCCAGCAATTTGAGAACGTTTTTTCTTTCCGAGCGCCACTTTGGGCTTCTCAGGGTTCCGGCGCGCCACATAGACGACTCTTATTGACGTCACTTCTGGGGCTCTGCGAGGCAGGACCCGTTGTGCCCGCCTCCGCCCTCCTCTGCTCAGGCGCCGGCGCTGATTTCTGGAAGCTTCGTGGAAGTGTTGGTCCCTCACCGTTAGTCTACGGGTCGGACACAATCCACGTCCATCCGGGGCTCTTGAGTTGCCACAGAACTGCGCCGAGTCTGACTGATTATGCCGGAGAACATGGGTCCCAGGAACAACGGGCCTGCCGGAGGTTCCGGCAATCGAGGGAGAGGCGCTTACCAGGATCGGGACAAACCGGCCCAGATCCGCTTCAGCAACATTTCTGCCGCCAAAGGTAGCGAATGCGGGGGCCGCGCCTGCGCCCTGACGCCCGCGAGGGAAGGGCTGGACCAGGCCTAGGTCGGGGGTCTCTCTCGATTAAGTCAGCTTCTGCGTGATGGCTGCTCTCGAGGAGTGGCTCGAAAGAGCTTCATGGGGTTTCCCCCTCGCCCAGCTTGCCCCAGACCCCAGCGTGTCCATGATTGGTTCCTCTTCCCCTGGCTTTTCTTTTTCCCCTTCCTGCTCAAGTCAGCCTATTCATCCACTCCGTGCATTTTTACGTACCCCCTCCCCCTGCCCCGGCTCATGCCCATGCCTTCACTTTTCCATTATCTGAATTCTCTGGCTTCCTTCGAGCCCCAGTTTAAACCCCAACCTTTTACGAAGTGCCTTTCCTGGGTCTCCTTAGACTTCGTCCTGTTTCCTCTTAGACTGCCATCTTATTTTAATATAATTGTTGCCTCTCATTAAACTGTTAGCTGTATGAGAACAGGAATTGGTTTTTGCCTTTTAAAGTTTTTTTTCCTAGCACAATGCCTGGCACACATAGTAGGCTCCTAAATAAATGCTGGTTTGGTTGTATTTGAAATTCCACTTAGTATTTGGAATTCACCAAATTTCTGGCATTGCTACTCTCTACAAAACATGGAGGTCTGCTGGAAGTGAGCAGTAACCATAGTGATATCTGTAGTAGCAATTTAGAGATCTGATTTTCAAATAAAATAATGTAGTTAAAAAACTGTTAGGAATGAGCAGTTAAATAGGCTACCGAAAGGGCATGGATAGTGAGGATGGAAGATGCAGATAGATCTCTGCAGTCTGGAGGTTCAAGTAAGTTCCCTAGACCAAACTATACGGCTCTTAGTACCAGGGAGGAAAAAAAAATTGAGGTTTTAAAATCATTGAACGATTATTGTGGAAAGTCTGAATTTGAGCCTAGAGCTAATCAAAAAAGTAATTTTTTTTGTGTGTGTAGCTAAATCAAGGACTAGTGGTTTGAGACTAGCAGAGGGATTTGTACTTCCTCTTGTGACATACTGTTTTGGTATAAAAAATAGTGGTTTCTAATAATCAAGAAACAAGTTCCGACTACAGCTCTTAACAAGTAGTAGGACTTTAGCTATATATGACTGGGCAAGACCCATTCTTTTCTGAGCCTCAATTTCCTAGAAGCTTAAATGTGTGTAAAGCACTTTACAGACTTTAAAGTACTATATAAATGGCAGTTACTATTAATCATATGGTCCAACCATCTCATTTTACAGATGGGGAACTCGGGCCCCATTATTACTTATGGCAGGATTTGAACCAAATCTAATTCCTTAAGTCCAAATTCTCTTTTCTAAATTAAACTCTTTCACTTTACCAATTATATGATTTCAAATAGCCTTTCACTTCCAAAAATCTACTTGTTTTAAGATTCTGCAAGATAGGCAGCATGGTATAATGGACAGAGACCTGACCTCAGCTCCAAGAAGAGCTGGGTTTAAGTCCTCATGGTGATCTTATACTGGAATGGCTATGTCACTTAACCTGTCCTTGCACTCTAGGCAACTCTTAACTCTGTAGAAGGTGTCTACCTGCATTGGTAGAGGAAGTTTTCTTCTGCCAGAAATTTTTTATACTAATAAAATTCACTGGAGCGACTAGATGGTTGCAAAGCTTGGAATCTGGAAGATTCAAATCCAGCCTTATACACTTATTAACTGTGTGACCCTGGGCAAGTCATGTAACTTTGCTTCAGTTTCCTTATCTGTAAAATCAACTGGAAAAGGAAATGGCAAAATACTCCCATTATCTTTACCAGAAAATCCCAAATGGAGCCATGAAGAATCTGACATTGAAAATTACTGAACAACCTGTAATTCACAGGACTGGTTCCTAACCCTAAATAAACTGATTACTTAATTGAACTCAACATATCAAGATGCTGTACTAGGTGTCCATTTATTACAAAAGGCAAAATGAAACCTTGACTTTGAGGAATTCATTCTTTTTTTCCTTGGATGATAGTTATTGACTCCTTTTAAGGATCATTCAAATGCCTTAGTTGGAGGGTTATATTTTAGCCTTTCTGAAAGTTGTTATGCTTTTCTAACATTTGAGTTAGGTGTCATAACTTTTATTTTTTTAAAACTCTTACCTTCTGTCTTAGAATAAATACCGGGTATTGGTTCTAAGCAGAAAAGTGGTAAGGGCTGGGCAATGGGGGTCAAGTGACTTGCCCAGGGCCACACAGGTAGGAAGTATCTGAGGCCACATTTGAAACTAGGACCTCTCATTTCTGGGCCTGATTCAATCCACCAAGCCACCAAGCTGCCCCATCATAACTTTTAAAAGGATTGATTGATTATAAAATAACTTGGATGGGGGGGAAATAACCTATATAATAGCTTTTTAAAAATTTAACCTAATTTTAAAAAAATTACCTGTTTTGTTTTGGCAGTTCCACTTCCCAAGAAGATACTTTTTCCTCCATAGTTCCTGTCTATTTTTAAAAAGTTAAACAAAGACATCTAATAATAAGTGATTGTGACTGACAGCACAGCAACTGTTTGTCTTGTTTACCTTTTCTTAATGACAAGAGAAATTTTAGTTCCATCATTTGGAACTAACTATTCAATCTGAATTCTGTTGTTTTTTAGTGTTATCTTTATTTACATTACTGTAGTTGACCTCTAAAATTGTATAATTTGAATTCTAGCTCATGTGACATTGATTCTTTCTAAATGATTTCATGCTGCCATTGTTCAGAGAAAAGATTTATTCTTTATTCCGATATGAATAAATATTCTATTCATACTATGGTTACTTCTCAGCTATCTGGGACTAAGCTATGCTTTCAGGTTAGGTGTAAGTACTGTGCTTTGATTTTTCTTGGTCTTTTAACATTTAAAACAATTCTTGAATTTACTATACCAGTAGCTTTAAAATTCCAAATTTCATTTGTTTTAAGAATGTGAAACTTTGGGGGCAGCTGGGTGGATCAGTGGATTGAGAGTCAGACCTAGAGATGGAAGGTCCTGGGTTCCAATCTGACCTCAGACACTTCCCAGCTGTGTGACCTTGGGCAAGTCACTTAACCCCCATTGCCTAGCCCTTACCACTCTTCTGCCTTGGAGCCAATACACAGTATTGACTTCAAGATGGAAGGTAAGGGTTAAAAAAAAAAAGAATGTGAACCTGTAACTGGAGTCTTAGCATATTTGAAGAAAAGCAGGATGAATCCACAAACTTGGTTTTCCTATTATAATATTATAGAATAACTCCCAAGTATTGTATATAGTGGATTTATAATGAAAAACTGAAATTTTATATATATATATATATATATATATATATTTAGATTTCAATAAAGAATGGAAAGAATTAATTATACTTGTGCTAGGTTTATAATTTGTGTATTTGATAAAAATGTGCAATTTTTAATGCCAAAAAATGACTACTAACTTTTCCCCTCTTTTTACAGCGGTTACAGATGCTATTAGAACTAGCCTTGGACCGAAAGGAATGGACAAAATGGTAAAAAAAAAAGTTTGTAAAATACTATTCATTGGACTTTAATTGTTTATTAGGAATAGGGTGTGTGTGTGTGTGTGTGTGTGTGTGTGTGTGTGTGTGTGTGTGTGTGTTAATCCTTACTTTCTGTCTTAGAACCAATTGGTTCTAAGGCAGAAAGATGGTATGGGCTGCTAGGCAGGGGAGGTTAAGTGACTTGCCATGGATCACACTGCTAAGAAGTGTTTGAGGCCAGATTTGAACCTAGCTAGGATCTCTGGGTTGGCTCTCAGTCCACTATGCCACCCAGCTGCCCCCAGAAGCATAATTTTTATTTTTATTTTATTATTATTTTTTAAACCCCTACCTTTCATCTTGGAATCAATACTGTGTATTGACTCCAACGCAGAAGAGTGGTAAGGGCTAGGCAATTGGGGTTAAGTGACTTGCCCAGGGTCACACAGCTGGGAAATATCTGAGACGAGATTTGAACCTAGGAACTCCCATCTCTAGGCCTGGCTTTCAATTCACTGAGCTACCCAGCTGCCCCCAGAAGCATAATTTTTAAAGTGAAGCTGTTTTGACCTTATATTAAATTGTTGAATAACAATCTGAGAATTTCCAGATCTGCAATCCAAATTTTGAAGCTATGTTATTAAGCTCTTGAATTTGGAGAACCGAGAAACCTGTTGTAGCATACCAGACATGTTAGCATCTTGGAAGTGTGATTGATTGACTTCCAAGATGCTAAAGTGTCTGGTATGCTACATCTGTTCACCTTTCCCACTTATCCCTCTTCTTAGCTTCTCTTTTCTTTCCAATTTCATGGTGGGAATATAATCCATTTCTCAGATATGGAAAAATCAAGACCCTAAGTTACATATAACTTGTTATATTGTTGAGCTTGTTAGTTTATACAATTCTTAGGAATAGAAATGTAACTTTGGTGTAATTAGGTAAAGGAGTTGTTTTGGTATGTATGGAATTTTATTCAGTGACCTCCTTAAGGTATGAGCTTAGTAATGAAATATCTGGGTCAAAGAGTATGAACATTTCAATCTATTTACATTGTTCTGAATGGTTTCCACTCTGCTTCTGATTCATTTACTTTCCACCAACAGTACTAGTATGCATATCTTCCCATCATCCTTCCAACATAAATTATTACCATTTTTTTTTGCCATCTTTCCAGTTTGCAGAGTGTGAGGTAAAATCTCTGGGTTGTTTTGATTAACATCTCTTGTTATTAGTGATTTAGGGTATTCTTTTGTATGATTGTTAATAGTATTGTTGTTGATAGTTTATAATTTCTCTTCTGAGGACCTTAGATCCTTTGACTTAAGAGGAATGGCTTTGGGAGTACAGGGGGAGAGCATGCTATCAACATTTATAGAAAATTGATACAAATATTTTCCCCTATTTATGTAAAAGCTTTTCAGTTTCATGTAATCAAAGTTATCAATTTTATATTTCGTGATTGCCTCTTTTACTTGTTTGAATAAGAATATATTTCACATCAAGAGCTGTGAAAAAGATATAATCTCATAATTAAAAAAATTATTTCTTGGCAATATGATCTTTATTGTTCAGATCATGTGTCCACTTTGAATTTATTGTGGATTATGATATCTCTGAGGTAGCTGGGTTGTTGTGCAGTAGAGAGAGCACTGGGCTTGGAATCAGAAAAACTTCGGTTCCAATCCGACCTCAAATACTTACTAGTTGTGTGACCCTGGGCAAGTCACTTAACCTTATTTGCCTCAGTGTCTTTTTCTAAAATGAGCTGGAGAAGGAAGTGGAAAATCTCTCCAGTATCTTTGCTAAGGAAACCCCAAATGTCACAAAGAATTAGACACTGCTTAAAACAAACAAAAACATATTTCTAAGCCTAATTTCTGGCAGCTTGCTTCCTAGTTTTGCTGCCACGCCCACCCCACTTTTAAAGCTAATACTAATGATTTTGAGCTCTAGAAGTGTTATTCCTTCTTATCTTTTTTTTTCACTTTCCCTTGATATTCTAGATTCATTGTTTTTTCAAATTAATTTTATTATTTGACCAAATTTTATAAGGGATATTTTTTTGATTGATAAAGCATTAAAGCTAAATTAATTTTGATGATGTTTTTTTCTCAGCCATAATTATTAAATATTCCTCATTTGCTAATATGAAAGAAATTTATAATAATGAAATGACAACATTTTTTGGAGATAGCTAAAGCAGTCTGTAGAGTAAAATTGTATCCTTACCAACATGGATTAGCAAAATCAAAAAGGAGAGAATTAATTGATTAAATGTTCATTTTTTGAAATTGGAAAGCTAACCCATGATAAACACAAAAAAAGAGAGATTAAAATTAAAATAAATATACTAGAAACCAAAAAAGAAGAGGGCAAAAAACCCAAAACAAAATAGTAAATAAAAATAAATGAAGTGATAGCACCTACACATAAAAAAGGAAAGAAATTTTTTAAATTGTCAGAAGCTAGTTTGCAGTTGAACATCAGAAAAATAGAATACTGTTAAAAATATTAAGTACTTTAACAGAAAACCAAATAGAGATTTTAAACAATACGGCCTCAGAAAAGGAAATATAACTAGTTGTAAAGGAACTACCAAAGGGTGGGGACAGGGACTTGGTCCTGATGGATTCATGGACAAATTCTATCAACTTTTAAAAGACCAGTATTAGTGCTATACATATTCTTAAAAAAATTGAGAAGGCATTTTTAACGGATTCCTTTAATGACATAATTTTAATACTACTACTTAAACATGCTAAAGTAAAAGTAAAGAACTATGTACCAATATCATTAAGAAATATTATTTGAAAATTTCTTAATTTTGTACACTCAGTTAAAATAAAGGGCTATTGAAGGAGTTCTAAAAAGGAATAAGCTATAAGTTAGGCAA
Source organism: Monodelphis domestica (assembly GCF_027887165.1). Classification (NCBI taxonomy): domain Eukaryota; kingdom Metazoa; phylum Chordata; class Mammalia; order Didelphimorphia; family Didelphidae; genus Monodelphis; species Monodelphis domestica. Next base: position 640,127,248 of record NC_077227.1, read on the forward strand.
TTTCGGTTTTATGTGGGATGGAATAAGCATTTAAATGCCTTATTATGTGCCAGGCACTGTGTTAAACATTTTACAAATGTTATCTTATTTGATCCTGTCAACAGTCATATCTGGTAGGTGCTATTATGATCTCCATTTTACAGTTGAGGAATCTGAAGCCAAATAGAAGTTAAATGACTTGCCTATAAACACATATACATAGCTAATAAGTGTTTAAGGCAGGATTTGGACTCAAATGTTGCCAACTGTAGGCCAGTGCTCTCTATTTACTAATTTACTATGAAATATGGTGAAGATGTTCTCATTTTTCTTAGCCTCAGTTTTCTAATCAATGAAATGGGGCTAATATGTCAAGCATAAAATAAAGGCAATTGTGAAGGTATTGGGGTGTTAAGAAATTAGATGCATTATACATAAAAGATAATACAGGCATTATCATTAAGCTTTTAAATATGAATAGAACATTTTTGGAAGTTAATGTTGACTAGAGAAATTCATTTTGTCTTTTTTTTTTTCCTAGATTCAAGATGGAAAAGGCGATGTGACTATTACCAATGATGGTGCTACAATTTTGAAACAAATGCAGGTCTTGCATCCAGCAGCTAGGATGGTAAATTTATAGTTTTTCTTTTATATTACAAACAAAAAATAATTTAAAATTTTATTTTATAATCTTCATGATATCTTAAGTATGATGAACATTTGTTGCATCTTCAGTAATTTGAGAGTCTTACGATTTTTGTTAGTTTGAGCATTCTGTCCACTGACACAGTATGCTCCTGCTCCTCTTTAAAATTTAGTCTTGAACCATCAATGATTAACAATAATTACTTTTAGCATCAAATGCAAACTACATTGGTCAGCATTGAACGTTCTTCACGTCAAACTCTACAGCTTTCTCCAAATCAGATTACTGTCCTTTAAGCTAGCCAAGATATCCTACTTGTTTACCATACAAGACATTCTGTCCTTTTATTGTTGTGCCTTTCCAAAGGCTTTCTCTTTCTGCCTGGAGTATTCTGTATTCACATGTACCTTTTGGAGCAGGTAGTCACCTTCAAAGCTCACTTCTTGTGCCAAATCCTTCAAGTATCATTCAGTCAACTCCTTTCCTAATTCCTTCAGTTTCTAGTCTTCCCCAGCTCATCACTCTTTATTTCTTTTGCATTTATACTATTTATTTGAGAACTTACTTATATTCCTCTAGTTTAAGCTCCTTGAAGGAGGCTAACTTTTGTCTTTGTATCCTCAACACCAGCACAATGTCAGGCATTGAAATTGATTTTTCCATGGTTACATGATTCATGTTCTTTTCCTCCCCCCTTCTCAAGCTGATAAGCAGTTCACTGGTTATACCTGTATCATTGTTCAAAACCTATTTCCATGCTTTTCATATTTGCAATAGAGTGATCTTTTAACATCAAAACCCCAATCATATCCTCATCGAACTATGTGATCGAACATGTTTTTCTTCTGCATTTCTGCTCCCATAGTTCTTTCTCTGGATGTGGATAGTGTTCTTTCTCATCAGTTCCTCTGGATTGCCCTGGATCATTGCTGCTAGTAGAAAAGTCTGTTATATTCGATTGTGCCATAATGGATCTGTCTCTGTACAATGTTCTTCTGGTTCTGCTCCTTTCACTCTGCATCAATTCCTGGAGATCATTCCAGTTCACATGGAATCCCTCCAGTTCATGATTATTTTTGAGCACAATAGTATTCCATCACTAGCATATACTACAATTTGTTCAGCCATTCACCTATTGGAGGGCATCCCCTCATTTTCCAGTTTTTTGCCACCACAAAGAGCACAGCTGTAAATATTTTTGTACATGTATTTTTCCTTAATTATCTCTGGGGTACAAACCCAGCAGTACTATGGCTGGATCACTATTATTTCTTTAAAAAGTATCATTTCAAACAACTGCTTGATCATGTGGTTCAATGAGGCTGTGATTGGGGGATATAGACTCTAAAAGGATCACCCTAGTGTAAATATTAATAATATGGAAATAGGTCTTCATCATTGACACATGTAAAACCCAGTGGAATTGCTTGTTGGCTATGGGAGGGGGGTGGGAAAGAACATGATTCATGTAACAATGGGAAAATATTCTTAAATAAACTTTTAAAAGTGTCATTTCAGTGCCAATACTCCCAAACTGGCTAGAATGGCTTTTTGGCTTCCATATCATACTGCTGACATTCATTACTTGAAGGCCAATCTCCTAGTATGCATCTTTGTACCTCACTATCCTGATCCCATTCTTAGTTTTTCTACCTGGGTAGGACTGACCAGAATTTGTATTCCCTAATAGCCTTTGAGAACACACAGTTACTTACATACTATGATAGGGCAAATGAATAGCCCTTATGTGGATGAATGAATGTTCTAGAATCAAATTAATGGTCATGACATGAGATTCTGTATCTAGGGAGCATAAATTCTGTTATCACTCTTCCTCCCCCCCCCCCCCCCCCCAGTTTTGCCGAATTTTCATTCTAATGCTTTTATTAGGGCAGGATAGTGGCAGATAGTTGGGAGCGGGGGGAACATTCTTTTGTGGAATTTTAGGTTTTCTAGAAAGGCAGATCTATGACACTACAGCATTTAGGTTTTTTCCCCACTCTTAGGAACTTGCTTTTTTTATTAGCTAAAAAAAAAGATTTTACCATAAATTTATATACTGAAACTCATTCTAAAGCTTTATGGGTAATCAAAACCTCATGATCTTGCCAAGACTATTATAGTACTCTAATAAGGTTATTGACCTGATATCAACCCTTAATGTGTCTTCTCACTAAATTGGGCAACTTTCTGAATTTTCTTTTTTAGTTGGTGGAGCTCTCAAAAGCACAAGATATTGAAGCTGGTGATGGTACCACATCTGTTGTTATCATTGCTGGATCTCTTTTGGACTCCTGTACCAAACTTCTTCAAAAGGGTAGGTTTGGTCTGTGTTATTGCTAAGTAACAGTCAGATAAAGGTGATTTTTTTTTTTGTACAATTATTAAGGTTTATTTAGTAATAATATCTTTCATGAGTGAATAAGACTTATTTTTCTTATACTAATTGTATACTGGTTTTTCTTGGACAGAAACTCTAATAAAACTCAAAACAACAATGTAATTTTTTTTCTTTTAAAATTTTTAATTATTCCAAATGTTTACAAATCCAAACAAAACAACCACTTCTTTATGTAAAGAAAAAGAAGATACTACACAAATGAAATCACAGATCTCCTGTATATTTAATTTTTATATTTTTACTGTTCCAACTCCTTCACCTCCCCACATCACATAGGATATTATCATGGAGGCCAATATGTTCATACAAATTAAGTCTGTCTTGTATTATTTTTCTATTTACTTTCTGGAGGTAACATTCACAGATTATTCGCCTGGTTCTATCATTTCACTGTTCATTATCTTAAATAGTTTTCAGGTTTTAAAAATCAGTTGGTTCATCTTTTCTTATGGTGCAGTAGTATTCCATCACAATCATATACAGTTTGATTAGCCATCTCTCCCAGTTGATGGGCATCTCCTCAGTTTCCAATTTTTTGCCACCAAAAAGAGAGCTGTGGTGAATATTTTGTAACACGTAGGTTCTTTTTCTCTTTCCTTGATCTCCTTGAGAAGATCAGGATATACACAGTTTTATAACCAGGAATAATTCCAAATTGCTCTCCAAAATATTTGGGATCATTTCACAGCTCCACCAATTACGGTCCTCGTTTTTCCACATCTTCACCAACATTTGTTATTTTGCCCTTTTGTCATGTTAGCCAGTCTGGTGGATGTGAGGTGTGATGTGTTAGAATTGTTTTGGTTTGCATTTCTCTAATCAGTGATCCAGAGCATTTCTTCATATACCTATATATGACTTTGATTTCTTCATCTGAAAATTGGGGGATTGTTCTTATTCTTATACATTTGACAGAATTCATTATATATTCTATATATAAAGCCTCTTGCTGATGGGCTGTTTATAAAAATGTTTTCCATTTTCTGCTTTCCTTCTATTTTTGACAATGAGTGTTTGTTTAATACTTCAAAAACTTTTCAATTTAATGTATTCAGAATTAAACATTTTATATTTCACAGTGCTTTCTATCTTGTTTACTCATAAATTTCTCTATTATTCATAAATCTGAGAGGTAGTATGTTCCCTGTCCTTCTGATTTACTTACAGTATTTCCTTTTATGTCTAGATTATGTGTTCATTTTGATCTTACACAATTTTGGCCTATATCTAGTTTCTGCCATGCTAGTTTTTAGTTATCCCAGCAATTTTTTCCAAGCAGTGATTTGTCATCCCCAAATCCTTGATCTTTGGTTTTATTAAATTATCAGTTTACTATAATCTTTTGCTGCTCTTTTTTGTCTATTCTGTAATTTGCTTTTTTTTTAATGGTCATTCTTAAAATAGTGTAATAGATATTAAAACAGTTTAATGAATATGCAGTAGTAAAAAAAAATGTAATTCTACTAATTAATTAACGCGAGTTTCAAACTTTACAGGGATTCACCCAACCATCATTTCTGAATCATTCCAAAAAGCTGTGGATCAAGGTGTTGAAGTCTTAACTAAAATGTCACAGCCAGTGGAACTGAGTGACAGAGAAACATTACTAAATAGTGCAACCACTTCACTAAACTCAAAGGTATGTAGAGTTAAAAGAATACTGGATTTTGCCCTTTTGGTTTTTATGGAATCTATTTAGTGATAGGAAATTGAAAAAATGGGAATTTTTCTTAATAGTTGGTGAGAAAAAGTTATTATTATGGAGCAACTTTTTAGGATATAACTTTGTCTTAAATCAGAAGCACCTTCATGAACTTCCTTTAGATTTGTAAATTTTAAGTGCCATGTAAATATGATTTAATTCTTGTTACTCATTTAGCAAATTCAAAGATTAACATAAAAATGCTTCAAAATTTACTGGAAATTTGGTTAACTCATAGTTTTAGCATCTTCTGTTTTCTGATTTTACTGTTTTATCCCCCATTATGCTTCTCAGGGCTACTCATACATTTTTTTTCCGATTGTTGGATATAGAACTGAGATTGAATTGTGCCCAGAATTATTGCCTTTTTAAATGTGTTAAAACTATTCTGCCATTACCTTAATACTGAAGAAGCTTATTGCTATTCTGAAGGTATATAGGGATCCTGGTTGATACTGTGGGACTCTGAGTATGCAGAAGTACCTAATGCTACTTTGTACCATTTTCCCCAACTGTAGATTATGTAATCTATTTGAAATATTAAGTTATTAATTTTTTTTTTGCTTTAAAAAAAAGTTAAAATATTGGGAGAAATTTACCTCATATATAAATATGGAAGGAAAAATTTTTTTCTACCAAACTGTTAATACTTTTCTCTGTTTATGTTTATTTAGATAGTGTTTGTGTATAGTAAGCAATTTTTCTTTATGCATTTTAAAACTGACTTTAAAAAAATTAAATATTTGTAGGTTGTATCTCAGTACTCAAGCCTGCTTTCTCCAATGAGTGTAGATGCTGTGATGAAGGTGATTGACCCAACAACAGCTACTAGTGTAGATCTTCGAGACATTAAAATAGTTAAGAAACTTGGGTGAGAAAAATCTATACTTATTATTTTCATTAATCAAAGTTAATGTTTCAAATCAGCATGACTCCTATGACCAAACAAAATAGAATTAGACTAACAAAAATCAGGAATCTTTTTCCTTTTTTTCATTCTATCACTGGGAATTCTGAATGTCTTTATGATTGGTATGAATTTATTCTCTCAGTTGTCATTATATTAGAAAAGTAAGATGAGAGATGCTTATAAATGAGACCAATGCAAATTATAAAGGTTCTAACTTTTTTTGTTTACTTTTTAACTTAAAGTTACTTTGTAACTTTTTTGTTTACAACTTTAGGTTTAAAGCTTGCATTTTTTTCTACTTTCTATTTTAGTGGGACAATTGACGACTGTGAACTGGTGGAAGGATTGGTCCTAACTCAGAAAGTGGCAAATACTGGCATAACCAGAGTTGAGAAAGCTAAGATTGGTCTCATTCAGTTTTGTTTATCTGCTCCTAAAACAGATGTAAGTAAATCCAGTTCTTATTGTTACTGTTAGTTAAGTAGATTCCTGAGCACCTATAAATGGGAAAGAGCCTAAATTACCTTAAGTCTTTATCCTGCAGGAAGCACTCTGTTAGCATATTTAAAGTCAACATACCATGTAATATTCTAATAAGGCCATAATATTGCTTTCCCAGAGGCATAATTTTAAAAAAATTTTTATTTAATTAGATGATTTAGAATAATTGTACATGGTTACAAGCCTCACGTTCCTTCCCTCCCCTCTCCCACCCCCCTCCTGTATCTGATGCACAATTCCACTGGGTTTAACATGTACCATCAATCAAGACCCATTTCCTTATTATTAATATTTGCACTAGGGTGATCTTTTAGAGTCCACTTTCCCAGTCATAGCTCCACCAACCCATGTGATCAAGCAGTTGTTTTTCTTCAGTGTTTCTTTTCCCACAGTTCTTCCTCATATGTCCCTCTGAATAGTTCTGTATCATTGCATTGCTACTACTAGAAAAGTCCATTACATTTTATTTTACCACACTATCAGTCTCTGTGTACAATGTTCTCCTGGTTCTGCTCCTTTCACTGCATCAATTCCTGGAGATCATTCCAGTTCACATGGAATTCCTCCACTTTATTATTCCTTTGAATACAATAGTATTCCATCACCAACATATACCATGATTTGTTCAGCCATTCCCCCATTGAAGGGCATCCCCTCATTTTCCAATTTTTTGCCACCACAAACTGCACGGCTATGAATATTCTTCTACAAGTCTTTTTCCTTATTATCTCTTTGGGGTACAGACCCAGCAGTGCTATGGTTGGATCAAAGGGCATTCAGTCTTTTAGTGCCCTTTGCTAGAGACATAATTTAAAAGGATGTGAACACAAGTAATTGTCTCAGGCTTTCTGTCATCTTATCTGCTTTTTTTTTTTACTTCATGTGGCAAACATAAGTAAAAACAAGTAGTCTATATATCTAGCAAATATTTCTACTCCTAAAATATTACTTAATTCACATCTACATAGTAGTTTCTCTTATTTTAACAATAGAAAGGACTATTATGGTATCTTTTTCAGATGATCAAAGAAATAAGAGTTGGAAGATGATCTCAGAGGTCATCTAGTAGTCTAGTTTATATCTAACCCTATCTCAGTAGGGATCTTCTACAATAATTTCTGATGACTGGTGGCCTTTTGAAGACCTCCTGAAGAAGTCCATTTCACTTTTTTGTCAGATTAGGATTTAGTTATGATATTTTTCTTATAACAAGCTAATAACTACTTCTCTGCAGCTTTTGTCCATTTCTCTTAGGTTTTGCCTCTGCAATCAAGCACAAGTCTTAATTTTTTAATCTTCCATGTGTTATTTCTTTACTTGAAAATATCTTTCATGGTTCACTCCCCATAGGTATACATATTCCCTTTTCTACAGCAATAGCTCTTATTTCTGATAACAAATTATGCTATTCCATGATGCCCTAGTCTTAACTATCTTGGACACCTTCTTCTACATACTTTACATTTTATAATGGTCTTTCTAAAATATGCTCAGAACTGAATATGATGTATAGTCTGCCTGGGGAAAATTGGGAAAAATAGAGAACTATTATATCTCTTATTCTGAGTACAGTTCCTAAGAATTCACTCTAAAATCACATTTAGTGTTCTTTGTTTTGTTTTGTTTTGTTTTTTTAAACTCTTAACTTCTAAGACAGAAGAACAATGAGGGCTAGGCTATGAGGTTACCTGACTTGCCCAGGGTCACACTGCTAGAAAGTGCTTGAGGTCAAATTTGAACCCAGGACAATCCACTGAGCCACCTTTTGGCCCCCCATTAGTGTTCTTTCGTTATTGTCATACTGTTAACCTTTAATATGAGATAATCTACTAAAACCTAGACCTTTTTTGTGCCTTTCTATCTTGAAATGCTTCCCTTATCCTATACATGTACAATTGAATGTTTCAAATCAAAGAGGACTTGCCACTTATTTATGAATTTCATTTTTATTAGATTAGGTGAGTTTATTATCTTAACCAGTTTTCTTGGGTCATGACTGTCTTCCAGTAAATTTGTTCCCAACTTTTGTCAAATACATTTGACTTAATACTGGATGACATCTGGGCCTTCATCTAAGCTTTTTTAATATAATTTTTTATTGATGTTTTTTGTTATGTCATCAGAGTACCCCATACCTAACCCCTCCCTGAAAAGCCATCCCATGTGACAAATGGGAATTAGAGAGGGGAGAAAACCCATATAGCTTAATGTTACATTGTGAAAGTCTGAAAAAATCTTTAATATGTAACACCTCTGGACCTCCTACCTCCACTAAAGGGCAGGTTAAGGGTGCCTTCTCATAGATCTTCACTTGAGTCCTGCTTGATCTTTGTATTTTGTTATATTTACTTTTGATTTTTTTGACATGTCAGCCTTTTACATTGTTGAACTTTGTTGATTGTTTTCTTGGCTCTTTATTTTGTTCTGCATCAGTCAGTTCATGTAGATCTTTCCATGCTTTCTGTGCTTCTACATCATTTCTTACAGCACAGTATTTCATTGCATTCATGTACCACAATTTGTTTAGCCATTTGCCAATTGATAGACATCTTCTATAAATAAAATTTCTATATTCTTCTATAAATATTTTGGAGTAAGTGGGGACTTTTTTCTTCTTGATGGCTTTCGGGGGGTAGGAGGAAATAAGCCCAGTAATGGAGTCCCTGGTTTAAAGGGTATGGACATTTTGGTCACTATTTGTATAATTCTAAATTGCTTTCTGAAACAGTTGGACCATTTCATAGCCTCACCAATAATGTGTTGATGTGCCTATCTTCCCAACCCCTTCAACATTGATTATTGCCTTTTTTGGTTAATTTTGCCAATTTTCAGGGTATGAAAAAACTTTTAAGTTGTATTGATTTGCATTTCTCTTATTAGTGGTTCGAGGCATTTTTTATGTGGTCACGAACACTTCGCTATAATTTTGAGAATTGTTTGTTCATACCCTTTTTAAAAAAAATAGAATTTATTTAGAAGTTTCTCAACCCCTTCCTTGCTTGAGTCATAAAAAAACATCCAGGAGACAGTGTTTATATCATTTGATCATTTTATCTTTTGGGGAGTCAGTATTAGTCGTATTTTGTTTAAATATCTTGGATAACAAACCCCTATAAAAAAATCATGATACAATTCCCCCCCCCCCTTTTATCCACTTCTCAGATGTAGTAGTGTTGCCTATGCAGAAGCCTTTCATTTTTGAATATTCAAAGTTATCTATTAAGGTCATATATTCATTTAGAATATAATATAGAGGGAAGCTCTGTGGCTCAATGGATTGAGAGCCAGACCTAGAGATGGGAAATCCTGGTTTTGGATTTGGCCTCAGACCATTTCCTTAGTTGTATGACCCTGGGCAAGTCACTTAATTCTCGTTGCCTAGCACTTCCTACTCTTTTACTTTGGATTGAATACACAGTATTGATTCTAAGATGGAAGGTAAGGGTTTAAAAAAGTAAAAAATGGAGAATATATTATGGAATGTGGTATAAAGTATTGGTCTAAGCCAAATTTCTGTCAAAGTGCTTTCCAGTTTTCTCAACAGTTTTTTACCCAAGGTAACTTACATTTTCCATTTTTGTCAATCATTAGGCTATTGAGTTCTATTGTTTCCACTTAGTTATTGATAGAAATATTGAATCACATAGGGCTAGCAGCAGTTCTTTTAAGTATTCCCCTAGCCTAGCCTGCAAGGTAACGTTGCCCCGTTAAGGTTTTGCTAAAATCCTAATTTAACTGTCTAGCACTCAAAAAGACAACTAGTTGGCATAGTGGATATGTGATAATTAAAATAGTTGGAGCCATAAACTGTAAGAGTTAAAATGGTTGGGTGTCATAAACTGTAGTGATTAAAATAGTGGAAGACTTAAATTGTCATAGATATAAGAGTGGATGAGTAAATTGTGACCGTAGAAAATTTGTTTTCACTACAGTGTCTTGTTTTTAAATCAATATATAAGGTGGTCGCCAGGGAAATATTCCCAATTATGAATATACCCAAGTCAACTGGGTTTTATAGAGAATTTAATTAAGAATACAATGAGGAATTAAAAAAAGAGAGAAAAAGGAAATAATGAGAAAGGGATAAGCCGGCCCTGGCCAGTCCTGGCCAACCCAGGCCTAAGCCCTAAGAGAAAAGATCAGTCAGTCCTTAATCACTTACCATAAGCTCTGTCCAGGCAAGGATTCTAGTGACACCAGGCCATCATCATCTCAGCTGCCTTCACCAGCTCAATCCTCAATCTGATTCTGAATGTCCCTCTGAGCTCCTATTTAAAGGGAATTTTCTCCTATGTCACCTACCCTAAGTTCTTCCATCTACCAATCACAGTAGACGGTTTCCAAAGGACAGACCATTCTTAGTCCACACCTAAGAAGGTGTAAATTTTTGAGTAATTCACACCAGGAAAGCTCTGAGTAAGTCTCTCAGCTCTTTGTTCCTTGTAAATTCACAAGTTGCTTGACCTTTATGGGTACTTATCTTAAGAACTTTTTGCCTTATTATAAGTATGGGTTTAAGTACTTTTCATTGTTCAGAAAAGAGTTTACAACTTTATCTTCCCCTTGGGCAGACTTAAGTAGGTGAAGTAGAGGTCTCACATTTCTGATCTAAGTAGAGTTCTCTGCCCAAATGGGGAATGGTCTTAATCCAATCTTATGAAGTAGGGTCTGGGAATTTTTAAGGTTCACAGATAGAATAATGGATTTGGAGACAGATGAACTGAGTTCCAATCTAAACTCAGACATAGCTCTGGGCAAGTCACTTAACCCTGTTTTTTGCCTCAGTTTCCTTATCTGCAAAATGAACTGGAGAAAGAAATGGCAAACCATTCCCATTTACTTTGCCAAGAAAACTAGATAGGGTCATGGAAAGTAGGACACAACTGAAAAATAGTTAAATGATAGTACCTCAACAGAAGGAAATGAGATTAATCTGGCATGAATGCTCTTGATAAATGGACATTGGTCCTTAATAATTACTGCTTCCTTTTCTAACTTGTCTTTAACCATACCTATTATGATTCTAGAGTTTTTTCTGGGAGTTCTTTCAGGTACTCTAGCGACTCTCTTGTACCTGGATACTTAATATCAAGGAGGGGCAGTTAGAGGCTTTCTCATAGCCTCAAGTGTCTGGGATTCAATTCCTATTTCCTATTAACCATTTTTGTTTCAGCCTTCCCAAGCTAAAGACCATTCTCTTTATTAGAGAAAATAGAACCATAACAAAAGTCGATTAATGCTGCCTTCTCTCCATTATGTGTTACTTTCTCATGTCCTTGGGTCAGCCGTCATGTCTGTCTCTTCTTTGATACCTTCTTGCCAACAATATCACTTAAAAGAGCTATGTACTTACCTCCAATTTGTGCTGGGCTTTAGCACTCCTCATAAGCACTGCTCATAAGACTATATGTTTGTATTCATCCTGTTTCCTGACTCTTCTCTTTTTGTTTTTGCTATCAGATTTTCATTTTAGATATTTGTTTCTCATCTTTCTTGGGGTTGGTCTGTACAATTTTAGGGCATAGGATTCTACCTATTTTTTTTTTTTTATGGATTCTTTGATACCTCCTGACTCTCCTATACTTTAAATTTGTATGTATGAGACCTCTCTTCCTTTTCATAGTAATTCCTGCAAATCAGTTTCTGTATGCTGTCTCCTCTAGGAGAATGTGGTTGTCTTGGGTGCAAGGATCTGGTTTTTGTTTTTCTTTTTATCCCTCATGCTGAGCATAGTACTAGTACCCTTGACAAATGCTTATTGATAATGATTCTATGTTGAATCACAAAGCCATAAATTGATATTTTTATCCATTTGAAAAAATAAAATTGAACTTATTTAAAAAAACAAGATCCATGGTTTCCTAAAGTGTGGTATAAATCTTAAAAGTTTATGAATTTTTACCGACAGTTGATATTTATATAACTGAATTGTGTAAAACTATATTTAATGTTTCTAACAGTTATATCTTTAGAGGCTTTTAAAAAGATTCACATTCAAGATCATCTTTATGCCTACTATGCTTTTAAAAAACCTTTTTATGAATTCCGTTCATTTTTAAAATCTGTCATATCTCTATTATCCCTTCCCTTCCCTTCCCTCATAACAAAAACAGTTAAACAAAACCAATACTGCAACCACATCTAATAATGTAAAACATGGTTCACCACCTCACCAAAAGGTGTGAATTGGGTTTCATCCATTGTTCTTTGAGGATAAAAATTTTTACAATTAATTTGACTGTAGTGCTACCTTTTAATGTTTTCATTTACATTATTGTTGTTCTAGCTCTGCTTTCTCTCCCTTTGTAATTCATAAAAATCATAGAATTAAGAGGTAAAGGACATCTCAGAGTTCAGTTAATCCATCCTACTCATTTTGCATACGAATAAAACATTGGGAATTAAGTAGCTTCAGCAAGGTCACATAAATAGGACTGAGACAGGATTTGAATGTAAATTTTTAACTTCAAACTTACTGATTTTTCCATGGTATCATAGTGCTTCATACAAGTTTTCTTGAGTTTCTCATTCTCATAATTTTTTATGGTATGATTTTATTTCATTTATTGTAGCCATTCCAAATAGCCATATTCCAAATAGCTTTGTAGTAGTTTTAAGCACACAATTTTCATATTCCCTTTCAACAGATGGATAATCAAATTGTAGTTTCTGACTACGCTCAAATGGACAGAGTACTGCGGGAAGAGAGAGCTTATATTCTCAATTTAGTGAAGCAGATTAAGAAATCTGGATGTAATGTACTCCTTATACAGAAATCTATTCTAAGGTAAGTGATATAAAATACATTTTATTTTTAATATTTTAAAACTTTATTTTGTTTTCTAACAAGTATTATTTAGAAATATATAAAAACATGTTATTAGAATTCCATGCAGTTAGTTATGATCAGAGATCTGGGTCAGTTCCTATTCCACAATACATTCCTGGATTAAGTTGTAAGGAGGGTCCTGTTTTTCCCTATTTTTTCCCTAGTGTTTGTAGTCAGGTAGTTCTTATCCCTGACTAACCTCAAGTATCTCAGTGCCTGATAGTAAGTCATAAAAGTAAAGCTAGAACCACTCTAAACCTCAAGATTTAGGTTTGTGGAAATGATTTGGATGATGCAGAATTCTTTTTAAAAAGGCTATTTCAGAAAATGTAATTCTGATCATATTTTAGGGCATGGCCAGTGTGGTAATTGGCTTTGTTTGATTATACATATTTGCTATGAAGAGTTTTTTTTTTCTCCTCCTTATTCAGGAAGGAGAGAAAATTTAATTGAAAAATACTAAGTTTTACTTTCAAAACACAAAGTCTATTCTGATATCTTTATTTTTTTTTCTCAGATTTACCTATAGAAAGCAGAGGTATATTTAAAGTCACTACATTAAATCTTTTTTTTTTTTTAAACCCTTACCTTCCATCTTGGAATCAATACTGTGTGTTGGCTCCAAGGCAGAAGAGTGGTAAGAGCTAGGCAATGAGGATTAAATGATTTGTCCAGGGTCACACATCTGGGGAGTGAGTGAGGCCAGACTTGAACCTAGGACCTCCCATCTCTAGGCCTGGCTCTTAATCCACTGAGCTACCCAGCTGCCCCCACTACATTAAATCTTTATAGTGGTGATTTTTCAAGTAAGTAACCCAATACTTATCTTAGTTCTTAGCAAAAACTCTTCTTCTTAGAACTAATAAAAGCCAGTCAGCAAATGGGATGGCTATTAGAATCTCTATTGATTACCAAAACTAGCATCAGCTGAAACTACTGATTAATGAATGTTAATCAAGTAGTCCGTAGGATATGGAATTTAGGGGAAGATGGTGAACATATTTAAGGAAATAGTCTTATATTTTTAAATTGAAGGCATTTCAAGGTGTCAGAAGGTGTGGAGAGGGGAGAAGAGAGGCAGTAGGTGAGAACCTAATTCAGAATTCAACCAACTTTGTCTTTTTTGTCAAGTCATCCAATAATGCCCAAAAGCATTTTACAGATTAGACAAAAGAAGAGGGTTATTTACTGGTAAAACTATATTATACAAATGGAATTCAACTAGATTCTGAAATATGAATGCCTATGAAATAGGCATAACGTACTGATCACATTATAATGTGAACAGTATAGAAAGAAAAAAATCAAATCCAGAAGTCAAAATTTGGCACTATAAGCAAAAGCTGGTACTAACATTCTAAAATTTTTTATTTTTAATTTATTTTTAAACCGTTACCTTCTATCTTAGAATCTAATACTAAGAATTGGTTCCAAGGTAGAAGAGTAGTAAGGGCTGGACAATGGGGATTAAGTGGCTTTCCCCAAGGTCATACAACTAGGAAGTGTCTGAGGCCAGATTTGAACCTAGGATCCCATCTCCAGGCCTGGCTCTCTCTATCTACTGACCCATCTAGGTGCTCCCTTATTTTTCGTTTAGAAAAACACCATCTCCTGCAAAAAAAGGGACATTTTCACATACAAAGAAAAAACAGGAAAAGAGTATTATGTGAAACCACATACCTGTTACATACCTTTTACTTTAAAAAAGTATAAAGTCAACATGTTGTTTTCAAAGATATCCATATTGTCTGTTGCCCTCTAAACTTCTTTCTAAAGATGCATTAATGGTCCTCTTTTCAATCCACACCATCTATCTTAGACTATATTAAGGGGGTAGCTAGGTGGCTCAAGTGGATAGAGAGTCAGGCCTGGAGATGAAAGGTATCAATTCTAAGACAGAAAATATGAGTTTTAAAGGATCAAAAAAAAAGTTAATACTTTTAAGTATCTGTTCCATGGCAGAAGAGTAGTAAGGGGCTAGGCATTTGGGGCTTAAGAGGCTTGCTTAGGGTCACAAAGGTAGGAAGTATCTGAGTGATGCCAGATATGAACCCACTGGGTCTTACCATGCACAGACCCCACTGTCTATCCACTGAACCACTTACCTATCCTTCCCTCTTTTATTTCTTCCTGTCTGTTGTTCAATCATTTTCAGTCATGTCCAAGTCACTGTAACACCTGTTGGGGTTTTGTTTTTTTTTTTGGCAAAGATACTTTTGAGGGGAATTGCTGTTCCCTTCAGCTTATTTTATAGATCAAAAAACTGAAGCAAACAGGGTTGAATGTAAGTGTCTCTTTAATTTGAACTTAGATCTTTCTGACTGTCTACTATGGTACCTGGCTGCCCTATTACTGCTAGCTTCCCTAAATCCTTTCCCCTAAATAAAAGGAGGAATAAACAATCTTTTTAACAGTAAAATGTGGTCAATCTAAACAAATCCACACATTTCCATAAATGTTTCATTCTTTTTCTTGAATTCTTCCATCAGAAGGATAACATGTTTTATTATCCCTCCTCATTAGCCTTGATTGGTCATTGCATTGATCACAGTTCTTAAATCTTTTTTAATATTAATGTTCCATTTAAACAAATAGAGGGAAGACCTGATAATAACTGAGAAAGAATACTATTTAAGGATTGTTACTAAATTTCAGTTTTAGCTGTAGGAGTTTGATGTGAAAAAGAATGTAATTGTAAAGCAAAGGACATGATAGGCTCTGTAGATCAATGATGTAAAATAGATTAAAAAAAATAAATTTTAACATTTTATATTTTTATTTATTTCGTTAAGCATTTCTCAATTTTATTTTAATTTGGTTTCAGTGACTCCAAGGTCTGGGGTTTGACACCTCTGCTCTGGACTATGAATTGATAAATTTGGAATTCATGGGGCTTCATCTTGATAATTATATCATATTTGAAATCATAAATCTGATATCATAAATACATGAGGCAATCAAATACCTCATGAAATGTTTCTCATTGCCTTTGGAACTTAAATAAAACTATTATAGCAAGACTACCAAAATTATTAGATTCAGTTTGCTCTGCACATTACACATTAGCTAAGAATCTTATCTTTAAGGTACCATTAGATAAATTAATGTTTGGAAATTTTTGAATAATTGCATAATTCTTGGTACCCTCTGCCCTTTTTCCATCACTGCTAATATCATTACAAAATCTGGAGATGGGGGTGCCATTTTGATTCCATTTCCTGATTTTCCTTAAAGGATGTAATAACAAGTATCTTCTATAGATCTACTTATTAATATCAAATGAGAAATGAAACAAGGTACTCACCCAAAGGATTTGTACTGGTCATCCTTGACAGTGGTAGAGTGCAAACCAAAGGAGTATTGCTTATGGATAGTGAGGTCCTCCAGGCCTTTCTCTTAGAAGAGGACATGCTGATTGTACTAAACTCAGAAATATTGTAAAGCCTCCTAAATGAGATACACAGTTCTTTTCATCGATGCCAAGCATCCCTAGAATGTTGATTCCTTTTTTAACACCTTTGTCCGTCCCCCAAGTGGTATCATAAGAACTGTGAGGCATAGTAGGTAGCATAGAGGTATGTGGTAACTATGAGACGACTATAATACATTACAGATGAAGAATTCTCTAGAAGTGGTGTAAAGGGTATAATTAGAGAAATATATAATGGGAGGGGGTTACACTGGGCTGACTGTTCATATAATAAAGATAAGTGATAAGCAGACAGCCTTCATTCTCTGGTGTCATCCATGCATTGCTAGAAAAGAGGAAAGCCTTAGCACTTTGGTAAAGTGAAGGTAGGGTGGGGATGGAGACACAGACATAAAATAGAATTATAGTAAGATAGAGATGGATTGTGATGTACATTTTTGTAGGGAGTTCCCACATCAGGAAGACCTGAGTTCAGATCCAGCCTCAGGCACTTACTAGTTATGTGACCCTAAAATCCCAAATGGGGTCATGAAGTCAGACATGACTGAAATGACTAAAGAACCACCCACATCAGTTAGTTATCAGAGATCCATTGTAATACTATAGTTCATACTAGCAAGGGCATCATTATCCAAGGTATGTTCCTTTAGCAATAGAAATGTTTTCTTTCCAATAAGCCTTTGATTTTCTATGCTTCGGTAACAAGTGAAGTGTTGGAAATGTTTTTGTTTTTTTATTTAACAGGATTTTGTGCTACCCTATTTAAGAGATATTTAAAACAACTTAAAGGAACAGTTAAATTATCTGATTAACTGCTTGGTCATGTTAATATTGGTAGAAGAAAATATTGTGAGGCAGTTGGAACAAAACAGCTTTTCTCATATCTGATCACTAATATTTCAACTTTTGGTTTGTTCTAGGGATGCCCTCAGTGATCTTGCATTACATTTCCTAAACAAAATGAAGATTATGGTGGTTAAAGATATTGAAAGAGAGGACATTGAATTTATTTGTAAGGTAAGTTCTTTTGAACCCTTATAAAATGAGTTTGAGTTACATTTTGCATTTTTACAAACATTTTATTTTGTAATTTGATCTGATTTTTACAGACAATTGGAACCAAACCAGTTGCTCATATTGACCAGTTTACTGCTGAAATGCTTGGTTCTGCTGAACTGGCAGAGGAGGTCAATTTAAACGGTTCTGGCAAGCTGCTCAAAGTAAGTATGTAATTAAGTCTTAATTTCCTAGCTTCTTCACCCTACTAGGTAGTAACAATGCTGTTTATTTACGGTAGATTACAGGTTGCACAAGCCCTGGAAAGACAGTTACTATTGTTGTTCGTGGATCTAACAAATTGGTGATTGAAGAAGCCGAGCGTTCAATTCATGATGCTTTATGTGTTATTCGCTGTTTGGTAAAAAAGAGGTAATGTATTTTGTCAGTTTTACCACCCTTTGATAATTTAGTTAATGATTTCTATGTACTTTGGCCAAACAACACACATAAATATATTAATGAATATACATTTATATATTTTCCCTTATATTATAATATGTACATACCTACAAACATACAGTGTTTCAGAAGTGTTTTAAGTTTATTTGCATTGGTAGAGGGTCTTTTCCTCACTAAGAAATCCCTAAACTGACCATATTATAAACCTGCATAAGACAAATAAAAAATACTCTTATTGACTAGTTTTGCATAGTAAACTATTTTAAAGATTTTTTTCTTGATGTTTAAACGGTTTTTTACTTGGGGAAAATTAACTCTAAACCTTGTTTTGTCAACTTCAGAGCACTGATCGCAGGAGGTGGTGCACCAGAGATAGAGCTGGCCTTGCGTTTAACAGAATATTCACGCACTTTGAGTGGGATGGAGTCATACTGCGTCCGTGCTTTTGCAGATGCTATGGAAGTCATTCCATCTACTCTGGCTGAAAATGCAGGCCTTAATCCCATTTCCACTGTAACAGAATTAAGAAATCGGCATGCTCAAGGAGAGACTACTGCAGGCATTAATGTCCGAAAGGTAATAATGTATCTTTAATCAGTCAACAAGCATTTATAAAGTATTTCCCTTATATCAAGCACCATGCTAGCATGAGAGATAAAGAGACTAAAATAAATAATCCCTCTCCTCAAAAAGTTTACTTCTGTTTGGAAAAGAGCTGTATGTATGTAGATAGATTATAGGATATACAAAGTAAAATTTTGTTGGTCATGGCACTAACAACTGAGGGGAAATCAGAAAAGGTCTCCTGTAGGAACTGGCACTTGAACAGAGCAGCGAGGAGATTGAGTGCAAAGTCAGAGAAAGGAGAGATGATGGAGGTCGTGTGTAAGGAATGCCAGTTTGGAAGGATCATGTGTAATACATGTAGAAACATTATCTTCAACTAGATGGTAAAGGACTTTAAATGCAAAAACAAAGGAGTTTATATTTGATCCTAGAGTAAAAAAAGAAGCCCCTGGCAACTGTGTGAAGTCTGAATTCAAAAGGACAAATACTTGAGACAGGGAGACCAATTAGACTATTGCAATAGTCCAAACATGAGTTGATGAGGGCCTAAAATAGGTGGTATCCATGTGAATAGAAAGAAGGGAATGTAAAAGAAAAGAAAGAAAAAAATGTAAAGGTAAAATTGACATGGCTTCAGGGTGAAGAATTGTGGATGATTATAATTTTACTTTAAGCAAGGCACCTACCAATTAATAAGTATTCTATACATTGGATTCTTAACCCTTTTTTGTGCTATGAATTCCTTTAGAAATCTGACAAAGGGAGGCAACTCACAATGTTTTTAAAAGCACAAAATACATAGGATTATAAAGGAAGGCAGTGACATACATAGCTATCAATATTTTCTCAGAGTTTTTAGATCCTAGTTTAGGAACTCTGTTATACATGCTTTAAGTTTGTTAGTTGAAACATTTTGAAAAATCATCAGAAGTAGCTATGGTATTTTTTTAAAAGCTAGTGAAATGCAAATAAATTCATCCTGATTTAACTAGAAGGAGTTCTTTTGGAATAAATACTGATGTCTGGCAAAAACCTAAATTTGAGAAAGTAACTGCTGAAACCTGTCGCATGGTAACATAATGCTTTATTCCTAACTGTTAGGATCTAAGTAGTTTACTGGGTAAACAGTTTGTACACATGAAATAATTAGACGTACAAGACATACATTGAGTGGTTGATAGGAGCCCTGTAGATAAGACTATTGGACTTATGGTGGAGGGGGGTAGTCTTGTTTAAGACCAGTTAGGTGGCAGAGTCTGACCTTAAACACATATTCGATGCGTGATCCTGCACAAGTCTCTTCCTTGTGCTTTCTAAAAGAATAATAGAACTTATCCCCCTTACCCCTCAAGGTTGTGGTTGTGAAGATAAAATGTTATAAAATTTGTAAAGCACTTTGCAAACCTTAAACCTGCTATATATACTAGTTGTTACTATTGAGAATGGGGCCTTGAAGTATGGGTAGATTATGGAGGCAATACTAAGGATATTCTAGTCAAAAAGTATAGAAAGTGAAGTCACATATGCAGAACTAAGCAAAACTACTTCCAGTAACAGTTCCTAGACTAACTTATTTATATGGTGGTTTTGTATTGGAAGAATATCAAGAGATGAAGTTGCAAAGGTAGACTAGAACAAGGTCACATGATAGACTTGAATGCAAGGGTAAGGATTTTGGATGTCATTGTGTTGGGAAGCCATTGCATATTTTGGAATGGTAGACTTGAGTGATAAAATGTGTGGCCATGTGCAGGATTGGAGACAAAAGACAATTTAGAAAGCTGTTGGAATAATTCATGTATATTAATAAAGGCCTGGTGCTTTGATGGTATAATGGGAAAAACCCTAGGCATGTAATCAGAAGCCTTGGGCTCAAATGCCAGCTCCAGTTGTTACTTCATAATCTTAGGCAGGTTATATCCCCTCTCTAAAACAGTTTTCTCACTTACAAAAAAAGGTTAATATTTGCCTTATCCATTTTACAGAATTGTTATGAGGAAAATGCTTTGTAAACTTTTAATGGTATTGTATAAGTATGAGTTATTAATCAGGCTCTAGCTGTGGGATGGAAAGGTTGGTATGAAATTTGAGACAAAAATACACAAAATGTATAAAAAGACCCTGCCTAATAAAGAATTTAAGGAAAGTTGTTCTGTTTAATATTATCTATAACATAGAAAATACTCTTGGAAGACAGAAAGTTGTGGAGTCAGTGTTTTCCAATTTTAATTGAAGTACAGTTAAGGCATCTTAAAAAAGAACCTGACTTTTAGAATTTTTTTTATATAATAGAAATCAAGTTCATTGAGTTTTGTTTAGGAAATAATGATTAAATTGTTGATATGCTTGGCAAATAGTATACTCAGTAAAAGAAAAAATTAATTTTTAGGGTGGAATTTCCAACATTTTGGAGGAGCTAGTAGTTCAGCCTTTGTTGGTGTCTGTCAGTGCTCTGACCCTAGCTACTGAAACTGTCCGAAGCATTCTCAAGATTGATGATGTGGTAAGTTTTATGTTCTATTTTTATGACATTCCCATTTAGAAATGGATTGAGGCATTTTGTAAAAATGAGAATAAAAACATACTGGTATATGAAGTGCTAGCCAAAAATTCCTGGGAAATGCCATTTATAGCACAAAAAATTTTAATTCAATATGCAGAGTAGAGTTTTTCTAAGTACAAATGTAGACCTCATTCCTACTTAGGAAAAAATAAAACAAAAGGTTACTATTTCATTCTTTCTTGAGAGAGATTGGAAATCCAAATGAGTCAGTCAGTTCTTTGTAGTTTTCTTTGGTCACTTCCTTTTAGTAGATAAAACATTTCAGTGATGAATGACTTACTGGACTCTGAGTTCTGTTTCTCTGCAATTTCAAGTTGCACAAATAACAACTAACTTTACATCATTGATGTTGTTTAACAGTTCACAAATATTTATTCAACTAGGGGTTGAAATTAGTTTGTGCTATCACCCAGAGGTTTTAACTAGGAAAAGTTTCTTGTTTAAGAATTTTAAAAGGCACTAGGCCTTCAATAATGACCATAAGAGCCATACTGCTATTTGGCTAAGTAGAAGGGAAATGGAATTGCTGAGTCAAAGGTGAAGAAATGTGATTTGTGTGTAATTGAGAGAAAAACAAAAAATATTTTTTAGATTCCATCTGGCAATGAGCATTTGTGTCAGGTGATTTTCCAGAAATGGGTGGTAGTCCTTTGTTTGTTTAAATTGGGGGAGGTTCCCTATTTTGTCTTATAGACATTCCATGGTAAGACATTTCTGTGCTTATCAAATAGAGAAATGGTTACCTCAGTACCCCTAGTAGGGATCAACTTGCCCTCTTTTTCTATCCCCTCTTTCTTCCTTTCCTTCTCTTCCACCCAGAAGGAGAAATTTTACTATATCATTCTTTGGAAGATAAAACAGCTATCTCAGAGCATCTAGCTCCCCCCTCTTCATTTGTTTTTGAGCTTTCCCTGTAAAACTAGCTATTGGTATTCTCCAGTGATAGATGATTGCCCCCACTAGGAATTAGATGGAGTTTGATCAAAGGAAAGTTGTCAAGTTGCAGGGCAAAAGTCATGCCATGCAAGAAGCAATTATAATAGATAGTAAAGCACTTTATATGCTTTGTTTCATGATTGTTAAAGCTATAAACTAGATTGTTATCGAGTATCATTTGTTTTTCCTCCAAGGATTAGGGTTAGAGTCACAACACCCCAAAATTTATCACTGATATTTCATTAAGATAGGAATGTAACTGTAAAGGATAATTTTAGCATTGTTTTAAAATTCACATAACAAATGGTAGAGGCACAGTTTTATATGTTAAACAATTTAGTTAAAATACATTAGTAACAATCCCTGGTTGCTGCTCAGCCTGCACCCCATATGGCATGAGCCCAACTGACAAAAGTCTGGCAATTTGGGTAGGCCAAAATTTCAGCCTGAGAGCCTGGCATCGTAATAGATGGGTGAAGGGGGAAGGGCCTAAGTCAGTCTTCCTCCACCTCTAGAACTAGAAGATAAGACCTGATGCCTGCTTGTGGATATGTACATCCAAATGGTTAAAGCTTGTGAGTTACTGGTGAAATGGTGCAATTTTCTGCATTCTCATCCATTAGTTATGCTCAAACTGTTCCATAATGAATCAATCTTGGTACAAATTCAAGTTTTTGAAACAAGTATTATGGCAGAACTAACTACATGTGGTTAGATTAGATGGTCTCACCAAGTTGCTTCCAACTCTTAAAATTCTTGATTCTGAGGTTTGATATAACCCGCCCAGAGGCACACACAAAGTTTCAGAGCAAATATTTCTCTTTACTAAACTAGTGTTCTTCCTATATCATGATAAACCTTGTAATTGAAAAAACAGGAAATATGTTTGCCAGAATCCAATTGAGAAAATATCAGGGTGCTATGCTAGACTGGGAATTCTAGGGACAGAAATCTTTTAATTTCTAGTCCTGAATATGCCATTAATTTGGAAGGTGCAACAGGAATTTAAAATATTAATGTGGTACAGTAGGAAAATGTAGAATTGGGAGTCAAGATATCCCTTTTGCTACTAAAGAGCTATCTGGTGTTAGGCAGGTCATGACTACTCCCCATTTTCCTCATCTACAAAATTTGGTGATTTGAACATGTTTTTAAATTCCTTTATAACTCTACATTTTGATTGTAGGATTTTAAACTCTTTATATAACTTTTTTCTTCAGGTGAATACTCGATAATGTTGATTTATACTGCATCTGTCTGGTACAGACATATATTGTGCAGCTGTGGTGGAAGAGTATTATTGCCCTGTGGAATTCTTGTAGTTTGGAAGACTTTGTTTTCTGAGTTCTTAAACCTGGGCTTTCCAGTTGTCATCCATCTGAAAAATGTCATTACAATCTAATAAAAATAGTAAATATTTGGTTTGAAGACAGCATATTTTATTGTGTTATTCCTGGAATTCTTTCAAAAGTTATAAGAAAAATAAAAACAGCTGTACCTGTTTGTTGGTTGTGCAATTGAATTTCATATTCGTTTTCTTCTCTGAGCAATACATGATCTTTTTAGCCCCTCAATTTTTAAATTTTAAAATGTTTTATATATTAAATGTTTCCATGGTTACATGATTCATGTTCTCTTCCCTCTCCTCTGTCCCCCCAAGCTGATACACTGGGTTATATATGTGTTATCACTCAAAACCTATTTCCATATTATTCATTTTTGTAATCTTTTAAAACCTAACCCCCAAATCATATACCATATAAACAAGTGATAAATCCTATGTTTTCTTCTGTGTTTCTATAACCCATAGTTCTTTATCTGGATGTGAGTAACGTTCTTTCTCATAAGTCCCTCAGAATTGTCCTGGATCATTGCATTGCTATGAGTAGCAAATTCTATTATATTTGATTGTCTCATAATGGTTCAGTTACTGTATATATAATGTTCTCCTGGTTTTGCTTATTTCACTCTTCATCACTTCATGAAGGTCTCTACGGTTCTTACAGAAATCAAGCAGTTCATCATTCTTTATATAGCACAATTTGTTACAGCCATTCCCCAATCGAGGGACAGTCCCTCATTTTCCAATTTTTGTTACCACCACAAAAAGCACAGCTACAAATGTTTTTGTACAAATGGGTCCATCCCCAGTTTTTATCTTTTTGGGGTACAAACCCAGTGGTATTTTAGCTCCCAAATTGAAAGAAAAATTAATAAGTATAAAGAAAGATCAAAGGTGGCAATAAGTTGGTGGGCTTTTTAGTTTTCCAACTAGCAGAAAAATCAAAACATCAGGTCTTTTAATTGCTTACTGTGTGCTAGGAACTGTGTTAAGCACTGGAGATAAGAGCAAAAAAGATAGTGCTTGCCCTCATTATGCACTCTAATGTGGGAAAATAGCACATAGAAGGGAACTGAAAAAGTGCCTTGGTAACCACATGAGACTGAAGAAAACCTGTGAATGAAGGATGGCTGGTTTAACCCTGGAAGATTCTGGGAACTCAAGAATAGGAAAGGGGGGCACTATAGGGTCAGAAGGAGAAAAATATTATCATCTATCTGAATTAAGTACAACAACCTGTACTCATTATGGCTCCAGCCTTCTCAATTAGTGCTATTTTACTTGTGGCTCAAATTACTTTTGATATGTTTTGATGTTTAAAAATTATTTCTTGATGGGAGGTCCTAGGTTCAAATTTAGCCTTAGATACTTCCTAGCTGTGTGACCCTGGGCAAGTCACTTAACCCCCATTGTCTAGTCCTTATTACACTTCTGTTTTAGAACCAATACATTCTAAGGCAGAAGGTAAGGGTTAAAAATTTTTTTTTCTTACAGATTTCCATATGTGAGGTACTTGCATCCAGTATGCAAAGCTCAGAAAATAGATAAACCCAAGTATGCCATGTATTATTTTGAAAGGGGAACCTACAGTTTTATATTCTTAAGTACATAGTTAGCTAGTTTCAATGCCAGGTTTTTGTTTTTTTTTTTTAACCCTTCTGTATTAGAAGTATTCTAAGGCAGAAAGGTAGTTAGGGCTAGGCAGTAAGAGTTAAGTGACTGACTTGCCCATGGTCACACAGTTAGGCAGAGTCTGAGGCTAGATTTGAGCCAATGCTAAGTCTTAAATGCTGTATATAGGATTTTAGAATAGCTTTAAGACTTGAGTGAGTAAAATTCTTAAATGATCAAGGCAAATTATCTGATTTCTCTAATAAAGCATTTATTAAATCTTTACTAGTTGAATAATTCATGATTTTATTTATACAATTAGATTTTTAGGATTGCCATTTTTAGGAAAATGGTTGCCATTGCAGTAAATTGACATCTAGTCAAACTGGATGACTAAATTAAAGCCTATCATAATCCTACATTATTTACTTTGCATTTCACAAGTTTATGTAATTAGTATAAATCATTTGTAGTGTTTGTACAAAAGAGCATCATGCAGAAATGAGTAAGGGGAGGGGGGGCAGCTAGGTAGCTCAGTGGGTTGAGAGCCAGGCCTAGAGACAGGAGGTCCTAGGTTCAAATCTGGCCTCAGACACTTCTCTGCTGTGTGACCCTGGGCAAGTCACTTGACCCCCATTGCCTAGCCCTTACCACTCTTCTGCCTTGGAGCCAATACACAGTATTGATTCCAAGATGGAAGGTAAGGGTTTAAAAAAATAGTAAAGGGATAAAGAAACATCAAAAGTAATTTTTTTTAAAAGTTCAGACAAATAAATTTTAATATAAATGAATCTAAAAAGGAGTAACCTTTCATATTTACGTCTTGTACTTTGGGATGGGAGAAAGGGGCTGGAACTCTGACTCTACCAGGTAGCCATATACACATACAGGCAAAAACATTACCAGTGTCATTGAAGAGATTCAGAACTTGTCATTTATTCTTCCTTTTTTTTAAGTTTTTGGTGTTTCCCAAGGGCTCTGAACTTTGCAAAAGATCCAACAGTACTTGAGATTACCTTATACATTGAGTATAAAAAAATCCAAGGCTCTATTAATTGGACCTTTCTACCAAAATATACTACAGAACTGTTAAGTGACTCGTAGCTTGAGGTATGGACTTTTCAAACTTGTACACATACTTCAGTCATTACCTTTTTGGCCTCATTTGTCCTACTATCCTTTAGTGTATTGTAATAAGTAAATTATAATCCTTAATGTTATAATTGATCTGACTGTTGGTATTGAGTTGATGGCTTAGATTTTCCAGCTAAAGCTGGTTCCCAACTGTAATAATTATAATTGAAACTGATATTGCCAACAACTGTAATAGGTGAATAATAGTTGGTGTACTGATGACCAAACTAGTATTGGTAATCTGTTAGTTGTTAAGCTATTGACTGGCAGCAGATTGAAGGCCTGAGGCAAACTACAATGCTTATTTATTCTAGTTGAGGTAGAGAGAGGAACAGGAGGATAAAAACTTGGTGTAATAGAATTCTCATATTATTTTAATAAAATCCTTATTTTTTATCTTATTTTATTTTAATACCCCCAAATACCCACCACCCCCAAAAAAAGATCTACTCATGGAGTTTCTTCTTGTCTGAACAGAACCAGACCACCTTAAACTATACTCACTGACTACAGATGATAATCTAACTTACTGGCCTATTCTAAACCAATGAACCTTATATTTATTTATATATATATTTAAAATAATACATATTAGATCGACTATCAAAATATGGCTGTCAGGTTCTCTTCACAGTGAACCTGAATCAGCTTCTCAAGAGATCCACCAACTACCTGGCTGACAGTTCCCATAGACAGCCCTTTGGTTCCCCCTGCTGGTTTCTGCAGAGGATAGGCCTCAAAGCTTGACCTATTCCCTCAGAGTGCTGAGAAAGGAAAACCCTCAGTCACTCTACTCTTGATTACAAATTGGTAAGTTTTCTTCTACCTCCTTAAATCTCTTTTTCTTTCACTCCTCTGTCTTTCAGAGGGAGAGTTCAGACCAGCCAAAGAACCAGGAGCCCTTCATCTCCCCCTGTGGTGAAGAGGGGAAAAGCTTGGGTAAACTCAAGTCTCAAAGTAAACACACTCAAATCCCAAACAAATCTTTTCTGTCAAGAGAATAGACCCAGCCACCTGTTCTTGAGAGGAAGTCCAAGAGACTGGCTCAGAATTCTCTTAACAGCCTCTCCTTTATGTTAATCTCTTAAAGAGCACACAGCAAACTTTGTCTCCTTCCTTAAAGGGGATAGCTTAAAAGTGACAAACCCTTTCTATGGACTAAAATCTACTCTTACTAAATCTAAATAAGATTCTTGTCACAATAATACCAACATATAAATGAAGTTGTGATGAGCATTTATTAAGTGTGCAGACACTGCTAGGTATACTACTACAACTACAAAAACAAAATCCCAGCCCTTTAAGAGCTTATATTCTAATGGCAAGAAAGTACATTTAAAATGGGAGGGTCGTCCAGCCTAGAAGGGGTGTTTTGGTCTCTAGTTGGCCAGGATAGGGCTTCTGGAAACAATGGATTTGGTTTGATTACTCTTTCCGGAATTTAAGGATGAAGAGGGTAAGGAAGAGAAAGAAGGTATTAAAAACCACTTGAAAGTCAAAGCAGTGAGGAAATTTGGATTTACAGTACTTTTTTCAAACATTCATGATATCCTTAGTTTACCCTAATTGGTATCCTGCAAGTTTAGTAACCGCAAACTCTAGGTATTGAGAATAAACAATTGGCCCACAGACTAAAATTTGATTTCTTTTAAACATCCCTAGAACAAAGAATCCCTGTAGAACATAGTTTTTGGTTTTTTGTTTGTTTGTTTTTTAAAGGGAATACATGTTAATCTTAAAAACTGACAAAGGTAACAAAAGAACCGGAGGGTCAGTACACACTGACCATCTATGCAGAAAAAAGAATGACAAAGTATCCTGATGGGGACATTCCGCTGAAATGTTACATTCTCTGTGTTGAGATTATTGAAATATAGTTACAAAGAAGGTTTTGTTATATTTAATGTTTCTTTTTTTAATTTTGTAGGAGTTACAAAGTTTTCTTTTTTCTTCAGATACACAACAGCCTCCTCCCTAGAATAATCCTGCACATTTTCAGGCATAGGATTCAGGGTTTCCCACCCACCCACTGCTATCTGCTATCAACTCACTGCCTTCTTTAGTGTGAAACGCCTAACTCTGAAACCTTTTAGATCAGTCCTGGGCGATATTTGCATCAAAAACTGCTTACTGCCTGACGTGGATGCCTGGCTACTCCTGGAACTCAAGCATAAGCCCCAGATAAGCAGTCTCCTGGCTCTGGCTCTGTTCACACCCAGAATCTTGCTTGGCTTCCCCACTGTAACCAGTCTTAGGGAAGGGATTGGCCAGGAAGCTAATGAGTGTCAGATGCCAAACTGGAGCCCAGGTCTAAGCTGACTACAAGCTCAGCGCTTTATCCACCAAAACAGAATTGCCGATATGATTTCATCAGGGCAGGGAGGATGAGAAGGGCCACATGTGAGCCTTTAAAAGATTCTGTAAAATCTTCATTCGACCCGGCGGGTGGGGCACGAAAGAGATGGGGCAGGTGGTGACCAGAAACTGCCTTCGAGGGAATGGGATACCGAGCAGTAAGGGTACGGGATGCAGGAGGCAAAGTCCCTAGGGGGAATGGCCTCTGCAGAGTCCTCTTCACTGCCTGTCCTAGGTCCTGCCTTTGGCCGCCAGTCCAGTACAGAGCTGCGCCAGCAGGGTGTGTACTCCAGGGCCGGATGGTAGAGGTTCAGAGGTCTAACTATCAGGGTAGAGTTTGGGCTCCCCTCTCCCCCCTTCCCTGCCTCTTCCTCTTCCTCTTCCTCTTCCTCTTCCCCTTCCTCCCCATCGCCCAGAACGAGAACATTTACCCCTACGCCTCACCATAAGTGAGCCGCCGGAACCCGACTCAGCAGTCCCTCATTCTAAGAACAGACAAAGCACGGCAGAACTCAGGGCTACCATTGGTCTAGCCAAAACGAAAAGGGGTGGGACAAAGGGTTGTTCTTCGCTGGTTGGTCCTATACTTGGCGCCCGCTGGCCAATCCTCGCGAGCAATGCCTTTTCTTTCACTGGCCCTCTTCGCAGCCATGTTAGTTGGGACTGACACAACCTGTCCCCGCGCGGGGGCGCGCAGCCGCTCGAGCCCAGAGCGCGCCTGGTTTCCTTTCCCTCCTAAAAAAATCCAATTCTACTAAGGCTTTGCGGCTTCCTACCATAGGTGGGCCGCACGTGTCGTGACGTCATCAACCCCTGGCAATTATGCTGAAACCCGAGGCAGGAGGGAAGGAAAGGGTTCCCCTTGGTTTAACTGTTAAAATGAAAAAAGAAGACATGGGGAAAGGGATGGACTCCAATTAACTCACAGGCGTCGTCTGGTCCCTTAGGGAGCACCCCGCCCCTACTTTGGGCTTTGGGCAAGGCCACTAGTCCCTCGAAGGCTCCCGTAGTTCAACATGCGGTATCCCGGGTTACAGCGCCCCGGTAACGGCCACGCCCCCTTCAGGAGCCGGCCCCTGCCAGCTACCGGGATCATGGAAGCTTCCCATCGAGCTGCCGTGCTCGCCATGCTCAGTTTCCAGGCCCCATTAGAGCCCCATTCCAGTACACAACGCATAGCATTCTACGGGCGAGAGTGCTCCGGAGAGACCTCGGAAGAGGAGACGCCTGAAGAGGAAGAGGAGGTAGGGTACTCCGGGGTGGGACAGGGGCTGGGGACCCTGCGCAGACTCGTGGTCCTGACCCTGGCCTTGGATCGGTCCCTGCAACCCTTTTTCCTCTCCCCTCCCCTAAAGATAGTTAATAGTAGTGCTTCTCTGTTGGAGGAAGAATACAGACCAATGCTGTTCCGTTCATGTGACACTCCATTTCCTGACTCCGTGCTTTTGCACTGGCTGTGCTGTTCCCCAGGCTTGAACCGCTCTCCCTCCTTAACATCTTATGCCTTTCTAAAGGGTTCAGCTCAAAGCTCCCCTTCGGCGAGAAGCCTTTCCCGGGTCCCCCCTACTAATGACTCCTTCCCTCCAAGCCTCTCTCTCAACCCCCATTTATTTACCCCAATGTATCTTGAGCGCATATAGGTGTTTGCATGTTGACTTCTCAGTTAGATTATGAGATTCCTTGAGGCCAGGGGCTGCTTTCGCCTTTCTTTGTATTGTAGGTGATTAATAGCTGCTTAATAACTGCTTGTTTGTATATTGCTCTCCGCCCCCTTAGAATGTGGGTGTCTCGAAAGTAAGGGCTCCCCTTTTGCTTTCTTTTTGCATCCCTGGCGCTTGGCACTTAATACATTCTTGTACAACATTTAGATACAGTGCCTTAGTTTTAGGGAGCACAGATGACTACTTTTTATGACTTCTGAACATCTGATATACCGAGATGGGCTATTTATTCTACTCTTTTCATCTCTGAGGAAACTGAAGTGCCCGAATAATTAAAAGTCTGTAGAAAAATAAATAAGGGTCCTCAGATGCTGCCTCTAGTCTACTGTGTATGTGAGTTAGGTAAAGTAATGTACTTACTCTACTCAGGCTTCCTAATAGGAGGGTCTGTCTTATCAAAATAAATGCAAAGGAAAGCAAGGTGGAGATCTTAAGGGAAATACCAGGATCTCTGTCTAAAGAGGAGGTTGAAAAATGAAGAAGGAACCACTGATTTAGTTAGTATGATGTGTGGTTCCCTTGTAGCCCTCACTTGTGGGTCTAAGATTTTATTTTTGGTCTAGATAGGACATGGAATCATAGGTTGAGAACAGGCTCTCTAGGTCCATAGATGGATGGAAGAAAAAAAATAATTACAGGTTAACTATGAAGCAAGCACTGCTATGTATGCCCTGGGGAGACATATAGAAAAGGCTAGGCAGTCCCTGCTGTCTGGGATATCCTACTCTAATTAGAGGAGATGATATAGAAAGTTCATCTGCAGGGCAGATGGAAAAGACCAAAGCCCTAACAGGACCTTGCCTTTCACAGGAAAGAAGTTGGTGACTCCTATCTCAGGGAAGCCATGTGAGTTGTCAGGCAGGCTGTGTGGATGGGTCTTGGTCCACTGCAATAGGGCAGGGGATGAAGGGGAAGGAAGACCAAGAGTAAAGGCACACCCTGGCCAGGTTGGGGTTCTGGGGAGAAGAGCATTGTTTGCCTTTTCCCCCTCTACCCTTCACCCATCCTTCTCAGAACCCACCTAGGAACTCATTTGGCAGAAGATGGGGAGAAGATCCCCCTTTTGTTAGTTTACAGATAGGAAAACTGAGATTGGTAGAGATGAACAGATTTATCTAAGGTCATAAGAGAGTAATCACTGGAGACAGGATTTGAATCCAGGCTTTTTTAAATTCCAGAGTCAGTGCCTTTTCTGCTGACCGATCAGGTTTCAGTGTTTTATATTTCTGAGACACCTGTCTCCCGGCTGACGACTATTCACATAAACCACTGAACAGGTGTCTGCTAGCAACTTCCAGCTAAAAGCCATCAATCTACTAGTATAAATCTTCACACACAATTTAGAATTCATTCATGCCATATGTCTGAAGTTTCTGTTTCCAAAAAACAAAACTAGCCAGCCAATCTAAATCTGAAAACAGTTAATAAATGGGTCTTATTTAGGTGGCTCTTGAGAATTTGGTTCTCATACCCTGAAAGGTAGTTATAACAAGTCAATTTATTGAAATTTAATCTCACCAGTTTTTTTAGAATTGCAATTAGAAATGCAACACCAAGAATAAGTTAAGAGGGTATCATAAGTGGTATAGAGACACAGTATAGTGTAGAATTAAAAACAATGAATGGGGGAGTCAGGAGACCTAAATTCAAATGCCATTTTGTCCGTGTAACCTTGGGCAAGTCATTTAAACCACGTTGGCCTCAGTTTCCTCACTTGTATAGTGAAACAGGACTAGATGGCCTCCCTCAAGTTCTAACTCTCCTAAATACTAAAGGGAGTGACATGGGGATAGGAAGTAGGCTGTCACTACTAGTGGGTAGTGTATACCTGGAGGAAAAACACTAAAGAGAGGAGGAGGGGAGTTAGCAGGGTTACAGTTGAATTCACAAACTTGTTGCCTAGATCAGTCACAGGAATATAGACCTAGAGCTAGGAGAGACTTCTGAGGCCAAACCCATTATTTTACAGTTGAAAAGAGTGATCAGTCATTCAATAATTTATTAATCTTATATACCTGCTATGTGCTAGGTGCTAGGGACACAAAGACAAAGCAGTCTGCCCCCAGGGCACTTAAATTCTCTGTATATTAAGATCTACATGTACATATAAGAGGAGATAAGGCAATATGTCCAAAGTGAATACAAGGTGATTTTACAGGAAGAGGCCTTGGAACTGGGAAGGGAAGAAAGGAAACTTGCTAAGGAAAGCTGGGATTTCAGGAAATGTAGGTTTGAGGGGGCACTTCAGGCATAAAGAGACAGTTGTAATAAGGCACAGAGCCAGGGGGAGAGAAAATGTGTTGGGAGAGAACAGCAAGAAGACCAGTTGTCTGGGCTGAAGAATGTGTGAAGAAGAGCTATGTAGAATGAAACTGGGAGTGTAAATATATTTGGTGCCACAAATATTGATTCTAAAGGCAACAGAAAGCTTTCTGGACCTGACTGAGGAAGGTAGTGACATGGTCAGGCTTCAACTGTAGATCGATCCCTTGGGCAGCTGCATGGAAGATAGATTTCAGAGGGAAAAGGTGAGAAGGGAGGTCAGTTAGGAAGCCATGGAATTGTGAACTAGGGCAGCATTAGTGGAGGTGGGGAGAAGGGGATTGAGGGAATGGAGTTTGGAGAGAGAATCAACAAAATGGAGCAAATGATTGGAAAGAGGCAGAATACAGATGAGTCAGGGAGGCTACAAGGTGACAGAAGGGATGGCAGGACCCTTAACAGAACTAAGGAAATTAGGAATGAAGGACCCATCTCCTTTTCCACATTTCCAGGCTTTTGAAGAAAATCAAGAAATAACCCTTTTTCTCCTCTCTAATTGTCTTCTTTCATTCCCTCCCTGGCAGTTGCCTGCCCCAAACCTGCCTCCTTCCCAGGCCCAAGGTCACCCCTTTTGTGCCTACTCAATCAGTAAGCATTTATTAAGCTTCTGCCATGTACTATGCTAGGCACTGGGGCTGCAGATATAAAATTCCCTACACCCAAGGATCTTACATGTACATATGTGAGAGTATACAAAGCAAATATTAAATATTTATGAATTAAATTTAAACTTTTCAATATGTGCAAAGCCTTGTGTTAGACTTTGAGAGGAAGATTTGATAGATAATATTGCCTTTTCTTCAGAAGGACCTAAGAGGGACCTCAGAAACTATGCAGTCTAGTTCATATCTGGACTCAAATTCCTTCTCTTTTTTTTGTAGCAAAGTGTTTAGGTTTATTGTTCTTTTTCATTTTAATATTTTTCCCAATTATACATAAAAACAATTTTAAAACTAATTTTTTAAAATTTTGAGCTCCAAATTTTCTCTTTTTCTCCCTTCTCTCCCTGAGAGGGCAAGCAAATTGATAAAGGTTATACATGTGCAATCATGCAGAACATATTTCCATATCAATAGTGATTTAGAGCATTTTTCTAATATGACTCTAGATAGCTTTGATTTCTTCATCTGAAAACTGCCAGTTCCTATACTTTGGCTATTTGTTAATTGTGGAATGGCTCATATTCTTATATATTTGATTCAGTTCTCTATATATTTTAAGATGAGGTATTTATAGACAAAGGTGCTATAAAATTTTTTCCTAATAGCATTCCTTCTACATTCTAACAAGTATTTGTCCAGCATTTGTAGGAGTTCTCAGCATTTTTCCACCTCTGTATCCTTTTATTTTCATTTACCCCCTATTCAGTATGAAAGTATGATAGGTAGAGAGGTAGTGCAAGCATTTGGTAAGAGCTTATCATATACCAGGTACTATGGTGAATACCAGGAAAAGAAAAGAAATCAGTTGGGTCCCTATTTTTCAAGGAGCTTTCATAGTAACAGCAGAACACAAAAAATGAAGGGGAGCTAGAAACTTAGGAAAGGGAAGAAGACAGATGGCCTTATGGGGGTTAGACAGCTGGTGTGACAGTAACAGCCTGGACTGTTGAATAGACAGTAGAGAGAGAGCAACCTGGCTTGGCCTCATAACATGATGGTTCCAGGCCAGGTTTCACTAATCATTGAGTCAGCTCAGGATGGAATTGTCCCCAACGGACCAGGCAACCCATGTGAAAATGGAATAGACAGTTGTGGTAGAAAAGAAAATAATTGTTTATCATGTACATTCACATAAGAAATCAAATTTTAAAATTAATTTCATCAGAGTAACATTCGTTATTTACCATTTATGTTCTGTAACCCATTGACAGACTTCCTGTATGCTCGTGGTTGGTACAAATACCCCAGATTAGAAACCCCTTTTCCACTTGAATATCTTCAATAAGGGGAAACTCATTATCTCCAAAGATAGTCCATTCCACTGGGCAGCTCTGATTCTCAAGAGACCTGTCCCTCTTTTAGGGCTTCCTATCTGAAAAAAAAAAAAAGTATTTTATAATCTCTGCTCAGCCCTTGTTAGTTATCTGCTTCTGTTCTCAACAAGGTCACTAACTATCCTTCCTAGAGAATGGTGCTCTACAGTGGAAGACTGTTGGACTTGGAGCCAGTGGACTGGGATTTGAATCCTCTACCACTTACTCCTTGTTTGACTTTGGGCAAGATGTTTAACCTTTCTAGACCTCAATTTCCTCATCTATAAAATGAGGGAGTTTGATTAGATGTGACTATTATAGAGTCCATTCTGGCTCTAAACACTATAGTCCTATGAACTTTTTGGGGCATTTATTAGAACACAAAAGAAGTCTATGAAGTGTATAAAACTATGAATTTCTATTCCCTGTTTCTTAGATTTTTAAAAATTATG
Organism: Monodelphis domestica; assembly: GCF_027887165.1. Taxonomy (NCBI): domain Eukaryota; kingdom Metazoa; phylum Chordata; class Mammalia; order Didelphimorphia; family Didelphidae; genus Monodelphis; species Monodelphis domestica. Next base: position 640,162,085 of record NC_077227.1, read on the forward strand.
TAATAAATTCAACCCATTACTTTCAAAATTACCCTGCTTTTGTTTCCTTCTGAATCTCTCTATTTCTCTGGATATTTCAGCTATCTCCTCTCTCTTTTTTCTTTCCTTTTTTTCTTGGTGCAACCATCAATACTCCCCAACCCCACCCCAATTAAGAATAAAAGATAGGGAGTCTTGTAGCAAATGAACATAGTTAAACCAAAATAAATATACAACAGCCATCCAAAAAAATGTAGTTCTTAGGGGCAGCTAGTGACTCAGTGGATTGAGAACCAGGTCTATGGAGGCCCCAGGTTCAAATCTAACCTCAGACACTTGTGAGCCTGGGCAAGCCACTTAGCCCCCATTGTCTAGTTCTTACTGCTATTGGTTCTAAGATGGAAGGTGAGGCTTTAAAAAAAATGTAGTTCTTCCTCATCTTGAGTCCAATACCTCCCTGTCAGTAATTAGGTAACATTTCATTATAAGCCCTCTGGAGACATGATTGGTTGTGGCTTAAAGTTTTGGGGTTCTTTTTCTTTACACTTTTTGCCATTATATAAATTAGCCTGGTTCTGTTCATTTTTTGCTTGTGATTATTCCCTTTTTAGTATTTTCCTTATTAACTACCTTCCTGTTCTTTGTACTTGATATACATCAACTGTGTATACTACATAAACTCTGTATATATTCAATCCTCCTTTGTCCCTTTCAGATAAAAGTGAGGTTTGTCTGATGCCCCACTCTCACCCTCTCACCACCCATTCTCCATGTGTGTATACTCTTCTCACATACTCCAGTTATCAGAAATAGTAAGTTCCATTTCTTTCTTTCTACTCTAGTGAATCCCTTCTAACTCCCTTTTCTTTCTCCTGTTAAAACCCTCAGAATAGAAACAATTCATCAGACAGGACCTTTGTTTTTTATTAAATTCTCCAGATACCCTTTGGAGATACTAAAGCTTTGAAGGGACACTTGTTTCTTCTCTCCCTGCTAGGATGTTAACCCTTCATCATCTTATAGATGGTCATAATCATCATTTTTCAATTCTGCAAATAAATTTACCTTTCTAGGTCTTTTCTGACTCTGGTGTTTACATTTCAAAGTCCTTACCTCTGGTCTTTTCATCAAGAATGCTTGAAAGCCTTCTATTCCATTAAAAATCCCCTCCTCTCCAATCATATTTCTTACATCCTTTTAAGGTAAATTATTCTCAGTTGTTAACTGCCTTTTGGAATATCCCAAGATCTCTCCTTTGTAGTAGAGTCCATCAGGTCTTGTATAAGCCTGACTATGAGTACTTGAACTCTTTCTGCCTGCTTGTAGTATTTTTTCTTTGACCTGGAAACTCTGGGTTGTAGATATGACATCTTTGGAACTTTTAATTTGGGGGCATATTTCAGGAAGTGACTTGTAGAGTCTGTTTTCATTTCGCCCTTTGGTTCTTTTTTTTTTAAACCCTTACCTTCTGTCTTGTAATCAATACTGTGTATTGGTTCCGAGGCAGAAGAGTGATAAAGGCTTGGCAATGGGCGTCAAGTGATTTGCCCAGGGTCACACAGCTGGGAAATGTCTGAGGCCAGATTTGAACCTAGGCCTGGCTCTCAATCCACTGAGCCATCCAGCTGCACCTACCCCCCTTTTGCTTCTTTTAAAAAAATTCTTTATTACATTTTTTTCAATTACACATAGAAACAATTTTTGACAGTTTTATTTTCTGACATTTTGGGATTCAGATTTTCTCCCTTCCTCCTACTCTCCCTCCCTCCCCAAAGTGTGAATAGTTTGATATAGGTTATATACCAGAGCGTTCATGAAGTATATATTTCTATATTGACCAGGTTGTGACTGAAGCCATGTATCACATATACAATAAAAAAACTCATGAAGGAAATAAAGTGAAGAATGACATGCTTTGATCTGCAATCACATTCCAACAATTGTGGATAGTGTTTTACATAAGTTCCTTGGGGTTATCTTGGAACCTTGTTTTGCTGATAATAGTTTATAATCCTTCACTAATCATCATAAAATATTTCTATTATTGTTTCCCTTTGGTTCTGATAAGATCTAAATAAGGTTCATTTATGTTTTCTTAAATTATAGTATATAGAATTTTTAAAAATCATGGTTTTCAGGCAATGTGATAATCCTTAAACTCTCTCCTTATTTTTTCCCTACATCATTTGCTTTTAATATCAGATTTCTTACATGTTCTATTTTTTAAATATTTTGTTCTAATATTTCATGCTAGCAGATGAAATAATTTTTTTATTTAGTCTATTCTAATTAGATGAAGATTACCACTCTGTCCTAAGCTAATCTTTTTTCCATTTCTGACCTCCAAAGCTTTTATTTTTTATCTCCTTTTTCTTCAAGATATTCATGTATTCCTTTGGAAAATCCTTTTTTTTTTCCTTTGAGTCTCTGCTTGAAATTGTTTCTAGTTACTTGTTCCTGCGAGATTAGATTTTTGTGTATATCTGGATCTATTATATTTCTTTATAGTAGTCTGTATCATCAGTACCATCTTCTTTCCCTCCTTAGTTCCATATTGAAGCTTTATGAAAAACAGTTGTTGCTCATTGGATTTCTTGATCACTATCTATTTTTAGGTTTTTGCTAGAATATTATATGTGAAGGGGCAGCTGGGTTGCTCAGTGGTTTGAGAGCCAGGCTTAAAGACAGGAGGTCCTGGGTTCAAATCTGGCCTCAGACACTTCCCAGCTGTGTGACCCTGGACAAGTCACTTGACCCCCATTGCCTAGCCCTTACCACTCTTCTGCCTTGGAACCAATACACAGTATTGATTCTAAGACAGTAGGTAAGGGTTAAAAAAAAAAAAGAACATTATATGTGGGATCAGCCCAGACAGCTTATCTTGACTGGACATCTGTACTCTCTTTGGTGTCTGACCCTCCTTGACATTTCTAATCCAGCCACCTTTTCTTCTTGTATTGTAGGTAGGAGGAACCTTCTAATCTCTACCAACAGTACTCCATTCTGCATCAGATTTATTTTAGTAACGCATCATTATTCTATTACTCTTCCCTCTAGAACCTTTGGTGTATTCTCTTTGGCAAATAAAATAGGCTTCATGGAAGCATGCTCTTAATTCCAAGTTCTCTCCTCCACCATCTGACCCTTATCCAGCCTTACTTCATACAATGCTCCTTTATGTATTTCTTTTGACCAAACGAGACTATTTCTACCTTTCATTTATTCCTTTCCTACATTTCTATACTTTGCTCCTGCCCTTCTCTCTGTCTAAAGTGGATTCCCCTGCACACCCAATTCCAGAATCATCCTCCTCATGAATCCTTCCTTGTGACCTTCCCTACAAAAGCCATAAAAAGATTCCTTCCTCAGATTGCTAGAGCACATTACTTGCTTGACTCTTCTATTTAAGTTAATTGTGCACTTTCTAAACATTAAACTGTAAACTTCTGGACAGAACAGCTTCAGTATCACTTCTATTAGTGTCTCTTTTGCCTAGCACTGTAAGAATGGAGCCAAACATCTCTGTGGCTATATATTGGCCTCAAAAGCCATTTATTAGCATTAGCTGTGTATTTTTATTTATTTTACTAAATATTTCCCATTTACATTTTATTCTAATTCTTGAGCCTTGGGTTTGATACCTCTGTCTTAAAACAACAGTAGGTGCTTATTAAATGTCTGTGGAGTTGAGATGGGCCCTAGTCCTTAATTTTCTGTGTAACTGTGGGGAAGTCATTTTCTAGGTCTCTGAAAAATTAATTTTCTATTAAATTTATAAAATGTAATAAACTCATATACAGAACTTCACACAATATTGATCTAAGGAAAACTAATAAAGATTAAAAGCAAAATACTCAAAAGGTTCTATAAAAAATTGATTTTACCCAGAATTGTTTCAAACATCATAAGAAAAGTCCCACTATCATACCCTTTTCTCCACCTCCCCAAAATGTAAAACAGATAGTACCTTGAACTTCTACTTCATGCCCAGTGGCATCGATGCGCATGTGCATCAGTTTCCTTACTGTTGATATGTTATTTACTGTACATGGATAGACATCCCTATATTCTGTTATTCTCTTAGCTAAAACTAAATTTACAGTGGCTACTAGTAATACTGAGAAAAAGAAGGGTGATTCCAGTGTCACATTTGTTGCAAATTAGAAAACACTATAGTTTTCAGCTAACTACTCAAAATCAAATCATACTTACAATGTCAGACTTGTTAAAATCTTTGTTTTATTATTTTATTTAATGTTTTATTATTATTATTATTATTATTATAGAAAGTATGTAGCCTTGTGTCTTTGCAGCAAAACTTCTATCATCTGAATTTTGGAAGCCCTGGAATGAGTCTCTCATTTATGAGGGAACTAACAGCTCCTAATATTTAATGAATCAGAGATTTAGAGGCAGAAGGGATCTAATTTTTTCACAGAATCAACGAATGACACCAGGTGAAATATGTGTTATGTGTTATTTTAAGAGGGCATATCTGATTGAGTTGTGAAGCTCTGTTAAGGCAAAGAGAAGAATGATTCTGGTCTGTGATTCCATGGAAGGGAAAAGTCTGCTTTGCAAGCCACATTTTATAGTTTATAGTAATAAAAATGAAATCAATTTAATGAAATTAGATACAAAAACAACATCTACAATTTCAGTGGGCTCTATGATGAGGTGATATCTGATATTAGGTAGTTCAGAAACATTCCCCAAGCACGAGAGAGACTTCTTGTATATCCAGCATGTCTTTATTGTTTCCAATATATCCTAGAAAAATTGAGGTAGGATGTAATGTATCTAAATTACTCCTTTCGTTCTATTTATAATTCCTAATTACGGATTAATAATCTCTGCTGTAAGGATTTATCGTGTAAGTGGGTCAAACCAGTCCACCTAAGATATTTCTCTAATCTGGGACCTGTGAACTTAAAAAAAAAATTTTTTTAATAACTATTTATGTAATTAGTTTCCTTAGTAATCCTATTCATTTTATTTTGTGCTTTTAAAAACATTCTGAGAAGGGGTCCAGAGGCATCACCAGACATTCAAAAGAGGTAATGACAAAAAAAAAAGGTTAAGAACCCGTGCTCTTATTTAAAGGCTGTATTTAAAGCAACCCATAAAGCTAAGGGGAAATGGACCTAATTTAGGATCTGGAAAAAATAAAACCAAAAGGACAATTTTTCCTCTTTTGTGACACAATTCAAAAAAATTTTTTAAAACATTAGGATCTTTCATTTGTATATGAGGCAAAATGTTATAAGATATTATATCATTTTAGTCATTTTCAGTTGAATCCAATTCTTCATGACCCCTTTTGGGATTTTCTTAGGAAAGATACTGAAGTTGTTTGTCATTTCCTTCTCCAGCTCATTTTATAGATGAAGAAACTAAGGTAAACAGGGTTAACTGACTTGCCCAAGGTCACATAGTGAAGAAGTATCTGAGGCAAGATTTGAACTCAGGTCTTTCTGACTCCAGACCTGACATTCTATCTATTGTGTCACCTACTTGTTCCTATCAGAAAATGTATTTATTTGTAAATTTGGTTCTTGTGTTAATAATATCTGAAGTTAAAAACCAAATGGATATTACAGATAACTTAAAAAAAGGGGAAAGGATGACTACAGAATACTATGAATGTAGGAGCTATATAGCTATCCTATTAAGCTGTCAACTCTTTTTTTAAAAAATAGACAAAATTAGTGACATTGCCTCTATTACTATTTCTTAGAAATTTTACATAAGGCAAAAAAGCTGCTAAATAAATAGTTTTAAAGAGTCCAGAAACCAGTTCAGCCAATGAATAAGTATAAAGACTTGGTGGCAAAAAGGAACATTGGTTTCAGGAAGTGTCATTAGAGAAAAAGAACTTTTATAAAGCTTGGAATGACATCTAGCTAAGGCTATGGAAAGGGGGAAGTCAATCAAGAGAGAATGGATTTGTATCTCCCTGTTTGGATCTTAGTTATTTGTTATTGTCTTTTCTGCCTATAGGATTATAAGCTCTGAAATCTGGTTTATGTCACATGTAATTTTGTGTATCTTGGGGCTAAAGAGTGCTTTATTCATACTACACATTTAATAGGTTTTTATTGACTGAGTGAATCAATTAATTTTTTTTTAAACCCTTACCTTCTTAGAATCAATACTGTGTATTGTGATAAGGAGCTAAGGGCTAGACCATGGGGGTTAAGTGACTTGCCCACAGTCACACAGCTAGGAAGTGTCTGAGGCCAAGTTCAAATCTTTAGGCCTGGCTCCCAAACCACTGAGCTACCCTGCTACCCCCTGAATCAGTTAATGAATAGTGGAACATTTGAACTCTACTACCTCAATATTTAGGATATTTATTTAGATGAGAAAATATCAGTAGCCCTTGAGAACATGAAGTCAGTAAGAATGAACTTGACCTGACAAAATGCCTATAGATGAAATCAGTGCTGAAGGTGACTTAATTTTAGGGATCAATTTTCAAGAAATCTCTTTTAAGAGGGAAATTTTTTAGAGAATAGGAAAAAACCCATAGAATTAGGTAATTTATTTACCAAAGCTTTAAAGGTAACTGAAAAGATAGAAGCAACTTATCTGCTTCTTCATCATGTCAAATATTTATGAAAAGAGATCGCTTAATGTACTGGATAGGATATTGGCCTTGATGTCAGAAGACTTCAGATTAGATCTTGTCTCAAATACTACCTGAGTGATTGTGGAAAACTTAAGCCTCAGTTTCCTCATTTGTAAAATGTAGTATCTCCTTTCACAGGGTTATCAAGTAAGTCCTTTGTAAACCTTAAAGCCCTGAATAAATGCGTTGTAGCTATTGTTTTGTGCACATATCTAAGTATGTTGATGAAAACATGGAAAAGAATCCGCTAACTTTTGCAAATGATTCTCTGCTACAGACTCTATGGCCATAATGGCAAACCCTTGGCACGTGTGTCAAAGACAGCATGCAGAGATCTCTGCCCCTGGCTTGGCCAGCTGAGAGCCTGGCTCTGTCCCCGAACCCGGTGGGTAGGGCCCTCTAGCCACTTTGCACCACCAGAGGGGCCGAGTGTGACGGCAGGGCTAGTCCCCGGCCTCCCCTCCAGCTGCTGCATGTCAGGCCCAGGGCTAGTAGCCTGGGACCAATGGTAGCTACACTATCCCCACAAGACTCTCTTATTTCCTTCTTTTCACCCCCCCGAGAGCTCTAGATAGTAAAGTGTGTGCTTCACATTGGGTTTCACAGAGATGGCAGTTGTGTGAAATCAGGCACCGCCTATCTGCTGAGGTTCTTGGGCTCCATCGCAGGCTTTCTTTTCTTAAGACTAGGGCTAAAGGATTCATTTGTATAGTTTGGGTTGAAATTGGTCCTCATTTATTTATTTTATTTTATTTTGTTTAAGTGCAGGGGCGCTGATCCCACTCTTGGATATTTTGACCTGCCCCCTTTCCAGCTGTAGCTGGTGTGCTCCCTCCTTAGGCAAACTGATCACTCTCTGCTCCCAGAGGCTTGCTATGTATTGAACCTGATACAGACACATGATTAGTCAGCACTATCCCTCTAAAGCTCAGAACTCCTGAATTCAAGAGATCCACCAGCGTCAACTCTCCGATAGCTGGGATAACAGGCATGTGCCGTTATGTCCCAGTTTCTAAGTCCTAGTCTTTTAAGTGCTCGTAGAGATAATATGTCTTTTCTTTCTCATCTAGGAAAACTGTTTCATTCCTGTTCAGGACCTAGAATATTTTGCTGTAGTCCACTACCCTGCTATTATAGATACCAAACAGATCTTCAGGTATTCAAATTTCTGGCTCATTTGGAGTTCCTACACTTGGACTCACCCCAATTAATTGGTGATTGAACTTGTACAAACTAACCTTTTTAGCCCACTCTCTTTTCAACTATGTCTAGATAGTAGATCATGCTTTAGCTTCTCATGCCATCCAGCCATCCACCCTGGCCATCAACTCTTGCCGCTGCCCTCACACATGCATAATCCCTCACTTCACTTTCCACCTTCTCAAAACAAAATTCCCTTCCCTCATTACTTGAATGTATTGCTTTTCCTTAGTAAAATGGAAGCTCCTTGAAAGGCAGGGAGTCGGTCTTTAAATATTTGAGCTTGGCAAAGAACCAGGCATATAGTAAGCCCTTAATAAATGATTTTTCATTCATTCATTGTACTGGAGTTCAACTATGAATCTCTACATCCTCCAGTGGATTCTTGTTTGGGTGAGGGGCTAAGGGCTCTAGTAACCAATTTAGGAGATTTAGAAGGCAACTTTTTTTTTTTGTAATTTGGAAATGTCACCTCCCTCCCTTTTCTCCGTCTCTGTCTGTCTCTCTCACTCACTCACACGAACACACACACACATAAACACATTGCCAATTTGTTCTTCCAGGTTTTGTTTTTTGTTTTCGTTTTTATAATGAAGTTGGTAAACTGTCAGAGGAAAAGCAGACAGTGATTTAGAATCCATCATTTCTACAACTATCAGAAGGTACAGTGTCAAAAAGCATTTTGTCAGCATAAGTAAGCATCATTAGTTTTCTGATTCTAGACACGTACAAATTTTAAATTCCAGAAATTTCAAATTCCTATTTAAAAGAATAGGATTTTTTCTCGTAGGATGTTTTTGATATTGACCTTGCTACGGTGGATATGCAACGCCTTGATCAAAATAGGAGCAGTGAGGAGTTAGTGAGCATTTCTGAAATGTCTGATTCTGATCAAGAGTATTACAAGAAATTAGAAGAACTAAAGGAAGCCCACAAGAAAACAATGGCAAAATTAGAGGAACTGTATCAAAATAAATTACATTTAAAGTCAGAGACCACGAAGGAAAACATGCCAGGCCCATGTGATAGGTAAGTGTTTTTAGTAATTCCTTCTGCATTTTCTTGGATTTAACCACAGAAATGATTCAGTGTGCTGAACAAATACCTGATTCAAAATATAAGAGTATTTTTCCATATACACTTAATGATACAAGTATAAATATTTTCTAAGTTATATATTTTTAAATTTTTCATGGTCATCCAGGAGTCATAGTCTTTTTTTGTCCAGTGGCATATAGAAACATTTGCATTTCTATCCAATTGATACTATCTTAATTATCTATATATGTTTAAACCATTACCTTCCATCTTTGCTACAAAGTATCAGTTCCAAGGCAGAAAAGTGATAAGGGCTAGGCAATTGAGGTTAAGTGACTTGCCCAGGAACACACAGCTAGAATGAGGCCAGATTTGAATCCAGGAACACCCGTCTCCAACTATTCACTGAGCTACCTAGCTGTCCCAATAATATGTAATTTTAAAAGCCCTGCATAATATGTGAATTAACAGAAATGCAATTAGGGCATAATATAAATCTCCCTGAATTATGAGTCATTGTTTAACTTTCTATTTTCTATATGACTTACCTGAAGTATCCCAAAAGTTCTAGTTCCAGCTCTACTATTAAGATGAAGAGACAGTTTTGCCTAGTAGAAAGAGCACTTACTGCTTGGAATCACAGGACTTGAGTTTGGGCCTGTTTTTGACATTGCTTATCAATACAGGAAACTAAATTCTTCCAACATTTTTGTAAGAAAGAACTATTTGGTCCACTTAGCACCAAAGTTAAATCATTTAATGGAAATAGTAAAGAAAGGATACACAGGTACTTAGTCCTGTCAACCAAGGTGTTGCCTGAAGGTGCTGGATCTTAGAGTGTGCAGCAGGTTTGTTCAATTGGTGGGAAAGGGAGGGTACTTACACCTTTTGGCTCAGAAGTCAGGATTGAAAGGCCTCCTCCACCCAAACCTCTTTAGTGCCCACCCCTCCTAGAATATTGGAGGAATATTTGATTCATAATTTGGGCATGATTCCATGATATATAGGGCCTTGAATATCACCAGAATTACATAGTCTTTTTAAAATGAAATTTGTGTGTTTGTTGAACGGAATTGAATGAGGATTTAAACTGGTAGTCCTGAGAAGGCAGTATGATGAAATGAGATAAACCTCCTGCCTTGGGCAGCATCTTTAGTCCTCATGACTTGTCGGGATTGTTTGGTGTCCATCATGAACCATATGCACTAGTACTAATTCTGTATTAAAGCCAAATCCAATTACACACACACACACACACACACACACACACAAATGCATGCATGTACACACTCTGTATTGAAATAGAGAGCAGTTAATTGTAGTACAGACTTTGCATGTATATATGAGGATATATGACTTTTTCTATGATATACCCAGGCGGAGAAAGAAAGCACAGATGTATGCAAATTTACTGATCCTTTCTTCATTTTGCCAAGGAAATGTATCCATGGTCTAAGGACATGACTTGGTCCCAAGAGGGTCTCTACGTTCTAAGATATGCTGTACAGACCCTGGACATTAGCTGGTCAAGTAAGCATTTACTCAGGAACATTGGAAGGTTGGCAAAGCATTTTATTTGTAAAATAGGGACAACAGTTTTTAACCTACCACCTCACGGGGACATTGTGATAAAAGTGTTTATAAACCTAATAGTTTTGTGGAATGTGAATTATTAGTTATCAATTAACTCACTTTAGCTCTGACCCTTAGTTTTTCTCATCTGTAAAATGGACTGAGACATGATTATTATTTTTTTATGGGCTCTTCTGTTTTGGTCACTTTTAGCCTACTACACAATGATTTTATAACATATAAATCTATTGTGGTTTCTTGTATTTGATCTAAGTGTAACACATTACTTTTTCCTTAGCTCAGCGTGGATGTCCTCCTCCAGTCAACCTCTTGCTTTGCAAAGATCATTTTCTGAGCCTGATTTGAACCAACCTTCCCCTGTTAGTGTAACAGATATATCTGAGAATGGATTTTCCAATCTAGAAAAAGAACATATGAATGAGATAAAAATAATGCCTTCTGCTAAAGACTACATCAGAAACATGTGGATCAATTTTTCTGTAAAAAACTATGCTTATGCTCACTCTGACAGTTCAGAGTCATCACTCATTGAAAAACCGGAGAAGAAACCAAAGATTTGGGTGCCAAGGATTACAGTGCCAGAGCCCTTTCAGATGACCATTCGAGAAGAAAGGAAAAAAAAAGAGTGGCTTAAGTCCCAGACAGAGAAAGATAAGGCATTTAAAATGCTAAAAATGCAAGAAGAAGAAGCAGAGAAAAAACGGTTCCGAGCCAATCCTGTGCCTGAGTCTGTCTTCCTCCCCCTTTATCATGAATTACTAGAAAAAAATGAAGAAAGGAGGAAGAATATAAAGGAGAGATGCAAAGAGATCCTTCTGGCCTCCCAGAAGCCATTTGCATTTATTGCAAGGGAAGAACTGAAGAAAGCTCAGAAGATGCAACTGGCTGATACATCAAAGCCTGAAAAGAAAAAGAGTGTGTTTAAAGCCAGACCTGTTCCCAGGTCCACCTACAGCTCACCTTTTGGCGACAGACTAAGGGAGGAGGAGTTCTTAAGAGAACTTAGGGAGCACTTGAGAACACAGGCATTCTTACAGAACTCATCACCCCCCAGAAACATGTGGGTTCACCAATCACCCTCCAAGAGGAAGCTGAAGTACACAGAGGAGGATGGAAAGACTACACATAGGAACAAGGTCAAGTATTCAGTGCCTGATTTCAAAACCCTCCATGTAAAATTTCAGAAGCAATTCTTGCAGCGGAAGAATCCCAGGCCCACCACAGTCTGTGAACCATTTGATCTTCTAACTTTGCGGATCCCTTCCAAAAAGGAGAAAATTTTGGAAGACATTCTAGCTGATGAAGAATGTTTAAAAGAAACACGTTGGCCCTATCTCTCTCCTCGAGGCAAAACAGGAGCAAAGCACTCAAAGACTGATTATGTCCTTTGTGAATCAAGTGACTATGATTCTCCCAGAGCTACTGTATCTTCCAGAATGAGAGAGCAAGCTATCAGGTAACCCTATACACCCAGAATTCAAATGCAGGCTTATCTCATTGGTAATTGATAAATAACTACCCTTAGTCAAGAGGGAAATACTTTATCTTGGTCAACTGAAAGAAATTACCACTGGATTAAATTGTAAAATTCTGTGGGAGTCACAGAATGGGCAGGCAGGAACTAGTTGTGCTCTGTGCTGGTAGGAGTGCCACTGGTCTATTGGAGTACAGCAAAGTATTTTTCCCAAATAATACTTTTTCTGTCCCACAGCTCTCTGGAGTGGAAAGGACTGTAATCAAATAGCCCAACATGTCCCAGTTTTTAAAGTCCATTCACTCACAAAAGGAATGAATGATTGAGTTATTTGGTTTATTTTATCTCAGTCTACCACAACCCGTTTTCCTGCCTTTAGTTTATTACATGTAGATTCTTTTAAAAAAAATCAACTATTCTTATTGGTTTAAAATGAATTCATACTTAGTTTATTTTTCCCTCAGGAGATCCCTTGAGGAAAAGAAACTATTAGAAGAGGAAGAAAAACGGATCCTAGCTAAGCAGAGGCAAAGAATGAGAGAATTGCAGAAACGACTGATGACCCACGTTCGAGCTTTTGATACACGTCAAAGTTTAGCCCAATCTAAATCCAGAATGACAATGCTCAGGTATCATTTAAAGAACCTTGAAATTCTAAAAATATTTTTATGACTAACATGAAAATGTTTATGTCTGAAGACCAAAATGCCCCCCCAAGCCAAGAAAGAAATGGAATCTAACAATTTAAAATATTCTGATGTTTATGAACTACATATATTCTTTTAAAGAAAATGAACAGTTAAAAAAATTATCAACATTAGTATAAGGGGATTGATCTGATATTGAGTCATCTTAAGTATTTTGAAAAGTCCATGGGAAGTGGGTTAGGTTCTCTTAAGGGCACCAAGGAGTCAGTAGTGTTGTTATTCAGAACATAGCTTACTATGATTACCATTTAGGATAATAGGAGTTAACACGGAGTTTATCTCTTTTTTGATGGAGAAAAATAGAGTCTAGACTTAGGATTCTTGTAGTGTAAGCAACTCCCTGGGAGGACATTCTTTCCCCCAGTGCTGATTGGCAACTGTTCTGCTATGTATAGTCTTTACTTTGTTGCTGGAGGGGGGCACTAAGACCAAACAAGATCATGGGGTATGGTATGATGTGGTATGTGTGTATGTGTAGGGGAGTATATATCTATTTATATATCATTTTATATATAAATATATGTGTGTATATAGGTATAAAGAGATATATAATTTTTATCTTTTGTGTGTAAAGGTATACATAGGTATATATATGTATATATTTTTATCTTTTGTGTGTATATAAATTTTTTTTCTCTCTCCCTCCCTTATTCCTTCCTTCCCTCTCTTTTTCTTTTTCTCTTCTGATAGCCAATGTATAGGATGTCCAGAAGGCTTAGTACAGTGTTAAACTTCAGAAACTTCTGAAGTATAAATGCTGCAAACTTAAAAAAATTTGAAAGGTTCATTATTTTAAATGTAAAAATATCAGTTTGTTTCATATTAAAATTCAACATAGTCACTATTTTGTGCTCTAAACACTCATCCAGTTTTTAAACTTGGTTAAAAACTTTCCTCAGCTGCTACTCAGTTACTTGAAAGCATGGATTTATAATTCTAGTTTATCTTAAGAAGGAGATTTTGACACATATGTGATTGATAGTTTTGTCCTGACCTAGAAGAAAAGCTCTAAAGGAGATAAATCAAGTGGCTGAGGAGCCTAGCAAGAGTACAGTTAAATTCTGAGAAGGCGTCATCCAGAAACTGGCATGTTTGTAGTGCATAGTGACAGGGTGTTCAGTCTTGTTCAAATGAAAAGTTTTTTATTCAAGATTTACAAAACTAAATAAGTATAAATAAATTCAAATAATTAAACTTTAAAGTGATTGTTTTTGTAAGTTTGTAGAATTCATACTTCTTAAGTTATTAAAGCTTAAAACAGTTCTGAGACTTTTAGGACACTGTGTTTAAATGTATACATGTAATTATACACATAAGTATGCATATATATATATATATATATATATATAGAGAGAGAGAGAGAGAGAGAGAGAGAGAGAGAGAGAGAGATAAAGAATTATATCATAAGAAATCTTAAAAGAACTCATTCTCAAATTTGGGTGCAGGATGAGAAAATATATACTTCTCTAATCTAAGATTCATCCCTAAAGGTCAGAATGTAGAAGATAGATAGATCTCAGACAGTGTGGCATAATGAGGATGCATTTGGGATGACCTGGTTCAAGTTCCCATTCCTGACCCATCCTGGCTTTGTGCCTCTGGGCAATATACTGTCACTAAGACTAGAAGTTGCAGAACAGTTACCAATATAGACAGCGAGAAAGAATTTTCTTCCCTGGCAGCTCCTACACCATTGAAATCACAAGTCGTCCATATGATAAATATACAAAGTGTCCCCCAAAACCCCAGAGAACTTGTATAAATGCATTCCTTTATGCGCATGTGTGTGTATCTGCCAGCTATTAAATGAATGGTTTGCAAATTAATTAGCTAGTAGAGTATATATTCATCTCTCCAGGCCAGATCTTGTTTACTAAATTGCTATTGAAGATTTCATTTACTTCAAAAAGTAGCCATTGTATTTCCAATGTATAGACTGATTCACTCAATAAGCATTCTATCTGGCTCAAGCCCCATGAAATAATAATAATAATAATAATACAACCTTGGCTGAGGAAAGGTAATATTAATATGGTAAGCTATTTCATACAGAATTCATTTTAAAAATTTGGCTTAGGAAAAACTATCATATGTAATTCTTATTTTTAGTATAACTTATAAATACTAAATTAATTTCTTCTTTTATATTACTCTAATAATAGAAGGAATGAGAAGGAAAGGATGAAAGAGTACCTACAAGAACTAGAAGAAATAGAACAGAGATTGAAGAAGAGGCCATTACTGTTTGAAAGAGTTGCTCAGGTTGTGTGGATTGGAATTTAGTCTTTAGTTTTTTTCTTCTTATGTTTTCAACTCCCAGCTTCCCCTTTTAATTTAGGAATTAAGAAGTATTTATGACAAAGACATCAAATTAACCAAAATCTGAGACTATGATTCTGCCAATGCACTTTTAAATTCATATAGAATGTAAAATTTATTTCTATATTAAGTATTCCTATTTTTTTTCATGGAAGCGTTTTAGTCACTGACTCTAAATAATGGTTATTTGTCTTTTTCAGGATTGACTTAATTTAGGTTTTAGAGTAAGGCTTCTTTTCTTTAATTTTGAATGGTGAAAAGATTTTTAGGAGTTTTGTAAATTAAAAAACAAAACAAAACAAAACTACCAGTAATCATCAGCCTGACTTCAGAGTATCACATTTCAATTACTACCACTGAAGATAATTTAAGTTGTAAAAAAACACTGTTTAAAAACTAATTTTCTTTAAATGACATCTTCATAATACAAAAAATAAATGACTATGGTAGCCTGAGTTGAAGTACCTGGGTGACTCAGTAGATTGAGAGCCAGGCCTAGAGACGAGAGGTCCTAGGTTCAAATCTGGCCTCAGACACTTCTAACTGTGTGACCCTGGACAAGTCACTTACACCCTCCCCCCCCCCCCCCCCCAATTGCCTAGTCCTTACCACTCTTCTGCCTTGGAACCAATACACAGTATTGATTCTAATACGGAAGTTAAGGGTTTAAAAAAAGAAGGATTGGGATGTGTATATGCAATTTGATTTAAAACAAATAAACTCTCACCCAAAAGATAAGATGTACCATTAGCCACATACATATAAGATACAAACCACAGAGAATTAGGATCATAAACTTATAGATTTAGAAAACTCTTGGCAAAGTAAAGCCCCCAGGTGGTAGCTATATCTTTCTATTGATGTGGCCATCTAAGGTTAGTTATACCATAATATATCTCTTCCAAAGATAAATAATTGTACCTTATTGAAAAGGAGGGTGTATGCCAGTTACAGTCTACTCCCAAATCTACATAGGATTATAGAGTCATTGTATCTTTTTAAAAGATGCAAATACAGGTTTTATTTGAAGGTTTAAGCATGATGTCATGTATTACATTTTATGTCATACTTCTAGGTATGAATTTTTTCTTAAACCCTTACCTTCCATCTTAGAACCAATACTATGTGTTGGTTCTAAGGCAGAAGAGCAATAAGGACAAGGCAATGCGGGTTAAGTGACTTGCCCAGGGTCACATGGCTGGGAAGTATCTGAGGCCAGATTTGAAACCAGGACCTCCCATCTCTAGGCCTGGCTCTCAAACCATTGGGCCACCCAATTAAAAATTCAGGTTTGAATGTTTAATGTCAGTTTTAGATTCAAACAAAGAACATGAATTAAATTATGTGTTTGCAACATAAAGTAATTTATCATTTATGACCAGTGTAGCTCTCTGAACAGGATAATAAAGCCAAAAAAATCACTTTGGAGACAGAATTATATAGTTCTCTGGCTTGTGTTTATCAAATTAACTAGATTATGACTTCCTGTGCTGCAAAGGCATTGTCTTAGAGTACTTCCACTTCATCATTGGTGAACTCTAGTGTTAATAAGCAGTTAGGCCATTCATTGAATTCCCAGACCTTAAACATTTTCTAAGTCTAAAATCTTGGAAATACTTTATAAATGAGGGGAGGGGTAAGAAATAAATTGATACTTTAAAATATGGATCTGTTAGAGAACCTGAATTTACTATAATATCTAATGCATCTCTTTCCACTTAAGTTGATGAAATTTCTCTAATATAGCAAATGAACACTTCATTTTCAAGTTATGGCAATCATTATAGAAAAGTTTTTATTTTAACTTAATACTTTTTGTTACTTTTTAGGATAAACACCTGTTCGTTATCAACTAAAATATAGTTACTTAAACTTTGAACATTATTATTAGCATTTAGAGATAAAGAATGGATACGTAGAAGAAATCTGTGAGCCATTTGCTAAAGTCATTGAAGAAAGGGGGGGGGGGATATCCTGGAAAGTAGCATATAAAATGATAAGGATGGTGAGAAGATGGTAAAAATCAGATGTCATAGTCTTAGTACATAGCACAGTGCCTGCTACATAGTAGGTGTTTAATAAATGCTCATTCACTGACTGAATTGAAAGAGAAGTTGACCAGTGATATCAAAGACAAAGTTAGGAGACGGAAGTGGCAGGAACAATAGGGAAGAAGAAGTTTGCAGGCTTTTCTCCCTGTAATCTAGGAGAGTGGAAAAAGGCATGGTCATTAGTGAGAGTAACTAGAGAAATAGTGATCTCAGAAAAGTAAGGTGGGGGAAACAGAAATGATTGTGTTGTTAGCATATGGGTGGAAAGAGGAAGACAGATGAGAAGTTTGGGAAACAGATCATAGCGTCATGATTGATTAGCAGCAGGGGGATTCAGTAATTCAGCCATACAGACATCTATTGGAGTTTTCTCTCTGCCAAAAGCAATGTAGTTACATGTTCTTGCTTTATTGATCATTTTGGCCCTCAAAAGATAGAGATGAAAAAGGGAAAATTCATATTCTCACTAACAAGGAAGGGAAGAACTGATGGCTGTGATGGAAATGACAGCAGCACTTACCTCCTTGAGTTTGTGAGAGAGGAGAGGAAATCGGGGCATATTCTACATACTGCCTAGGGTTTATGAAAGCACCTGTTGAAGGGTACAAAGGAAAGAGAGGCAGGATCCCATGGACCAAAAAGCTCCAGTCAGCCCTGAAGAGATGGGAGATGCTCAAGAAGGTTTGAAGTTCCAAAGGCAAAAAATTCCAATGAGAGAAGGGAAAGGGATTTGTTTGAAGTGACTCAAAAAGTGAAGTGAGCGCATAGGGAACTTGCCTACCAACTTAGATTTTAAAATAAATGTACAGAAAATGGCCCTGTAAAAATACCATCTGCAATGCTACATCTCAGAAGGATCTGAGTTTGTGGGGAGGGGCACTACTAAGGACAATAAAGAAGGAATTTACACATTCAGTCATATTGGGAGAAAAGGGGGGCTTAAAGAAGAGATCAGATTTTTCACTTAAAATGGATGGGACAGAGGGCAGCTGGGTGGCTCAGTGGATTGAGAGCTAACCCAAGAGACGGGAGGTCCTGGGTTCAAATATGGCCTCAGACACTTCCCAGATGTGTGACACTGGGCAAGTCACTTGACCCCCATTGCCTAGCCCTACCACTCTTCTGCCTTGGAGCCAATACACAGTATTGATTCCAAGACAGAAGGTAAGGGTTTAAAAAAAATCAAATAAATAAATAAATAAAATGAGTGGGAGAGTAGAGCCTGGCCTCAGTGAAGGCTCAGTCATAGTTTTATTTGTTTTCTCTGCAAGGGAAAATAACCTTTACCTGGAAATGACCCCCCTAAAAATGATTAATAGGGATTGCTACCCAAGATAAGTAAGGATATAATAAGAAAGCACCTTGCTGCCTTGATGGCATATTTAACTCACCTGGCTAAAGTGAAGTGGGTCTTGAAAAAAGTGATTTGTGTGATCACTAACAGTGATATAGGAAAGATCATGGAATATGGGAGAGAGTCCTCAAGAATGGAGAAAGGCAAATGAAGTTCTGATTTTCAAAAAAAGAACAGAGTCTGCAAACAGTGAATTTTACTTTAGTTCCAGGGAAAATTCTAGAACAATTTCCTAGGTAGTGAACATCTGTAAAAAGGAGCAGTCCTGCCTGACTTCATCAAGAACAGTCATGCCGGACTAACTTCATTTCCTTTTTTGACAGAATTAATAAACAAGTAGATGAGGTACCTGCTGTGGGAATAATTCATCTAGATTTTTAGCAAAGCTTTTTAAAAAAGATATTTGATTTTCCCAATTACATCTAATAATAATTTTCTCAAATTATAAGATCCAAATTGTCTCCCTCCCTCCCTCCCCTGCCTCAGAGAGGCTAAGCAATTTAATCTCTAGCAAAGCTTTTGAAAAAAGTCTCATATTCCTCTTGTGGAAAAGATAGAGATATGGGGTAGACAAGAGGTCTCCCACACCCTGAGTGCAGCCCAGTCCACTCTGAGGTAGCTGTAGTTGTTTAAGAAGCTTTTGCTTACATCAAGAAATTGGCCTTGTCTGGCTCTTCCTGAAATGAAGGGAAGGTTTGTTCTGTGACAAAGCCAATTATAGGGTACTCAGGGTCTCCTACCCACTCGTGGGAGTCTCTGCCAAATTCAACTGTCCAGTGATCTTCAGGTGTTTCAGAGCCCCTGTCGAAAGCCACAGCACTAATGCAGTACAAATTAGAAAGTAGCCCAGAGCGAGGCTAGCCTTAGGCCCTTCTTAGCTGTGTGACCACTTAGCTTCTCTGTGCTTCAGTTTCTTTATCTGTAAAATGAGGGAGCTGAATTTCTAAAGGGACAGCTAAGAGCCCTTTGAGCTCTAAATCTGTGACTGTACCCCAAAGCCTTGAAGGGCTCCGGGATCCTTGGAGGCTTCAGAACTTGTCCAGGGTTCAGCAACGCTAGTTCTTCAGTCAGCTGACACCCCAGAACATTCCTGCTAGGCTCCATGGAATTGCATCTCACGATAGAGAACTCTTCACCACAGAGCTTTAGAATCTGCTGAGGGGACATGGAAATGGCATGTTCCTTGTTTTAATCAGTGCTGTGCATATCTACAAGCCACCGAGCGAGGGAGGGGCATGGACTTTACGTCCTTTACAAGTTATGATACAATTTCTCCAAAGGTAACCCAAGTGATTGTTAGCTTGCTTACCGGCCTTACCCTACGGTCACAAACAGGGTAACTGCAATAAAGATTTAAACATTTTTTTAAAGTTTCCCCATAGATCTATGGAGGTTCCGCTGGAATGAATTTATTTCCAGAGGAGCTTCTAACCACTTTCCTGATAAGTGACCCTGCTTTAACTTCAGGGAGTTTGCTTTGTAAAGCTAGATGTTTCTTGTTAACTAATTAACAAAGTTGTTGTTTTTTTCTTTTAGAATAATGCAAGGCTATCAGCAGAAAAGCATTATTCTAATGCCTTAAGAAAACTAGGACTTTGTGATGCTCTTATTTCAACAACAGGCAAAAATGCAGAGTATTTCACAGACCAAGAGAACGAAAACTGCACTGAAGATGAAGTAAGGTAATGTGCACATAAGTTCTTAATGCTTCATACTTTAAAAAATAAATTTTGTTTCTTTGAATCTTCAACTCAAAGGACTAAGGACTTTCTCTGCAGTGTTATTTGTTCCTCACAATTATCTTGTGATGTGGTTGATGTTGTTTGTCCCCATTGAAAGTTGAAGAAACCAAAGCTCAGAGGGTTTAATTAAGTGACTTGTTTAGGGTCTCACCGCTCTTAAGGGTCTGAAATGGAATTCAGACCAAGCTCTTCCTGACTTCAAGTTCAGCTCTCTGTATCACTATGGCACAGAGCAAAAGTACTCGCTTTTGACTCCTAGAAAATGTGACAAGAGCAGAAATGGCACATTGTGTTTTTTTTCCTTAATGTGATACTTTAAAAAAATGAAGCAAAATCACTGACTTGGAACATTTTTTAAAATAAAACCCTTACTTTCCATCTTAGAATCCATACTTTATATTGGTTCCAAGGCAGAAGAGTGGGAAAGGCTAGGCAATGGGGGTTTAAGTGACTTGCTTAGGGTCTGGAAATGTCTGAGACTAGATTTGAACCCAGGACCTGGCTCCCAATCCACTGAACCACCCAGCTGCCCCTGACATAGAACATTTCTAAGCTCAAAATGTAATTTTCCCAGCAGTTGGCTATCTACAAGATTTCCTGGTAAGGAATCAGTATATCCATCATGAATCTGAGAAAGACATAGACATTAAGAAGAGAATATACATAAGGATTTATTTACCTTGTAACCAGATTTTTCCTTTGGATTGTTAGCATATGAAATCCTTTTTAATTTTATTTATTTTTTCCTGTCTTAGCCTTGAAGACAAACTAAGAGAACTCTGGGAAGAAAGCGATCTGGATGACTTTGTGAGCTAAGGTGGTCTCAATCAAGCCGATAAAAGATCGCTCACAAGAAAACTTGGTGGAAAAGAAAGTGGGAACAAGAAAAACTGGGATTCCTGTTGCTTACAGCCATCAGCTACCTACCTGCCTTGTGTTAGGAACAGCTGTGGAAACACAATCTTTAGATACAGGTCTCTGTAGTCAGGAAAGTGTTGGATTTCTGAATAAGTTTTTTTTTAGATCCCAAATCACTGCTCATAGATGCTTCATAGGCAAATCATGCACAGCCTCTTTCAATAGACACAGGAAGACATTTTTTAAAAATTAAGTGCTAATGTGAAATTAGGGCTGCACTATTGTTTCTCCTTTGTATTCACCATTGTTTATAGTTCAAATAAAAGTGTTCTTAAGAGCATGATGTGGTAAGACATTTCAATTTCTAGCTATGTCTTCCTTATAGTGGAAAAGCTACTGAAGCTTCTAGAAAGGTCAGTGAGGACTGTCCACTAGTAGCGCACAGAAAGGAGTAGGGGCCATTATTGTCCCCGTTTTACCTTTGAGGGAAGCGGGCAGGCAGAAGTTGACAAACTTGCCCAAGTGTCTGAGGCCAGATTTGAACTCTGTTCTTCTTGACTCTCAAATCCATTCACTGGGCCACCTCAGCACAGGCGGGCCTTGTCGGCTTTTTACTTGCCCTTGGGCAAGCCCGCTGCTGTGCTCCAGGACCCTTGCACCCCATCCTTGCCCCTGCTGTTCTTCAGAGTTCCTGCTGGGCCGTCTTCTCCTCCCACAGCCCAAGGCTGCTAGGACGGGCCCAGAAAAGGTTCGTTTGGGCTGGATTTTTTAAAATAACATTGAGAAAAAGAACAAAAAGATAGAAGACCACTGTGGGGGAGGGCCTGGGACCAGGATAGCTCACGAGAAACCTCTGTTTTCTCTGGCAGAGAGAACTCTATTTAGACCATAAAAGACTCAACCTCTCATTTCCTTGATAAAAGGAAGTGAGCCCCTTCTCTGCAACTTAGAGGGCCACTTGGATTGAGCCCTGAACGTTCAGTGACTTGCCCAGGGTCACACAGCTAACATGTGTTAGAGACAGCATTTCAACCTGGGTCTTTGAGTACGGCTCTCTCAGACCTTAGATGGCACAATAGAAAAAGCTAATATGGAGCAGAAATTCAAGATAGATAAGGAGATAGTAAAAAAAAAGGTACCTACGATGGTATTATTAGGCTTCAAAGTATAGTAAAGCAGCAGTCATCAAGGGTATTTAGTGCCAGGATAGTTGGGTGGCTCAGGGGATAGAGACAGGGCGTCCTGGATTCAAATCTGCCCTCAGACACTTCTAACTCTCTGTGACTCGGGGCAAGTCACTTAACCCCCATTGCCTAGCCTTATGGTTTTTCTGCCAGGTTTAAAAAATAGTATTTAGTGCTGCTGTGATGAATTTAAATCAAGAATAAAAATGTACATTTTGGGACATGGACAAAATAAAAGACGATTTCCCTTGATTTACTATGTATGCTTTCATTATAAATATTTTTATTTTTGTGGGAGTTTTTTAAACTTGAAGGGTAGAAGATGGCAGTGTGAGGGGGGTTAGGAATAGGTTTGCTTCCCCCTCCTCAAAAAAAAAAGTAAATTGTGGATCTTTTAAATACACCAAATAAAAGAGGAGGAAGGCGAGCTGAAATCCAGACTGCTTTGAAAGATACAGAATTGACATTGTTTCATGCGCAGTCTTCTTCTTCTCTTTTATGGTGTATAGAAAGTGTTCCTTTTATTTCATGTTTGTGACTTTCCAAAAAACCCAAATATGGACGGTAAAAAAAAAAAGACTGGGTGCTGCTTTAAAAAACAGAAAAGTGGGTTTGTGAAACAGAAGTAATTGAAAACAATAGCCTTGTTTGATAAGCCCAAGAACACATTTTTTGAGGGAAGGGCTTCCTGCTTGAAAAAGAACTGCAGCTAGGAAAACTAGAAATCAATTTAGCAGAAAATAGATTTAAACCAATAGCTTACATATATGGTACAGAAAAAAAATTCAAAACAGCTGAAAATAAGAGATCATATTATTGAAAGAAGAGGACTAGAGCAGGTACCTTTCACGAGTATAAGGAGTGGTAGGAATTTTAACTAAAGGAAGGCTAGAAATTGTTATGTATAATATAAACATATATATAATTTTATGTAGTGAAAATGGCATATGTGTATATGTATATAGATATATGTGCCATATGTATAGTATAGATATGTATAATACATACACACACGCCATTTTCACTACATAAAATTTAAACTTTGCATTAAACCTTGTTTTTTAAAACCCTTACCTTCCATCTTAGAATCAATGCTGTGTATTGGTTCCAGTGTAAGATAAGAGAGGAGAGATTTTGCATTTAGGAGAGAGACCAGTCTCTTGGAGGGACCAGTTGAAGAGAGAGTGGAGGAGGGGTGAGGAAAAGCTGAGAATTCTAAGGAAGAATCAGAAGCTTGAAATCCAACTGGCATCACTTCCAGCTGGGAGGTGGAGGAGAAAGGTGGATTCCCTTAAAGCTGAGAAGAAGCCCATTTCCTTTGAGACTTATTATCCCTTCCGAAACCCTGAAATGTCTCCAGTAGGACTCTCGACTACAGCTGTCTAAAGTCCTCAAGAGGGACTGTGGATTTAGACTTTTGACTAGAGCCATCCAGATCCTTTCCTGGGATATTCTCTCTCTCTCTCCCTTACTTGTCTTTGAACTCCAACTTTGAAGGTCTAGTTAGCTTGAAAGGAGGGGCAAAAAAGCAGTTGGCACAAAGGAAAGGTCAGGGCTGAGAAGTCTTTGACCTCCAGACTCTAAAGGACCAACCTGCAAGAGGGGAAAATCTTTAGGGTTCCCTTTTACCCACTTTCCTGCCTCATAGCCCTGCCATCCCCTTCCTACTTTAATCTCAATAAATTATTTGACATTTAGGATTTGGGGTTTGGACCTGTCTCTAAACAGCATAACAAAGGGGATCAAAAGTGGGAGGGCCACACCTCTCACCAAAAGAGGGTTTGACTTCCAGACCCAGTGATTCAAGATTGCCTGACCAATGAAACTGATGTCTTTCCTAGCCAATTGACCACTTCTAAACCCCTGAAAAGGCTGACAGTTAATGTCCCTTTGGGAAGCAGAACTATAAGGGATCATCTTGCCTCTCAAAGACAGATTGGGTTCCTCTGAGGGAGGCTTCTTGCCATCTCATTGGGGCAATCCCACTCTAGTCTTCTGTCCTCCATCTCCCAGATAACATCTCTGTGGAGACACTCCTTTTTCAAGGGGACAGGACTTGGCTTATCTCCCCCCATAAGAAAGGGAGGAGAGGAACAATCCCTTCATTATCTTACCCCTTTTCCCTCCTCCCCATATTCTCCTTTACAGTTGGCACCCCAGTTAGTGTGGGACAAGAACCATCACTGGCAGTTAGAAGTGACTGGGGGGGAGGGACAGCCATCTTGGGACACAGAATCCTGTCAGTAGGACTTCAAAGGGGGGGAGGTGCTTAGAGGGCAAATTCAAACAGACAACTTTTTTCTTGTGGGAGGTTTTTACAGTAAAAAGGGATAAAATTGGGGTTCATTGACACACAATATGTACCAAAAAATATTTGGGACCTGCATAGTGCTACTTGTGCGGGCACAGCTTTACTATTCACTGTATGGAATGATAACCAACATCATTTCTGATTTTATAGGGACAGTAGTTACTATAACTAAATACTGGGAGCAAATAACATTTGGGATAAAAAACTTGTGGCCAATGTTTCCTGCCATATATGGATCGGCAATGACGGCATGGCAATTTTACAGCACTGTGAAAAAGGGATTTAGACTGATTATGGGCAAGAATGACAACATTGACAATAAACTAGAAAGGGTTCTCTCTCAAATGGCCACCATGACTGAAATTCACCAAGACTTTATGACCAAAGAGGACAAGTTGGGGGTGGGAAATAACACTGGCAAATAAGGACACTGAAAAAGACAATGACAAGGGAGAGGACACCTCAACCACTTTAACTGTGGGGCTCTGCACAGAAAGAACCGCGGTAGACAAACCAACCCTGAATCCATACAAACAGAGGGGGCTGCAGGGACACACACACACACACACACACACACACACACACACCATGCCTTTGCAAGATTTTGCAAAAATAACCCCATATTCAGGCATGGACTATAGGAAAGTCCATAAGCCTTTTTCAGCCATGTACTGAGCCATTCAAATGTGTAAAGGAGCTGAAATGTGCCTTTAAATTATATGAGCCAGATTTTGGGGATACAGAGATTTTGTTGCAGGAATTATTTACCCCTCAAGAACAAGCCAAATTCATTAGAAAAACCAGAGAAGATCAAACACTTACCAGTTGGCCAGAATATTTTAGAGATATTGAATTTTCTAGACCCCAGAACCTGACTATCTCAAAAAAGCAAGAGAAGACTTAATAATAGCAATAATAAAGCAATAAAGTCTGCGTCTGCCCAAATCCATGGGGTAAATTTGAGAGAATCAGACAAGATCCCAAAGAACACCCTTCCACCTTTTTAGACAGGTTCCTGGAAAACTCTGAGGCCATCTTAGGATTTCCCCAAGATAGTGAGCAAGCTATACAACATGTGAAAAGGCAGTTCTTAAAAGAATGTAATAACACCATTAGGACTTTCTTTAGGAACTACTGTCCTACATAGGAGTCTCTCACTTTGCAAGAACTGAGAGATTCTGCCACTTATCTGTATGAAACCAATTCAGAACAGCAAAGAGAAAAAGATGATCAGATCAGAGATTTAAAGCAAAAATTAAATGAGGCTAAGAAGACATTAAGACGAAAAGAGAGAGGAAGTTAAAAATTTGGCAATGGTGAGAACCTTCTCCCAAACAAGACCTCAGCTCAAGGGGCTGCAAGGAAATGCTTTTTGTGTAACAAATTTGGTCACATAGTCAAATTCTGTCCTCTGAAGTCACCATAGGAGCAGGGAAATAGCAAGAGATCACATTACAATGGCAATTACAAAACAGGAATAACAATAACTATAGGGGAAGCAATTATTACAATAATTACAAACCAAAATGTTGTGATCATTGTGAACTCAGAAAACAAAACACACCAGATTTAAAAGCAATGCAGAAACTAATCAATGATGGAGCTAAGCCTACATATTTGACAGTGGTGGCCAAAGGAAATGCACAACATACCTTTCGAAGCCAGAGGAGGGCCATACCTAGTTCAAAACCTGTACGGGGTGTAAGGCAAGGGCTATAGCACATGAAGTACTGAAAGAGTTCTTAGTGGAGAAAATAGAATCTGGGGAGGCAGAAGTCAAAAACAGAAACTTAAAACAGTGGGAAAGAGAAAAGGAAGAGAGTGTCGCAAAATGAAATATTAGGCATGAAAGAGAAATCTTTGAAATCCACAGGGGCATACAAGAGAGTGATGGGATGCCAAAGGAACAAATCAAGATACTTAGAGAATTTTCTCACATGCAAATATGGGTTGGGAGCAAACCACATAAGTTTGCCTCACAAGTCTTCAAACTACTTCCAACATCACAACAGAGAAATTGACAAAAGCAAATCTATATATCTCACACAAGGCAGAAGAACCATAAGGGCTAGGCAATGGGAGTTAAGTGACTTGCTCAGGATCACACAACCAGGAAGTGTCTGAGGTCAAATTTGAACCCAGGACCTCCCATCTCTAGGCCTGACTCTCAATCCACTGAGCCACCCACTCACTGAGCCACGCACTGCATTAAACCTTTTAAAGGTTTTGTGAATATCATTAAAGATAGAATAAGACAGGCTGTAATATAGGGGAAATGTTTTCATCAAATATCATAATAGTCTAATATCCATAATATGTAAGAAATGCTACAAATACATAATATTAAAAGCCTCACTCCAATGAACAAATAGAGAAAGGGATATAAAAAAAAAACTGATGGAGGTGTAAATTGGTTCAAATATTCTGGAAAGTAATTGGAATTATCCTAAGAAAGTGAGTAAAATGTCTGTGCCCTTTGACCCAGGGATCCCTCTGCAAGGAATATGTAACAAAAAGAAAGGCCTCACATACACCAAACTGTTTACAAGATCATTTTTTGTAATCTCAGGGAACTGGAAACAGAGACCCATCAGTTGAGAAATGAAATGGGAAAACAAGCGGTAATACATGAATGTGAATATTATTACTGGTGCTACAAGAAACAATGAGCTTCGGTGATAAATACTGAGAAGCATGCAAAGTCATGAACTGATGCAGAGGGAAGTGAGCAGAACGGAGAAAGCAATATACACAATGACTGCAACAACATAAATGGAAAGAATGACAGCAGAACAATAGAAATTGAATATTGCAAAATTGGATCAGCAAGCTTGGTCCCAAAGAAAAGATGTGAGAAAACTCCTCCCCTGATCCTTTTGCAAGGGCTTCATAGATGGCGAAAATTAAGCATGTGTTGTCTGGTTTAGATGAAATTTTTTCTTCTTTTCCCCTTTTAAAAGTTCTTTGTTATAAGGGAAAGATCTCTGAGAGATATTAAGGGGAACACAGAAAGAAATAGAGGTGATGTAAATTTTTTTAAAATCAATACAAATCTACTAAAAAGATAAAAGTACGTGGAGTTTTGTTTTAATATTTTCCCTTGAAAGAATAACAGTAAAGGTAGAGCGAAGACATTGATGCTTGCTTTTATTTGTGCCTTAAAATCCACAGCACGTAAATCTGTGAAGATAGCCAAAAGCGTTAAATATAAAGTAAAACTGAATGAGACGCAGTAAATGACTTGTTCTTTAAATTGTGCTCTTTTGTTTCTCAAATTGAGATTTCAAGTTTCTGTCTCATTCACCAGAGCAGCTGTTCATAATCTTCTTTCTCCACAAGCCTCCCATGGTACCTCCTTTCTCCACTCTTAGCCGAAGACCTTGCCTCATATTTCACTGAAATAATTGAGGCCATCTGCTGGGAGCTGCTTCTCCTCTTTTCTTCATCTCATATTCCTCTGGCATCTTCCCTCATTAACTGCTCCCTCAGGCCCTAATGAAGAGTTTACCTTTTTTGCCAAGACCAACCCCTTCATCTCATGCTCTCCTGTCTTCTCCCTCACATTATCATAACCATACTTCCTATTCCTTCTTTTATCTTCAGCCTTTCTTTGGGAAACTTGAGCCTAGTAATGTCTTCCAAACCACCAAATGTGCTTCCAGCCCAATCCTCACAGCCATCCTTGAAGGGAGAAATTACCATTACCACCTCTGACAACAATTGACCAAGCAGAAAAACACAAGAGCCCGAAGACTAGTAGAATCTCCCAGATGATAATTCCTGCTTCTAGCCTAGTTCCCCCAGTCATTTAAGGAAACAACTGCTATGGGGAGAGAGGGGCACCCAACCCCACCAAATACCAATCAAGGGCGACTCACAGGGCAGGTAAACTGGTCTAGCAGAAGCAGCAAGGCTCCCTGACAGAGAGGAGGCAACATCTGCCAGACAACACAAAACACCACCATTTCCTGGACCACCATCTTCCTGCAGCCTCTGATAGAGGCATCCCAAGATTTGGAACATGAGAGACTTGGGAATAGCTTGGCTTCCAATCCAGTGTCCACAGCTATTATCCTGAGAAGCAACCTGGGTGAAGATATAACCAGGAAAGTGCTTCTTTTTGTATAGAAGACCAGGAAAAGGAAGTTCTTGTTTCCACAGTCAAATGGTTCAACTTTAGAAACCAATATCAATTTATCAGTGGAAATGATTTTTAAAAGAAGCATTCTTTTAAATCTGCTTTACCAAGGACCATGAGGTCAACTTGCAGTTAAAACTTATATGTTCTCTCCTCCATTAAAATGTAAGTTCCTCCAGAGGAGAAATTGTTTTACTTTTCTATTTGTAACCTCATTGATTAGCACAATGCTTGACTAATTAATAACTGCTTCATTCATTCATTCATTCATTCATTCATTCATTCATTCATTCATTCATTCTCCTGTACTGGTTCCTTCCCTGCTGCCTACAAACACAACCTTATCTCCACCATTCTCAAAAAAACCCACTTGAATTACTATCATCCTATATATTTCCTACTCTACTGAATTTTTGGTAAGCCATCTGTATTTGAAGCCTACACTTCTGCTCCCTTCTCTTCTAAATCTATGGAAATCTGACTTTATCATTTAATTAAAATTGTTCTTCCCAAAGTTACCAAGATCTTTAAAAAAAAAACTTCCTTCCTTCCTTCCTTCCTTTCTTCCTTCCTTCCTTCCTTCCTTCCTTCCTTCCTTCCTTCCTTCCTTCCTTCCTTCCTTCCTTCCTTTTCCTTTTCTTTCTTTCTTTCTTTCTTTCTTTCTTTCTTTCTTTCTTTCTTTCTTTCTTTCTTTCTTTCTTTCTTTCTTTCTTTCTTTCTTTCTTTCTTTCTTTCTTTCTTTCTTTCTTTCTTTCTTTCTTTCTTTTTCTCGTCTCTTATTTTTTTTTTTTACCAATTGCATGATAACACATTTTCACATGAGTTTTCTGAAGTTATATGATTCAAATTGTCTCCCTCCCTCTTTCCCTACCCTGTCCTGGAGCTGTCAGGCAATTCAATCTGGGTTATGCATGTATTGTCCCACAAAACATTTCCATATTGTTCATTTTTGTGAGTGACTTCTCTTATAAAACCAAAACTACAAAACATATACCCAAATAAACAAATGAAAAAGCATATCCTTTCATCTGCATTCCTACTCCAACTGTTCAAAACCCTTTCTTTCTTAGTAACAAATCTTAGACAGAAGGGCAAGGGCTAGGCAGTTGGGGTTAAGTGACTTACCCAGGGATACCCATCTAGGACTTGACTGAGGCCAAATTTGACCCGAGGTCCTCCTGACTCTAGGCCTGGTGCTCTATAGCCCCCTAGCTGGTGCCCCCAATGATCTCTTTATTAAATCTATTGTCTACTTCCTAAAAATATAAATCTGAGCATGTGACTCCCTGTTGCCTCCAAGGTCATATAGGAAGTTCTCTGTTTCTTCACAAACTGGCCCCTTCCTACCTCCCCCCTTTTCTCATACGACTCCCCTCCATGAACAATACAGTCCAGGGATACCAGTCTTCTTGCTGTTCTTGGCAAAGAACATTCCATCTCCCATTGGTGCCCTTGTACATTAAGGGAATGTCTCTACCTCTGCTCCTTGACATTTCTGGCTTCTTTCAAGTCTGAATTCAAACCATTCTTTCTGCTGTTCCCCCCAGCTGCTGCTTGTTCCTATTTATTTACATTTCATCTTCTCCAGCTATATATACATTCCTTGAGAGCAGAGATTATTTTCCTGTTTTTACCTTTCTTTTCATCCTCAAAGCTCAGCACAGTACCTGGCGTAGAGAAAATGCTTTATACATGTTTATTAGTTGATAAGAAGAGTCCATTTCAAAATTGAACTCTCATGACTTCCCTTTTATCCTCTGGGCTTTAGCTGTGTCATCCTGAGTTCTATCAAGATGTGCTTGTTGTGCTTCCATTTCAATTAAGAAACCATCTAGAAGAAAAAGAAACATCGTAGTCTTGTCCTCAATTAATTCTACATTCTGATAAATTTTCGTATCCTTAAAGGAATTTAAAAATAATCCATAATGAAAGAAAAATGTCTGCATACTTTTCTTTATTCTGCTTTCAAAGGGAAGAATTGATCTTTACATTTTTTTTCTTTTAGCAATCTACAAAAGATGGATTTTTTCTTTTTCTTTTTAATTAATTATTTTAGTGACATGCAGAAACAATTTTTGAAAGTTGTTTTGTGCTATTTTAGGATTCAGAATTTTTTTCTTTCTTCTCCCCTCCTGAGGCAGGGGAGATATAATAATAATATAATATATATAACATATAATATAAAATATAATATCTAATAAAATAATATAATAAACTGATATAGTGTTTTTATGCAATATGTATTTTCATGTTGCTCTTGCTATGACAGATCACACATATAATAAAAAACTCATGAAGAAAAAAAATTGGAAGATGGTATGCTTTGATCTGTAATTAGACTCCAAGAGTTCTTTTTTTTTTTTTTGGAAGTGGATAGCATTTTTCACCATAGGTCCCTTGTGGATATTTAGGAACTTGCTTAGCTGATAATAGTTTAGCCTTTCTTGATTGATTGTCATATAATATTTTCCTAATTCTGCTCACTTCATTTTGCATCAGTTCATATAAGTCTTTCCAGGGTTTTTCAAACTTATCCTATTCATCATTTTTTATGGTGCAATAGTATTCCATTACAACTGTGTATCACAACTTATTCATCCATTCCCCAAATAATGAACACTCCCTCAGTTTCTAATTCTTTGCCACTGCAAAAGGAACCACTAAAAACATTTTCGTACAAGTGGCTCTTTTTCCTTTATCTCTGATCTCTTTGGGATATAGATCCAGTAGTGGTATTGCTGGGTCAAAGAGTATATATAGGTTTTTTTTGGCCCTTTGAGCCTAGTTCCATATTGCTCTGCAGAATGGTCATATCAGTTCGCAGTTGCACCATGAGTGTATTAGTGTCCCAATTTTTCATCATCCTCTTCAACATTTATCCTTTTCCTTTTTAATCATATTAGCCAGTCTGATAGGTGTGAGGCAGTTTCTCCGTTGTTTGAATTTGCATTTCTCCAATCAATAGTGACTTGGGGTGTCTTTTCGTGGCCATAGACAGTTTTAATTTCTTCTTCTGAGAACTTCCTGTTCATATCCTTTGGCCATTTTTCAACTGGGGAATGAATGCCTTGTATTCTTTAAATCTGACTCATATATTCTCTATATATTTGAGAAATGAGGCCTTTGTCAGATTCACTTACTATAAAATTTCCCTGCAAATTTGTTGTTTCCTTTTTAGTCTTGGTTGCATTGGTTTGGAAGAATGATCGTTGACTGTGATTTTAAATTATTTAAAAATCATTTACACAATACACTCTCAGATTTAATCCTTCTTCAAAAGGAAATTTTGTACTTAAAGGTTTACCTGTGGGAAACTCCAAACCTGAAAACAGTGCTCATTTTTTTCTTTTATTAAAGTCGTTGGGGCTTTTCTTTTCTTTCTTTTTTTTTGGTTATTAATTTCCTATTCCTTTTACATGTTCCAAATGAATATTCCACAGCGGTACATTCACTGGAACAGAAAAACAGGCAGGAGAGTAATCAGAGTCATGCTGGAAAGCTGGTTGCTAAGCAACAGATGGTTGATAAATACTTGTTGAATGAAAAAGGATTTTGGTACACAGTGTAACAATAAGGTAATGGGCCTGACCTTTTGACTAATAAAACAGTACAGAGGCAGTCCAGTGTGATGGAAAGAGCAATGAATCTGCAGCAGAGAACCTTGATTCAAAACCTGGCTCTCCCACTCTGGTGCCTTCTGTGGCCATGGGCAAATTAACTTCTCTGGGCCTCAGTTTCCTCAACAGTAAAATGAGGTTTGGACTAGTTGGGTCTTTTCCAGCTCAATCTATGATCTTAATGTCAAGTGAGGGATAGATATCCTCTTCAAAATAGTCACCTTGGGACTTCACTTTACTTATTCTAAAGATACCACCATTGCTATTAGAACTCTTAAGAGTCTCAGGAGTAACTAATGTTCATCCTTTGAAACGGGATTAAAAAAATTTTTTTAACATCATTAATGTTTTAAAATCTGTTAAATACATATTGAGGAAACAAAACATTAATTGAAGTCCCGATTTGAAACATTTGTGAGTTTCTAAGGTATAAATACAAGAGGTGAGCACACCCCTGGGCCCAGTGCTCTCATTTTACAAATCAGGAAATGAAAACACAATAAAGGAAATGAATTACCCAAGATCACACAATTCTTAGTCTAGTAGAATCAGTAGTAGCCTGAGGAAGAATCTAAGAGTAAACTATTTTTAAAACATCATTATTTGAAACAATTTATTAAATATATTCTAGCAATTTTGGTGTGATATTCTTTTGTGCTGCCTGCCTATGTATGTTAGGCATTTTTTTATAGCTTTTGACCAAGGTCCTATGAGATTCTATAGTTCAATAAACACCAATTATGATTACTAATCCTATAAATGGTCATTAGGGCAATATTTCTCCTGTCCTATTTTTTTTTTAAATCACCAATTAGATGGATAAATCCCTTGTCTACCTTGACACAACCAGCTTCTCCCCAGTTACTAAATTAATCCTGGGTAATCCAAGTGAAGTGCTTAGATGGATATATAAACCCTTTCAGATTAATGTCACTTAGTAGCCCATATGGATAAAAGGATCATTTATCTATACAAAGCTTTTAAAAAACAAACTAAGCAATGAAAATAAGATCTAAGATAAAAGTCTGGTCATAGGTAGAACCTTATTAATTGAATAACATTACAATGTTCTTTTTCTCCTGAACTGAATCATAGCACGGTCTGTCTCATAGCCAGCTGCTTTCTTATCTAGTGATACATTTTCTTTTCTTCTTTAAAAAATATTAATTAATTTAGAATATTTTTCCATGGTTATTGTTAAGGGTAAAATTTAGGGTTGAGATTGAATATTATATTAGTGGTTGCCAGGGATTTAAATTCTAAATCCCAATGAAATACTCAAGTCAGAATGGGATTTTATGGTAGTTTATTTACAATAGAAAGAAGAAATTAAGAATGAGGGAGAAAGAGGGAAAGGGGTAGAAGATCTGCTCTAGCCTGGCCTGAGCCAAGGGGAGTTCAGAGGCCTCTCAGCCAAGGGGCCTTCCCAGAAGATTAAATCTAGCTTGGCTTCCAGCCAGGAGGTCTCATCCAAGATGAGGGGCCTCCTCTGAGGCCAGTGCCTTCAGAAAGGTCAAAGGAAAGGGGAGTGAGCCTTATTGCTCACCACGTGATCCCTTCAAGGAAAGCAGTCTGTGGTCTCACGCTGAGCTCCTCCAGGCTCAAGTTCCAGGGCCAAGTCTTCAAAGGCCTCAAACACTATAAAAGCTGCAAAAGCCCCTCTCATAGGATGTAACATGAAATATATAGGCAGTTCTTTACATCACTTCCTGGCTTAAACTTGGCTTAGGACAGCCTAGAGGGTCAGTTAGTTGCTTCTGATATGTTCTTGCTAGCACATGCCGGTCATAGGCCATCCTCTCCTACAGTTAATCCTTAAGTGGGGGTGTATACATTCCTGGTTGCTAGAATTCTAAAGACTAAGCAGGGTGGAGTAAATAAAAAGTTCATACTATATGATTCATGATTCCCCACCCTCTTCACCTCCCCCCTCCTGGAGTTGACAAGCAGTTCCCCTGGGTTTTACGTGTATTGTTGTTCAAAACCTATTTCTATGTTGTTCATATCTGCAGTAGAGCAATTCTTTAACATCAAAACCCCAATCATATCCCCATTGAACCATGTGATCATTCCTATGTTTTTCTTCTGTGTTTCTACAGTTTTTCCTCTGACTAGATAGTGTTCTTTCTCATAAGTCCCTCCAAATTGTCCTGGATCATTGCATTGCTGCTAGTAGAGAAATTCATTACATTCTATTGTACCACAGTGTATCAGTCTCTGTGTACAATGTTCTCCTGGTTCTGCTCCTTTCACTCTGCATCAATTCCTGGAGGTCATTCCAGTTCACATGGAATTCCTCCAGTTCATTATTACTTTGAGCACAATAGTATTCCATCACCAACATATACCACAATTTGTTGAGCCATTCCCCAATTGAAGGGCATCCCCTCATTTTCCAGTATTTTTTTGCCACCAAAAAGAGAATGGCTATAAATAGTTTTGTATAAATCTTTCCCTATTATCTCTTTGGGGTATAAATCCAGCAATGGTATGGCTGGATCAAAGGGCAGATAGTCTTTTAAAGCCCTTTGGGCATAGTTCCAAATTGCCCTCCAGAATGGTTGGACCAATTTACAACTCTGCCAGCAATGCATTAGTGTCCCAATTTTGTCACATCCCCATCAACATTTATTATTTCCCTTTACTGTCATATTGACCAGTCTGCTAACTGTGAGATGATACCTCAGATTTGTTTTGATTTGCATTTCTCCAATTTAGAAAACTTTTTCATGTGCTTATTGATAGTTTTGATTTCTTTATCTGAAAATGGCATATTCATGTCCCTTGCCCATTTATCAATTGGAAAATGGCTTGATTTTTTTTAACAATTGACTTAGTTCCTTAAAAATTTGAGAAATTAGAGGGCAGCTGAGTAGCTCAGTGGAATGAGAGCCAGGCCCAGAGATGGGAGGTCCTAGGTTTAAATCTGGCCTCAGACACTTCCTAGCTGTGTGACCCTGGGCAAGTCACTTGACCACCATTGCTTAGCCTTTACCACTCTTCTGCTGTAGAACCAATACTCAGTATTCATTCTAAGATGGAAGGTAAGGGTTTACATTTTTTTTTTTGAGAAATTAGACCTTTGTCAGAGGTTTTTGTTATAAAGATTTTTTCCCCAATTTGTTGCTTCCCTTCTAATTTTGGTTGCATTGCAGATGATGGGCAAATTGCTGATGGTTTTAAATATATACTGTTTATTATTTTTAGGAAAGGCCTATCTATCTCTATACTTTCTAGTGTTTTCAGAAGGAATTGGTATTGTATTTTGTCAAAGGCTTTTTCTGGTGATACATTTTCTGCACTGAAAATTAGCAAGTTATGTTACATTTCCCATCCTCCTAACAAGTTATTTGTTAAAAGAACTTGACTCATTGTAAACTGAAGATATCTTCACAGTTCTTTTATTTTGCCATTAAGCAGTCGTTTTAGTTTTAACTTTCTAACTGAATCATCTCAGCCAACCTGACTCAAAACCCCACCTCATATCCCAAATTTCACCCAATGAAACTAGGTAGCTAAACAAAAACCAAATAAATCTCAAAGAACCAAGAGTTTAGAGGAAGGAAGAAAAAAGGGCACAATGAAGATTTTCTCATCTTTAGACTCAGACCTGTGATTTCAAGGTAGGGAGTTCTCTGGGAAGGAAACTCCTCTTACTAAGCAGATCAACAATTAACTTTTCCAAAACATATTCAGAGAGTTGCCTGGGCACTCAGATTAAGGGACTTACCCAGGATCACCTAGCTAAGGTGTGTCAAAGATGGGACTGAAAGCCAGATTTTCCTGACTCTGTAACCAGTTTTTTTAGAGCGTGTGGATCAAGCAATGGATAGAGTGCCAGACCTGGAATAAGGAAGACTCATTTTCCTAAATTCAGATTTGGCCTCGGACACTTGCTAGCTTTTTGACCCTGGGAAAGTCACTTAATCCTGTTTGCCTCAATTCTCCTTTCTATAAAAATGAGCTAGAGGAGGCAATAGCAAATAGCAAACCACTGCAGTATCTTTGCCAAGAAGATCTCAAATGGAGTCACAAAGAGTCAGACCTGACTGAAAATGACTGAACAAAAAAGCCAGTTTTTTATCTACTGTCATGCTGCCTCTCCTTTTCTCTTACTAAGAGAGGAATTTCTTTCTTGTTTTGCTGTTAATTTACAACAGGAACCATTAGACAGAGAGGAAATATAATGGATAGAGCGACTGGGTCCAGCATAAGGAGATCCAAGTTCAAAGACAGCTTCAGACACATACTAGGTGTCTGACCCTGGATAAGTCCCTTGAGTTCAGTCTGACTCAGTTTCCTCATCCATACAATGAAGATGATGATAGGACTTACAGAGTTGTGGTGAGAATAAAAGGAGATAATACTGTAATGTGCTTTGTAACCTTTTAGGTATATTAATACTATTATTGTTGATTGCTTCTTTGGAAGATGGGAATATGATTCCTAACTGCATAGGCTAAAACTCTAATGAATTTGTGTGATCACCCTCTCCAGTGACAATGGAGAGAGCCCCCATCCCGTGTTCTTGCCCTACTCCTCCCTGGTACAGGAGATGGTACTCATCTGAATAAAGATCTACAAAAATGTTCCAATGTTTCTTCCTCATGGAGTTGATTATAAATGCTATCTAATAACATACTATTTTGCTGATAAAGCTTATTCATACAAATCCCATACTATGTCAATATTAGGCAGCAATTCTCTTTTCTTGCCTTTCTTCTCAGCCTCTAAAACTCCTTATTTTTACAAACCAAGCAGTGTTGAAGCTGTTCATTTTTCTTTTTGAGAACTGAGAATTATATTTTTCATGTAGGAGAAATAGTAAAAGACTATTCATGACATTCATTCAACTGCTTGTCTTTGACAGAGAAACACACAATTAAATGAACAAATCACAGAGTTGATAAAATGCTTTAAAAACAAATTATTTGATACTCATAGATAGTGTTCTATAGAAATTACATGTCACAATGCTTTACGAAATAGATCTCTGTCACCAGTTAGAATCATCATAACACTTAAAAAAAAAAAACAGGTTTCAACTTGAATATCTTTGCTAAATGCCACTTCAGACAATAGGATTTGTTCTTATAGAAACAACTACACCCCAGAAAACCTCTGCTGTGCTTGACTTCTAGGACAGGAAGACATTTCTGGGAGAGGTGGATTGGAAAGGAGCTCTACTTAAAGGTTAAACTTAGAGACTGGGACACTCAGGTTAAGGAACTTGCCCAGGATCATTCAGCCAAAGATGGGACCAAAAGCCAAATGGGGTCACAAAGAATTGGATGAGGCAAATGACTCAACAACAACAAATCTAACTATGTCATAGCTTTTCTTCGGCTACTAGGTTTTCTTTGGGTGGATAGTAATATTGGACTCTTTTGATTAGTCTTCATTAAACTATAAGCTCCTGAGGGCAGAGACCTTCATTCTTTTTCATATTTGTATCCTCAGTTCTTAGCACAGTTCCTGGCACATAATATGCACTGAATAAATATTTATTCAATTGAATATAGAGTCAGAGAGGAAGAGAGGGAATGAGGTTGGAAGAGGAGGAAGGAAGGAAGGAAGGAAGGAAGGAAGGAAAAAAGAAAGAAAGAAAAAGAAGAAAGAAGGAATGAAGGAAGGAGAGGAGAGGAGGTAAGGAGAGAGGAAGGGGGAGGGGGAAGGGAGAAGGAGAAGGAAGGGGGAGGGGGAGAGAGAAAAAGAAAGGAAGGAAAGAAAGAAAGAAAGAAAGAAAGAAAGAAAGAAAGAAAGAAAGAAAGAAAGAAAGAAAGAAAGAAAGAAAGAAAGAAAGAAAGAAAGAAGGAAAGAAGGAAAGGAAGGAAGGAAGGAAGGAAGGAAGGAAGGAAGGAAGGAAGGAAGGAAGGAAGGAAGGAAGGAAGGAAGGAAGGAAGGAAGGAAGGAAGGAAGGAAGGAAGGAAGGAAGGAAGGAAGGAAGAAAAACTTCTACAACTACTCCAACCTTCAGCAACTACCATCTGATTAGTCAGCAGCCATCAACATTGAGGTTAAGACCCTCTACTAGCAAAAAGATTACAATTCACTGAAGGCTCAGATGATGATTAGCATTTTTTAGCAATAAAGCATTTTAAATTAAGGTATGAATGAACACTTTTTTCAGACATAATACTATTATAACTTAATAGACTACAGTGTAGTATATAAACATAACTTTTATATCCATTGGGGAACCAAAAATTTCATTTTACTTGCTTTGTTGAGATAATCACTTTATAGTAGGGGTCTAGAAGCAAACCTGTGATATCTCTGAGGTATTCTTGTATAACCGGTTCTGACCCATTCCTTAAAAATGGAATTTTACCAGGGCAGCTAGGTGGCACAGTGAATAGAGTACCAGGTCTGAGTTGGGAGGACTTGGGTTCAAATTTGACACTCAGACCCCAGGCAAGTTAACTCCATTTGCCTAGCCCTTGTCTTTCTCTCTTAAAATTATTACTAAAACAAAAAGTAAGGGTTAAAAAAATGGAGTTTTACCATTTTATTTCTTCACAAATATTGCATTAACAAGGCTATACATATTGAAAGATCTGCCTAGCAAAGTTTGCCCACCTTTATTTAAAATGCTAATGCACTCTGTTGTCATGTTAATATTCATCCCTTAAACATTTATTATCACAAAACCCCAAATGTTGCATTAATTCTCATACACCTTTTCTTGAAACAAACCCAGAAAAAATAATCCGAGGAACAAGAAAACACCTTACTACAGAATTTAAGGATTTATACGGCTCGAAAATTCTTTTAGAGAGGACCTTGAGACTTGTTCAGTATACAAAGGAGGAAACTGAAGCCCAGAGACGTTAGGTGACTTGTCCACAGTGACTCATCTAATTAGGGCCAAAGCTTAAGCTAGAGAGAGCCCCGATCTCCTGACGCTTAGTTCTGTGCTGCTTCTTCAACATCTAGCATTCTGGGAAGTGCTTGGAGAGACAGTGGAGTGAATAGATCAACAGACATTTTTTAGGGGCCAACTCCACGTTGGACACTATGCTGACTGCCATCTCAATGCCCAAAGAAATGTTCCGCTCTGCATCATCTCTCTGTAAGTGTGGGCAGCGGGTTCTTTGGGATCGTAGATGCATAGTGTTAGATTAAACTTAAAAAATTCTACAAATGATTTTGGGCAGCAGCCTTGTTCCTAAAATGCAGGTACAGAACTGACATTTTCTTCAACATAGAAATCATTTTCTTACTACCAAGAAAGAAGAAAGCTGGAAATCGCAGTTCTGATCTCGTCCAGCAGGTGGCAATGAGTAAATGGCAAATAATAAGCAAAGCATTCTTCCCACATTTGGGCAAGGCCAGCTCTACAAAACCATTTTTTTCCAATGGTAATTATCTTGATCTTTTCATTTTTATGAAAATTAATATGAAATTGAAAGTCTACACAGTTCCTAGGAATGGAAAGTGTGAGTGAGAAAAGGAAAAAAACACGAGGAATTTAGAATTTTAATACAAATTTAAAGACCTTCATCACTATGTAAGCCAGGCATATAAATGAGCAGGATACCAATGAAATAGCTGAGTGGATGTCAAACACTGAAAGGGTTAAGCTGGATGATTTTAATGTTCCTTCCAGTCCTAAAATCCTAAGAAAAATAATAGCAATAGCACTGTAGAAAGACTATTATGAGGTCATTCAATATGAAACCAATGGCCAGGCGGAGTTTATTGGCTATTTTGCCCATCTCCTAGAAGGGACTAGACTGACAGGACACATGAGTTAGTTCTAATGTTGCTGCTTATTAGCTATGTGATCTCACTGAACTTTTCTGATTCTGTCTCGTTTTTTAATTAATGTCCATTATATTAAAATACCCATTATCCCTCCCTTCCTCCCCCCATCATTTGACAAAAAGATGAATATGTATAAAACGATCTTATTTCTATTTATCAGTGCTTTCTCAGGATGTGCTCAAATGCAAGTCATTATTTATTTGTTCATTCATTCATTCATTCATTCATTCATTTCATAAGCCCTTCTCTTCCCTCTTGGAATTAATACTGTGTGTTGGTTCCAAGGCAGAAGAGTGGTAAAGTCTAGGCAATGGGGGTTAAATGACTTACCCAGGGTCACACAGCTAGGAAGTGTCTGAGTCCAGATTTTAACTCAGGACCTCCTATCTCTGGGCCTGACTCTCATTCTACTGAGCTACCCAGCTGCTTCCTGCAAGTCATTCTTTAAAAAAACATTTTTTTTAATAATTTATTCTTTAAATTGCTCATTGTAAGAGAATACACATGTAAAAATGAAAAACCCCAAAACAAAGACATAAATAAACCAATGAGAAGAATAGTATGCTTTGATCTGCATTCCGACTCTTATAGTTCTTTCTCTGGAGATGGTTAGCATTTTTTGTCATAAATCCTTTTGAATTGTCCTGGATCATGGTATTGCTGAGATAGCCAAATCTTTCACAGTTGATCATTGTATAATATGGCTGTTACTGTGTACAATAGGCTCCTGGTTCTGCTTATTTTTCTTTGCATCTTTTCATGTAGGTTTTTCCAGCTTTTCCCCAAATCATCTAGTTCAACGTTTCTTGTACAACAATAGTATTCCATTGCTAACTTATACCACAGTTTGTCCAACCATTCCTCCATTGATGGACATCCCCTCAATTTCCAATTCTTTGCCATCACCAAAAGAGCTGCTACAAATATTTTTGTACAACTAGGTCCTTCCCTCTATTTTAAGATCTCTTGGGGATACAGACCCACTTTTACGAACCTCAGTGGTGGTGTTGAGGGTCTCTGGAAGGAGTCAGGTCCCAACTGGTAGAGAAATCTGGTTGAGTTCCTTCTCAGCTTTTTTTCCTTCCCAGTCTGGAAGACCTTGACTGTTGGCTTCAGGGTTCTATCCACTCCTCAGAACTGTCAGGATTCTCTCACTCCCTCCTCTACTCCTCAGGCTGATCTATCCATCAAACTGACTTCTCATCTCAAACACAGGATCTCTCCTCCTTTACACCTCCAGAAAGATTGGCTCAATTCGCAGCTCTACCAATAATGCATTAGTCTCCCAATTTTCTCCCCAACCCCTCCCCCCAACATTTGTCACTTTCCTTTGCTATCATATTGGCCAATTGGATAGGTGTGAGGTGATATCTCAGAGTTGTCTTCATTTGCATTTATTTAATCAAGAGTGATTTAGAACATTTTTACATGATTATTGATCTTTAGTTTCTTTATCTGACAACTGCTTGTTCATATCCTTTGAACATTTGTCTCTTTGGGGAATGACTTGTATTCTTATACATTTGACTTTGTTTTCTACAAATTTGAGAAATTATACCTTTTCCAGAGAGATTTGTTTTAAAATTTCCCCCCTCCCAGTTTGTTGTTTCCCTTCTAATCTTCATCATATTGGTTTTGTTTATACAGACTCTTTTAAAATGTAATATAATAAAAATTATTAATTTTACATCTTATAGTGCTCTCTCTTGTGTGGTCATAAATTCTTCCCTTCAAAGATTTTCCAGGTAAACTATTCTGTGTTCCCCTAATTTACTTATGGGTATCACCTTTTCACAAGTTGTTCTTTAAACGATTTTTCTGTTGCTATATATATAATGTTCTCTTGGTTTTGCTCATTTCATTCTTCATAATTTCATGTAGGTCTTTCCATGTTTTAAAAAATTAACATATTCATAATTTCTTATGGCACAGAAGTATTCCATTACAATCATATGCCATAACTTGTTTGGCCATTCCTCAATTGATGGCATCCCTTCAATTTCTAGTTTTTTGCCACATCAAAGAGAGCTGCTATAAATATTTTAGAATATATAGAATCTTTTCCATTTTCCTTGATCACCTTAGGAACTAAATATAATAATGGTATTGCTAGGTCAGAAGGTTTACAGTCTTATGACTCTTTGAGTATTTTTCCAGATTGTTCTCCAAAATGGTTGGATTAGTTTGTAGTTCCACCAAAAGTGTACTAGTATATTTTTCTACATTCTTTCCAACATTTGCCATTTTGCCCTTTTATCATTTTAGCCAATCTGATAGGTAAGAGATGATGTCTTAGAATTGTTT
Source organism: Monodelphis domestica (assembly GCF_027887165.1). NCBI lineage: Eukaryota > Metazoa > Chordata > Mammalia > Didelphimorphia > Didelphidae > Monodelphis > Monodelphis domestica. The sequence continues at coordinate 640,204,352 of NC_077227.1, forward strand.
TGATATGCATTTCTCTAATCAATAATGATTTAGAGCATTTTTCCTTATAATTTAAATAGCTTTGATTTCTTCATCCAAAAACTGTTTATACCTTTTGATCATTTATAAGTTGGGAAATGGTTCATATCCTTATATATTTGACAAAGTTCTCTATATATTTAAGAAATAAGACTTCTAATTGAAAAACTGTCCATAAAATTTTTCCCCAATTTACTTCTCTACTTCTAATCTCGGCTGCATTAATTTTATTTGTGCAAAACCTTTTCAATTTAATGTATTTAAAATTGTCCATTTTATATCTCACAGTGCTTTCTATTTCTTATTTATTCATAAATTTTCCTAATCATAAGTCTGATAGTTCCTGATATTTTATTTTGTTTGTAATATCTCCCTTTATGCTTAGATCATGTATCCATTTTGATCTTATCTTGGTAAATGGTGTAAGATATTATTCTGAATCTAGTTTCTGCCAGGATTCTTTCCAGTTCTTCTAAAAGTTTTTACCAAATAGCGAATTTGTATTCCAAATCCTTACCTTGGTCAAATACAAGGTTACTATAATCTTATGTAACTACTTGTTGCATGTCTGTTCTGTTCCACTGATCTACTTTTCTATCTCTTAGTCAGTACTAGATAATTTTGATAATTATTGTTTTATAATATACTTAAAAATCTGGTACTCCTTTTATATTTTTCCATTAATATTTTTAATCTTTTTTTCTGTTTCTCCAAATAAAATTTTTTTCTAGCTTAATAAAAAAGGGTTTTTTTTGGTGATTAAATTGGGAGATATTGAATAAGTAGACTTATTTAGATAGCATTGTCATTTTAGTTATATTGGATCTTCTCACTCATGAGCAATCATTATTTTTCCAATTATTGAAATCTGACTTTAATTATACAAAAAGTATTTTATAATCAAAAATCACATTCATATAATTTCTGGGTTTATTCTGGCAGATATATTCCTATGTATTTTATTCTACCTACAATTAGTTTAAATAGGTTATCTGTTACCATTTCTTCTTGAATTCTTGGAGATATATAGAATTGCTAGTGATTTATGTGGGTTTGCTACTTTGAAAAAATTATTGATAGTTTCAGCTAATTTTTTAGTACAGCAAAATAACAGGATTGGAGTAAATGATCATCTCTTCCAGTTTTAAAATTCTGTGATTCTGTTTATCTGGGCCCCCCCAGTAAGCCAAAGAGAATTGTTATTGTCACAAAAAATGCTCAGTTTTGGAGAAGCCTTCTGGTTCTAGCTGTGGTTTTCCAGTCTAGAAAGGGGTTCCTTAGATCTTCTTATTCCAGCCTTTATCATGCTTTCTTATTGTCCAAACGGGAGAATCTGCTTTGAGAACTGGAAAATCCCCAAGGAAAGCAGGTTTCCAAGTTCCTTAGAATGATATGCCTGTATGTAGCCTTAGAATCAGGATAATCTGGAAAGGGTCTTTAGGAGAACATGCCAAATGGTTTCCAAGGTTTCCATGGAAAAGAGTTTATTGATCAATTTCTAAGTAGTTACCCTCCCCTCCTTGAATAGCTCTCCTAGGGAACAAAAATGGTGATGAATAATTATTCATGTTGGACTTGGAGAAAATCATCCAGAATACGCAGTCACAATGGACACTGATTAAAGCTGATTTGTAGAAGGATCTCAGTAGAAATTTGGTGAAATGGATGCTTGAGAGTTAAATTTTACAACTGCAGAAAATTAGACAACAATGACATTTTGTCAGAGCTCGTCAATGCTGAAGAGAAAAATAGAAACCAAGGAAATGACATAAAATGTTACCTGACATTAATTCAAAAAATAGAATGACTCAATTTCAGCATTTAACCTGTGTGTTTTGTATCCTGGAGAGGAACATGATGTTATTAAAGAAAAAAAAATAGATGTCTCTGCAAGCAAGAAAACTGACGGATACCATTTTAGTCCATGGAAACCGTGCTGCCAATATATTAAAAAGCTTTCTCAAAGAAATTGATTCTGTGCAGCTTAAGAATTTGTCTGTGGAAAAGAACATGAAGTATAAGACGTTTCAGGTTTGCCTATGGACGAACAAATGAGAAGATTTATTTTGTGGACCCTCAGTAATAACATCCCTTTTAATAATGGTCTTCTAATGTAATTCCTTATCTGTTTTTTTTTTATTCTATTGTTACCACTAATAGTTTATTGTTTCCATATGCTGCCACCTAGTGTGAAGATATGTACAGCTATCTGTTGTCATCTGTTCCTACAGTGTCTTGCCCACGATAGTGACTTAATAAATATTTGTTAATTAAACAAAAGAATAAAGAGATTAAATTTTAAAACAGTTGGTGAATCTACTTGGAAGAGGCTCTATCATCCTACTGTCACATTTCACCAGCATTGACATCTTATAGTTAATTCCAGTAATATTGTTACTTTTCAGTGTTCCATCTTCCCTTTAACCAACATGTTCCTTCACCCCATGATTCTCCACCTCCTGCTCCTCTAATCCCTGGCCATCTAAAGCTATTGCCCTAGTCCAGACCATTATTGAAAAAAGAATGAACAAGTGGCTCTCTGGCCTTTTCTCTTTAGCAACTGGGACTCCATTGCTCTCCAACCCACCCATTCCTCTGAGTAATTCCAATTGTTAGGAAACTTTTCCTTTAGTCAGTTCTAATTTTGCTTCTTTTTTTGCTCCAGATCAGTGCTGATTTGCCAGCGTGACCATGGGCAGGGTCCTCTATGCCACTTTCTAATTCAGTTGCAGAGAATGTCTTTTTTTTCCCCAAAGATATTCCCAAATCCTTGTCAGAGAAAACACAAGTGTAGTCTTTATAATATTTATTAACCCCTGATTTTTGTAGGAATTTGGGGAAAAGTTTATTACCCTGTGATTCAACTGCCTGCCTATTTTTAGGATGTTTTGGTAATGACAGAATATATATATATATATGTACATATATATATGTAATATAAATATGAAAATACTAGATTTTCAACCAAAAAATACCACATTGGCCTAAATACCTAAAATTGGATTATTTGTAAGGCACATTTTTTTTTCTTTTAAGTTAGTCTAGTATTAAACCCAGCATATGTGGGCAGGAGTCCAGAACCATGGGGAAAGGGAGAGGGTGAGTATTTCAGTTCTATTTGGACCCAGTGCCAGCTTGGTAGTCCTTGGTACCTCACTGAATCACAAGTAAAGAGGGCCCTTAGTAAGAAAGGGAGAGGATAAGAACTCTAGGCCACTGGAGTCAGTGAACTAGTGTTCTTTCTTTCTTTTTTTTTTAAAAAAGATGTTTTATTTCCCCAATTACATATAATAATTTTCAACATGTTTCCCAAAATTGAAAGACAAATTATCTCCCTCTTTCCCTTTTCTGTTTGTTATAAATTTTTTTTGTTATAAATAAATAAATTCATTGTTATAAATGAGTATTTATATAAAACTAAAACCCCCAAATAGAGTATGTTTTGATTTGTATTCCAACTTCAACAATTCTTTCTCTGAAGGGGGATAGCAGCCTTTGCCATAAGGCCTTCATCTAAGTCAATTCACAACCCCACCAACAATGCATTAGTGTCCCAATTTTGCCACCTCCCCCAACTTTTATCACTTTCCTTTTCTTTCATATTGCCCAATCTATTTATCAGAGAGATTTTCTATAACAATCCCCCCATAAATCTCAATTTTTTCCCTTCAAATCTTAGTTACATTGATTTTGTGTTAGAAACCCTTTTAAATTGGTATAATAAAAATTATTCATTTTACACCGTGTAATGTTTTCTCTATCTCTTGTTTGGTCATTAATTCTTCCCTTCTCCATAGGTCTGACAGGTAAACTATTCTATGTTCCCCTAATTTATTTATGGTTTCATCCTTTATGTCTAAATCATGTGCCCATTTAGACCCTATCTTGGTGTAGGAAAACTTATGTTGGAAATTATTATATGTAATTGGGAAAATAAAATATCTTAAATATCATTTCTGCCATACTGTTTCCCACTTTTCCTATCATTTTTTTTTGGTTAAATAGTGTGTTCTTATCCCCAAAGCTGGTTTATTAAATACTGGATTGCTAAAGTCATTTATCTTTGTATATTGCGCATCTAATCTATTGGTCTTCCATTCTACTTCTGAGCCGGTACCAAATTGTTCTGATGATCACTGCTTTATGGTACAGTTTGGGATCTGCACGTTCCCACTCTTCTAGGACAGCATGATGGCTTTGGGACTGGAGGCTCTGAAAGTCACCTCCCACTGCTGATTCAGCCTCCCCAGGGAATGCTCATGGTTTTGGGTTCAGAGCACTGCAGACTGCCCTGTGCTGGGACTTGGGGTCTTAGAGCAAACTTGCACTAGGCCTTGAGACTTCAAGGGCTGGGCATGAGGTGCTTTGCCACTGGATCTTGCAGGATCTCAGGGTCTCCAGGTTGACTTGAGCCCAGGTTCAGTAGATGTGGGTTGGGGGGGGGGGCAGAATGGCTATTGGCTTGCACCAGTCTGTGCAGTGGGCTATGCTCCCTTCTCACCCCACTGAACCAGACCCACTCTGTCTACCTTCCAAGTTGTTTTCTGCAGGGTAATTGCTTCATTCTGTCCCTTTGTTTCTTCTGTCCTTCCAGTATTCATTTTGAAGCATTTTTTAAGCCCTTACCTTCCATCTTGGAGTCGATACTATGTATTGGCTCCAAGGCAGAAGACTGGTAAGGGCTAGGCCATGGGGGTTCAGTGACTTGCCCAGGGTCACACAGCTGGGAAGTATCTGAGGCCAGATTTGAACCTAGGACCTCCCATCTCTGGGCCTGGTGAAGCATTTTTTAAAGGTGGTTTAGAGGATTCTCAGAGAGGTTGAGCTATCCATGTATTGCGCCATCTTGGCTCCACCCCATAGCTTGTGGTCTTATAAAAGCAATGCAAGATGATAAATGATATAATAAGTCTTTATTGAGTGCCCTAAATTGGGTTGGTTAATTAATCCAAAGTCCTTCTCCCTGTGGAGAGAGCCCCACGTGCTCAGTGAGTTCTGGAACCCACATTTCCCTCTGAGGACGGAGGCTCGACTTTCTTTTCCTTTTCCTTATTGTTTTGGGTTGAGGGAGGGCATTGTAAAGAACCTTCCCCTTCCATCTTAGACTCGATCTAAGTAATGGTTCCAAGGCAGAGAGAGGAGCGGCAAGGGACAGGCCTTTGGGGTCAAGAGACTCGTCCAGGCTTACAAATAGCTAGGAAGTCTCTGAGGCCACACTGGAACCGCGGACCTCCTGCTCCAGGCCTGACGAGATCTCTACCCACGGAGCCCCCATCTGCCCTAAGAGAGCTGACAACCTATGAGATTTATTTTTATATAAATTTTATATAATTTATACAATTAATTTTGTTTGTCTCCTATACATTTGGAGTTATGACTATGATTACAGGCTGTGTCATAGGCTTTCCAGAGAACTGATAAGACAAATCATTTAGGAAGGCAGCCCAATAAAGATAATTCAGAACCTTTCCCGAGTTTTAGAGAGCTGTATAGGACTTAGACGACAGACTCTGGCAAATACACATCAGTCGATTTGTTGAAGGCAACAAACATTAAAGTAGGGGTTACATGAAAGGGCAGGACTGATGAAGTCAATCAATCTCCCTCCCTCACTTTAAGTAACTACTCTAACTATGCAACAACTTGTTTTAATAAATCAGCCCAAGGGGGCAGCTGGGTAGCTCAGTGGATGGAGAGCCAGGTCTAGAGATGAGAGGTCCTAGGTTCAAATCTGGCCTCAGACACTTCCCAGCTGTGTGACCCTGGGCAAGTCACTTGACCTCCATTGCCTAGCCCTTACCACTCTTCTGCCTTGGAGCCAATACACAGTGTTCATTCCAAGATGGAAGATAAGGGTTTAGAAAAGAAAAGCTAGGTGTCTGGCTAATTATTTGATATCAGCTAAAGAAAAACACTGAGGAAGGCTCATGAGTGACAGCATTAGATAGCCCTCCCTAACACCTAAGGGCTACCTGTAGAACCCAGAAGAGATGGTTTTAGCTCTCCTCGGGCACTCAGCCTACCAGGGAGAGTAGGAGTTGGAAGGGTAGCTCTGTACTGTGTGCGTATATTCTTCCTGTCTGCACCATTCCAATGCAAGCTTCTTGGGAGTGGAAATTGCTTTATTCTTTGTTGGTTGGTTTTTTTTTTATCTCCAGTGCCTAGCATTCTGCCTGGCATATAGTGAGTGTTTAATTTTTGCTTGCTTGATTGAATTATAGAAGCAACAACAGCTTTCCCTCAATAAGGGATATTCCCACCTACACAGCTCCAGGTATTCTTTCCTCTTGGAAAATATTTGCATAAAAGAAGTACAAATCTGCATTTAATTGCATTTCAGTTACTTTGACTATGAGCTGAAGTATCAAATAAGAAAAATGAGAATCAGGAGGGAAATGGTTCAGGAGTGATCAAAGAATATAAATGGAACCTAAAAAAAAGAAAGAAAACGAAGACAAAGGATTGGTAGTGATGGGTAAAGGAAAGAGGAGGTAGAGGAAACAGGAGCAGTGTGTATGTGATGGGTTAGAGATGCAAGATGAGACTGGAGATTTTACAGTGAGAAGTAAGAGAAAGTGACAGGTGAAAAGGAGAGGTGACAAAGCTACAGAAAAGAGAGCAAGAGTATATAATCTATTTAAATATCAAACATGCAAGTTTCTGAGGGCATGTATATATTAGGAAGTCCTTCAAGGAAGGATAAATCACACACATGCATTTTTTCAAGTTCTCTTCAGTTGGAAAAAAGCAAGATTTCCCTTCACTACATCATACCCTATGTATTAGAGATATAAGAAGAGAAGTATCTCAAAGAAGAATGGGCTCCCTCAGGAGATGGTGGGTTCCTGTCTCTTTGAACATCCCCTGGCAAAGGCTAGATGGCCAGTTGTTGGATATGATGTCAAGTGCAATTCTCCCTTATGGGCCACTTGGTCTATGGTTCTTTTCTGTTTCAAACAAAAACTAAGTAGGACCTTAATGTCAACTAAAGGTTAGACAGAATAGTGAAGAGCTTATAAACAGCTCTTTTAAAAATTCGTCTCCCAATGATAATCATTTATCTCAGCATTAGGCTGCCCCCAGATTATAATTATATCTGTATGGAAAAAATTCTAACTGAGCCTATTAATGATCCTTAATATTTCTAATAAAAACAAAAGCTCTTAGTTCAAACAAATGACAATAGTTGATAGAATTTTAAACAGTGGCAAGTAAAGAATTTGCTTTCTTGTATTTTTCTCTAATGTGAATAATTGACCTATTTACTTTAGTAAATGAATGTATTTACATATATATTTATGTACATATTTGTATATATATGTTTGTGTGTGCATGCATATATTGCATGTGTATACGTGCATACATTTCCATAGATTCATATATATGTATTTAGATCTTTCATCATACAAGTATATGAATATATGAATCTACTTAATGTAATTAACTTTGTAAATGGATCATTTATTTGGATGCCAAACTCAGATACAAGAAAATATGAAGGAGCCTCTTTTTCTTGAAAGTCATCTACTTGGTTAAATCTATAGAAGCCAATTTGTTTTTCCCAGGACCTTGTTCTTTGTTTGCTATCATTTAATTCTAAAAATAGTCTTTCAGCATCAAGTTCTTTCTTCCTGAGTTTCTTTTGAGTATTTTTTCATTGACAATCTTTCACACAATTAGTAACTGTTTTGAGGTAATAAGCAGTATTTTAAAAAATATGTCACTCTTTTCCTTTTTTCCAATGTATTTAGGTCCACAGAGTTTGGAGTACACATGAAGTTGATCTTGTACATTTCTAAAACATCAAGATTAGAAACCCTTTCATGTCTTTCCTGTTTTCATATCAGATACACATTTCTTCCATAGTAGCATACCACACTCTGTTAAGACTCTGGCTGCCCACAAAGACTGTGGACGCTGTGGTCTATGCCCAATTGGAAAGAGATGAATGAAGCTCATCAGAGATCAAGACTAAAGGGGACAGCTTTTTTTTACTTACAAGGGGAGTCTTGAAGAGCTTTGGAGAAAGAATGAATATAGAGGAGAGATAGGATAAAAAGAAGGAAAAGGATAGGTAGAAGAAAATAGGATCAAGGAAAATGCAAAGACAGTCATTAAAACTGTAAATGGGATGAACTCACCCATAAAACAGAAGAGGATAGCAGAATAGATTAGAAATCAGAATCTATCAATTTATTCTTTACAAGAAATACATATGAAATAGAAAGAAAAGCACAAAGTAATGGTAAGGGGCTGGAACAGAATCTATTAGTCTTTAGCTGAGGTTAAAAAAAAAAGCAAGGTTAGCAATCATGATCTCAGGCAAAGTAAAAGCAAAAATCGACCTAACTGGGAAACCACATCTTACTAAGAGGCACCATAGACAATAAAGTAATATCAATACCAAACATAAGTGCACCAAATGGCATAATATCCAAATTCTTAAAGGAAAAGTCAAATGAATTATAGGAGGAATTAGACATTAAAACTATATTAGTGGGGGAACTCAACTTTCTCCTCTCAGAACTAGATAAATCTAACCATAAAATAAATAAGAAGGAAATCAAAGAAATGAATAGAATCTTAGAAAAGTTAGTTATAATAGATCTCTGTAGAAAACTGTATAGTAATAGAAGGGAATATACCTTTTTCTCACCTATACATGGCACCTTCATAAAAACTGACCATATATTAGAGAGTAAAAACTACACAACCAAATTCATCAAAGCAGAAATGTTAAATGTACCCTTTTTGTGAGTATAATGCAATAAAATTACATTTAATAAAGAATCATGAAAGAGATTAAAAATGTATTGGAAATTAAATAATCTAATCCTAAAGGATGAGAGGGTCAAAGAACAAATCAACAAAGAAGAAATAATTTTATTAAAAAAGAAAGATAACAATGAGACAATATGCCAAAATTTGTGGGATACAGTCAGAGAAGTACTTAGTAGAAAATATCTATCTCTAAATGTTTACACTAGGGGCAGCTGGGTGGCTCAGTGGATTGAGAGCTAGCCCAAGAGACAAGAGGTCCTAGGTTCAAATCTGGCCTCAGACACTTCCCAGCTGTGTGACCCTGGGCAAGTCATTTAACTTAATTGCCTAGCCCTTACTTGACTCCAAGGTGGAAGGTAAGGGTTTTTTTAAAAAAATTAATAAGTGCTTACATTAGTAATTAGGGGAAATTTTATATCTCTAAATGCATACATCAATAAAAGAGAGAAAGAGCATATTAATTAATGGGTCATATGACTAAAAAAAACTAGAAAAAGGACAAATTATAAATTACCAATTAAACACCAAAATAAAACCTTGAAAATCAAATGAGAGATTAATAACATCGAAAGTAAAAAAAATTGAACTAATAAAACTAGGAGCTGGTTTTGTTGGGAAAACAAAAACAATAAAATAGGTAAGCCACTAATTAATTTGATTTTAAAAAAAGAAAGAAGAAAATCAAATTATTATAACAAAAATTAAAAAGGTAAATGTACCACTAATGAAGATGGAACTAAAGCAATTATTAGGAGTTATTTTGCCCAATTATATGCCAGTAACACTGACAATCTAAGTGAAATGGGTGAATATTTACAAATATATAAACTTCCTAGATTAAGAGAAAATAGAATACTTAAATAAAGTAATCTCAACAGAATGTAAACTATCAGAAAAAATAAGTAAAGAGTCCTACCAATTTCCTTTTATGATACAAACATGGCTTTCATATCAAAAACAGAAAAAGAAAATTGACCAATTACCTTAATGAATATCAATGTAGAAATTTTAAATAAAATGCCAGCAAGGAGATTATAGTAATATGCCACCAAGATCATACACTACAACAAGATGATATTTATACCAAGATTACAGGAATAATTCAATATTGGGAAAATGATCAACCTAATTGATCATACCAACAAATAATAAAACATTAACAATACAATATTAACATTGTATTAATAACAAAACATTAAAAATTATATGATTATATTGATAGAAAAAGTCTTTGAAGAAATATAATACCCATTCTTATTAAAGACACTATAAAGCATAGGAATCAAGAGTCTTTCTTAAAGTGATAAGTAATATCTATTTAAAAATAAAAGCATGTATTATCTGTAATAGAGAAACTTGAAGCCTTCCCAATAAGATCAGAGGTGAAGCAAGGATGTCCAGTATCATCACTATTATTCAATATTATACTAGAAATGCTAGATATACTAAGAAGACGAGAAAAAGGAATTAAACGAATAAAAATAGGCAATGAAGAACCAAAACTATTACTCTTTGCAGATGAAATGATGGTAGACTTAGAGAACCCTAGAGAATCAACTAAAAAACTGGTGATAAAAACAACTTTAGCCAAGTTGCAGAATATAAAATAAATCCACATAAATCATAAACATTTCTATATATTACCAATAAAACCCAACAGAAAGAGAAAGAGAAATTCCATTTAAAACAAGTACAAATGATATAAAGTACTTGGGAATCTACTTGCCAATGTATGCTCAGGGATTATATGAACATCATTATAAATCATTTTTTCACACAAACAAATTCAGATTTAAACAACTGGAGAAATATATTTTTAAACCCTTACCTTCTGTCTTAGAATCAATACTGGGTATTGGTTCTAAGGCAGAAGAGTGATAGGGGCTAAGCAATGGGGGTTAAGTGACTTGCCCAGGGTCACGCAGCTAGGAAGTGTCTGAAACCAGTTTTGAACCCAGGACCTCCTGTCTCTGGGCCTGACTCTCAATCCACCGAGCGATCTGGCTGCCCTCAATTGGCAAAATATTAATTGCTTATTGGTAGTCTAAGCCAATATAATAAAGACATGTCACCTCTCAAGGCAGGAGGTGGAGTGGGAAGGAAAGAGGGGAATTTGGAACTTGAAATTTAAAAAGATTTTTAAAAAATTATTTATTATTAGGAAATAATTAATGCAATGAATAAAAATAATTTAAAAATAAAAAGCAAAGCAATAGGCCACCACAGCTGCAGCCAGTGACCATAACATCTAAAATTGCCTTCTGTAAGAACTTAAGATGGACAAATGGACAAATGAAGAGCACACATGGAGAAGTGTGGACTATTTTTATCCTGGACACTCATTCCAGTAGCTGAAGTGTATGTACTCTTATGCCACAAACAAAATAACAGTGTGCTATATAAAGACAGGGTGAACTACAGGTATTTATGAGAAATTCTATTAAATCCATCAAATATCTTTTTAAACTGAAGATTAAAAGCACAATTTAACTGAAGTAAGATAGGAGAGGGTCCTAGTCTCCATGTCTGGCTTTTTCTCAGTATTCCAGCTATCAGCATTGATCAGCTTCATGATTTTCTGACAACCAGACAATTTGGTAAAGTGGAAGCAATGCTGGACTTGGATGCGGAGGATCTAGGTTGAAAAAGTGGTTGTGCCATTTACTTCTCTGTGTGATCTCAGGTTAGCCATTTCCTCCTTTCTTGTTTTCAGTTCCCTCATCTGAAAAATGAAAGTTAGATTAGATGAACTTTTCGGTCCCTTCTCTCTCTAAATTGATAATCCTTTCATCACACATTAGAGGTATAAAGTGGACACTCCAATGGATCTATGACTTTCAATAGGACTAACTTCAAACCATCCACACCTGCTCTTTCTATTCAGTTCTTGTCCTTGTCCTCCCATATATTGACCTTCGGGAATAAGGGAGATCACTATGTTAGGGATCTTTGCCTTCTCTTAACATCCTTAAAATATGAGTGAATGAATGAAACAATAAGAGAAGGAAAAAATAATTATGCACACAGCACTATTAAGCATGTAGGATATAAACAGGACTAAAGAATCTTTCTACTTTTTTTATTCGAAGATATTTTATTTTCGCAATTACCGGTAATAACAATTTTCAACATACATTTTCTGAAATTGTAAGACCTGAATTGTATCCCTCCCCACTTTTGCAGATGGCAAGCAATTTTGTCTGGGTTATGCATGCATTTTAAAAAATTAATTAATTAAGAATATTTTTCCATGGTTACATGATTCATGTTCTTTCCCTCCCCACTTCTGGAGCTGATTAGCAATTCCACTGGGTTTTACGTGTATTCTTGTTCAAAACCTATTTCCATATTATTAATATTTATAAAAGAGTGATCATTTAAACTCCAAATCTCCAATCATATCCCCATTAAACCATGTGATCAATCACATGTTTTTCTTCTGTGTTTCTACTCCTATAGTTCTTTCTCTGACTGTAGATAGTGTTCTTTCTCATAGATCCCTCTGCGTTGTTCAGGATCACTGCATTGCCACTAAGGGAGAAGTTCATTACATTCGATTGTACCATAGTGTATCAGTCTCTGTGTACAATGTTCTCTTGGTTCTGCTCCTCTCACTCTGCATCACTTCCTGGAGGTTGTTCCAGTTCACATGGAATTCCTCCAGTTCATCATTCCTTTCTGCACAATAGTATTCCATCACCAACATATACCACAATTTGTTCAGCCATTCCCTAATCAAGGGACACCCCCTCATTTTCCAATTTTTTTGCCACCACAAAGAGTGCAGCTATAAATATTTTTGTACAAGTATTTTCTCTTGTTATCTCTTTTGGGTACAAACCCAGTAATGGTATTACTAGATCAAAGGGCAGGCAAGGAATCTCTGCTTGTAAGGAACTCACTTTGTATTGTGGGAAACAACAAAAGGAGGCTTCAACTGCAAATCAGGAGGAAAGTTCAAACCATAAAACTAAGAAAAATACAAAATGTCTCTCAGTCTTGTCATTAAAATATTTTATGTAGAATATTGAAATGAAAATAGATCACCATATTTTAAAAGGGGAGAATATTTCAAAGGGAGGAAAAAGCCAAAAAAAATTTTAATGTTTGAGAGAATCAATCATTCTGGAAAACAATTTGTAAATATGCTAAAAAATTTATTAAGAGTCAGTACCTTTTAGACCAAAGATTCTGCTGCTAGGCATACACTACAAAGAATTAAATGACAAAAAGAAAGACCCTAGATATAGCAAAATACTTACAGTATCATTTTTTGTCATAATCAAAACCTAGAAACAAAAGTGAATGCCTATCAGTTGGGGAATGGCTAACCAAGATGTTACACATGAATGAATTGGAATATAGACTGTGCCATAAGATGCCATGAATTTAAGGAACACAGAGAAACAGAGAACAGAAACATGGGAAGATTTATATAATTATGCAATGTGAAATAAAGCACAGCTGGATCAGCAATAAGAATGACAACTGCAACAAACTAAATGGGGAAAAAATGCAACAAATTGAACCTGGATGTTGAGAAATTATAATGACTAAGCTTAACTCCAAAGAAAAGATCTGAGAAGGTATTTCCTTTCCTCTTTTGAAGAGATGGGAGACTATGAGTCCAGAACACAACATATAATGTCCAATTTGTCTGTGATGTGTAAATTAGATTTTCTGAATTTTATTCTTTTTATCTTCTTTGTTATAAGGGTTGACTCTCTGGGAGAGAAAGGAATAAAAATATGCGTGATATGTAAAAATGGAGATTTGAACCCCAGACTTCAATCCCCAGAAGTTCTTGGCAGTTCCCAGAATTCCCTATATCACCTGAATTCCCACCTGGGCCAAGAACAAAAATTGTATTTAAACTGACTGGACCGCCTACTTGGGCTCTCTGCTTCCGCTTCTAAGCACATGCAGCTCTCAAGATGTAGTAAGTGAAATTGAATGGGCTTATCATTAGCCCTAGAAACGTGGTTTATTGATTTGTGTCTCTGATTTCTAATAATCTTTAATAAACCTCTAAAAATATAACTCTTTTAGTAGAGAAACTAATTTTTTAAGTTTGGCTAACCATGCTGGTTGTGACAAAATACCCTCAATCTTCTTAACTTTCCTAAATCTTTTCTCTACTGTGACTAAGTTCAGCTTTTAATAGCTACTGACTAGATTTTTTAAGCCAAGTTTCTCCAAGGCTTTTTAGAAAACCATCTTGATCAGCTCCTGCCTGCAGTCATCTGCTTCAGACTTTCTTGATTCAATATCACTCACCTGGTCCCAGCCCTTCCGGTCTGGCTCCTGTTGCCTGCAATCCAGACCTGTTTGATTCAGATTGCTCCTTCTCCAGCTGCCCACCTCAGCTCCAGGTCAGCTCTTACTCCTAGCCTCTCTCTCGCTCACCTGGCCCAGCTGATCCTGACCCCAGCAACTCTGGCCTCTGACCCAGATGGCTCATTGCTCCAGGCCCAGCCCCAGGGTCCAGGCTGCTGATAGCAGACCCAATTTCTTCAGGATCAAAAACCAGCTGGTAAAAAATGGGGGTGATTTTTCTTTAGGCTACGATTAGCCTCCATGTGGCAAGGGACAGGGGATAGCAGAGGGGGAGAAAGAGGAGAAGGAAGAGACTTTCCCAAACAGGAACTTACAAGCATGGCTATTTTTAAAAGCATATATTTTGACTGCATTGATTCTTTTATTTATTTCACCTGAGAGTCAGGGGAAAAATTCAACTCCCTGCAATTCTTTGGCAAAAACTGAGATTCCAAAAACCCACCCTCACTATGGGGAGGCAGCTCAGTGGCTCAGTGAATTGAGAGCCACGTCTAGAGACAGGAGATCCTTGGTTGAAATCTGGCCTCAGACATTTCCTAGCTGTGTGGCCCTTTGCAAGTTACTTAACCCCCATGGCCTACCCCTTACCACTCTTCTGCCTTCTGACAATAGGCATCTAAATGGATAATTTAAAAAAACCCAAGGAACTTTAAAGAGACTGAAAGTTATATATATTTTTTTAAACCCTTACCTTCCGTCTTGGAGTCAATACTGTGTATTGGCTCCAAGGCAGAAGAGTGGTAAGGGCTAGGCAATGGGGGTCAAGTGACTTGCCCAGGGTCACACAGCTGGGAAGTGTCTGAGGCCAGATTTGAACCTAGGACCTCCCGTCTCTAGGGCTGGCTCTCAATCCACTGAGCTACCCAGCTGCCCCCTGGAAGTTATATTTTTAAGGCATTTCAGACTCCAATGTTTTATAAAAATCTCTATATTTATTGCATTTTGCTGATTGTTTTGTTTAAGATTTAAATTTGTTGGTTTTAAGTTCATATATTACTGCATTCAATACTATTCAGTTACACTGAATCATTTTAATGTATTGGGTTTTAACTACTGTTAAATTCTGTTTCTTTCCCCCTATAACTATACTGAACAAACATTATTGAGTAAGCCCATATAAAAATAGCTTTTCTATTTTTGACTTTGTAAATTGTCACATAGAGGATAGATGGACTCCATCAGAAAATTGCTACAACAACCTTTGGAAAATTGAATGAGCTAAATATCTCAAATTGATTTCAAGGGTTCTTTAGATATGATTTTTAGAATTTTTTTAACAATCTCTGGTCATTTTGCCTGCCCACAACATGAGGTACGGCCCAATTTAGTAGCTGAAGTGAAATACAATTATAACCTCCAACTCCCACATTTATAAAAATATAAATGGAAGCTGGGAAGTTAATCCCAGGGCATTGTACCCCTAGAAGCCCCCCCCCCCCAAAAGGAGCATCTCTCATTTATAACTCTTCAGCTCAATTTACAGAGGTTTGAGTTTTTCCTAGACTCCTCTGCCACATTTTTGTAATGATATCTAGATTTCTTAATGATGTTCTAGACCCAAAATAAGTTTTACTTTGTTTAAAAATATGTTTACCAAGGTTGAAAGATTTGCTACATTTGTAAAAATATTGTGACAAATATCCATCAGTTCATAGGCTTTAAAAATGCCATACAGCAACTTATATGAAATATGACAGTGGGTTTGTTTGTTATTGTAATTAACTCTACTATTGAGAATTCTGGGGATATTGATACCTACATATTTGTACTACTGTTCTTTAAAAAAAACCTGTTGCCTTGTAAAATTCTTTTGCTTTTACTCACAGTGGATCATGGTCAGATATGAAGAGGAAATGGATCTTATTTTTGGTGAGAAAGCTTTGCAGTCTATATTTTCTTAGCTGACACAGTGTGTCAATGATTATAAGCTATATTTTTGAATTTAAAACTCTTTTACTATATTTTTCTTGCATGTGCAAAATACTATTTCAGTATTTTTTCTCTCCTTTTTATATTTGAAGCACATGTCACCAGTATTAAGGTTTTCTTTAACTTTTTGATTTAGCAGTAATATAAGCTTAAAATACATTTACTATAATGTCAATGCATGCCCCAAAAGCTTGAGACTATAAAAATGATGCCACTAATTGTTTTTTTTTTAATTATGGGACTTTGATTAATGATTTTGTCTGATTCCAGGACAAGATATACAAAAGGGCCATTGCACAGGGTCAAAGAAACCAATCCAGGAAGGATTGATGTACTTCTAAGCCAATACAAAGGACTTGAACCTAGTGTGAAGACTCAAGGTTGTGACACTTAACATACATTAAGACGTAGGCCTTACTTGTATCCACACTCTTTGTGAAAATACTTACAGACGAGCATCCCAAACTTGGTTCGTAACCTGGCTCCTATAATCTAGTCCCTTTTCTGTCTTTCATAGTGTGGCAAACTTTCTGTAGTCCTGGCTACTGACTGGGTAAATGCTTACTTGCTTATATCATTTTAATTGGGCCCTGATTCAAGGACCTGTTATAGATTTATTTTTCCTTTACTTGGAATTTTTACACATAAGACTTTGATAGTCTATATTTTCATCCAGAAATTTTCTTTTTTATTTGGATTTTTCTGATGTCTTTTTAATTTCTCTTCCCAATTTATTCATATACTTCATAACTCAGCCATGCATCCCTAAATTATCCCTGTGTTTTTCAATCACCCTCTTCATGGGGGAATGTGAAAATATTATTATTTTAAATTGCAAAGTTTATTTATTTTTTAACATTATTTTATTTGGTAATTTCCAAACATTATTCATTGGAAACAAAAATCATTTTCTTTTCTTCCCTCCCACACCCCCCCCCACCTCTCCCATAGCCGACGCGCGATTCCACTGGGTATCACATGTGTTTTAGATTCGAACCCATTTCCATGTTGTTGGTATTTGCATTACAGTGTTCATTTAGAGTCTCTCCTCAGACATGTCCCCTCAACCCCTGTAGTCAAGCAGTTGCTTTTCCTCGGTGTTTTTACTCTCACAGTTTATCCTCTGCTTGTGGATAGTGTTTTTTAGATCCCTGCAGATTGTTCAGGGACACTGCATTGACACTAATGGAGAATTCCATTACGTTTGATTGTACCACAGTGTATCAGTCTCTGTGTACAATGTTTTCCTCTGCTCCTTTCGCTCTGCATCACTTCCTGGAGGTTGTTCCAGTCTCCATGGAATTCCTCTACTTTATTATTCCTTTTAGCACAATAGTATTCCATCACCAACATATACCACAATTTGTTCAGCCATTCCCCAATTGATGGGCATCCCCTCGTTTTCCAATTTTTGGCCACCACAAAGAGTGCAGCTATGAATATTCTTGTACAAGTCTTTTTGTCCATTATCTCTTTGGGGTACAAACCCAGCAGTGCTATGGCTGGATCAAAGGGCAGACAGTCTTTTATCACCCTTTGGGCATAGTTCCAAATTGTCCTCCAGAATGGTGGATCAATTCACAACTCCACCAGCAATGAATTAGTGTCCCTACTTTGCCACATCCCCGCCAGAATTCATTACTTTCCATAGCTGTCATGTTAGCCAATCTGCTAGGTGTGAGGTGATACCTCAGAGTTGTTTTGATTTGCATCTCTCTGATTATAAGAGATGTAGAACACTTTTTAATGTGCTTATTAATAGTTTTGATTTCTTTGGCTGAGAACTGCCTATCCATTTCCCTTGCCCATTTATCAATTTGAGAATGGCTTGATTTTTTGTACAATTGATTTAGCTCTTTGTAAATTTGAGTAATTAAACCTTTGTCAGAGGTTTTTATGAAGATTATTTCCCAATTTGTTGCTTCCCTTCTGATTTTAGTTACATTGGTTTTGTTTGTACAAAAGCTTTTTAATATGATGTAGTCAAAATTATTTATTTTACATTTTGCGACTCTTTCTAAGTCTTGCTTGGTTTTAAAATCTTTCCCTTCCCAAAGGTCTGGCAAGCATACTATTCTGTTCACCTAATTTACTTATAGTTTCCTTCTTTATGTTCAAGTCATTCACCCATTTTGAATTTATCTTGGTGTAGGGTGGGAGGTGTTGATCCAAACCTAATCTGTCCCATACTGTCTTCCATGTTCCCAGCAGTTTTTATCAAATAATGGATTTTTGTCCCAAAACCTGGGGTCTTTGGGTTTGTCATAAACTGTCTTGCTGAGATCATTTATGTCAAGTCTATTCCACTGATCCTCCTTTCTGTCTCTTAGCCAGTGCCAAAGTGTTTTGATAACCACTGCTTTATAGTATAGTTTGAGATCTGGGACTGCAAGTCCTCCTTCCTTTGCATTTTTTTTTTCATGATTTCCCTGGATATCCTTGATCTTTTGTTCTTCCAAATGAACTTAGTTATGGTTTTTTCTAATTCAGTAAAGAAGTTTTTTGGTAGTTCAATGGGTATGGCACTAAATACGTAAATTAATTTGGGTAGGATTGTCATTTTTATTATGTTAGCTCATCCCACCCATGAGCAATCAATGTTTTTCCAATTGTTTAGATCTAGTTTTAACTGTGTGGAAAGTGTTTTGTAGTTGTGTTCATATAGTTCCTGTGTTTATCTCGGCAGATAGATTCCTAAGTATTTTATATTGTCTAGGGTGATTTTAAATGGTATTTCTCTTTCTAATTCTTGCTGCTGAAATGGGTTAGAGATATATAGAAATGCTGATGACTTATGCGTGCTTTATTTTGTATCCTGCAACTTTGCTAAAGTTGTTGATTATTTTGACTAGCTTTTTAGTTGATTCTCTAGGATTCCTTAAGTAAACCATCATATCATTTGCAAAGAGTGATAGCTTGGTCTCCTCATTGCCAATTTTAATACCTTCAATTTCTTTTTCTTCTCTAATTGCTACTGCTAGTGTTTCTAGTACAATGTTAAATAATAGTGGTGATAATGGGCATCCTTGTTTTACTCCTGATCTTATTGGGAAGGCTTCTAGTTTATCCCCATTGCAGATGATGTTTGCTAATGGTTTTAGATATATACTGTTTATTATTTTTAGGAAAGGCCCTTCTATTCCTATACTTTCTAGTGTTTTCAATAGGAATGGGTGTTGTATTTTATCAAAGGCTTTTTCTGCATCTGTTGAGATAATCGTGTGATTTTTGTCAGTTTGCTTGTTAATATGGTCAATTATGTGGATGGTTTTCCTAATATTGAACCATCCTTGCATTTCTGGCATAAATTCCACCTGATCATAGTGGATGACCCTTGTGATGACTTGCTGGAGTCTTTATGCTAGTATCCTATTTAAGATTTTTGCCTCTATATTCATTAGGGAAATTGGGCTATAGTTTTCTTTCTCTGTTTTTGATCTGCCTGGCTTTGGGATCAGTACCATGTTTGTGAGGTAAAGGAATTTGGTAGAACTCCTTCTTGGCTTATTCTGTCAAATAGTTTGTTTAATATTGGGATTAGTTGTTCTTTGAATGTTTGATAGAATTCATTTGTGAATCCATCTGGACCTGGGAATTTTTTCTTAGGGAGTTCTTTGATGTCTTGTTCAATTTCTTTTTCTAATATTGGGTTGTTTAGGTAATTTATTTCTTCCTCTTTTAGTCTAGGCAATTTATATTTTTGTAAGTATTCATCCATATCACGTAGATTGCCATATTTGTTGCCATATAATTGGGCATAGTAGTTTTTAATGATTGCCTTAATTTCCTCTTCATTAGAGGTGAGGTCTCCTTTTTCATCTTGGATACTGTCCATTTGGTTTATTTCTTTCCTTTTTTTAATTAGACTGACTAGTACTTTGTCTATTTTATTTGTTTTTTCAAAGTACCAGCTTCTAGTCTTATTTATTAAATCAATAGTTCTTTGACTTTCAATTTTATTAATTTCTCCTTTGAGTTTTAGGATCTCTAATTTAGTCTTCATCTGAGGATTTTTAATTTGTTCGCTTTCTAATTTTTTAATTTGCATGCCCAATTCATTGACCTCTGCCCTTCTTAATTTGTTAATATATGAACTCAAGGATATAAATTTCCCCCTGAGTACTGCTTTGGCTGCATCCCATAGGTTTTGAAAGGAAGTCTCATCTTTGTCATTTTCTTCAATGAAGTTATTAATTGTTTCTATGATTTGTTCTTTAACTAACTGGTTTTGGAGAATCGTATTGTTTAATTTCCAATTAATTTTCGATTTACCTCTCCATGTTCCCTTACTAATTATTATTTTCATTGCATTGTGATCTGAGAAAGTTGCATTTATTATTTTTGCTCTTTTGCACTTGTTTGCAATGTTTTTATGCCCTAATACATGGTCAATTTTTGTGAATGTACTATGTGCTGCAGAAAAGAAGGTATATTCCTTTTTGTCCCTATTTATTTTTCTCCACATGTCTACTAACTCTAATTTTTCTAAGATTTCATTCACTTCTCTTACCTCTTTCTTATTTACTTTTTGGTTTGACTTATCTAGTTTGGATAGAGGAAGGTTCAGGTCTCCCACTAGTATAGTTTTTCTATCTATTTTGTCCTTGAGTACCTGTAGTTTCTCCTTTAGAAATTTGGATGCTATGCCGTTTGGTGCATACATTAAATTGCAAAGTTTAAATTCCTTTTGAGAAGCATTTTAGGTTAAGAAACATGCTACCTCTCCGAATCCAGAAAACTGAACTGTTTGGAGAAGACACCATGACGATGCCTCCAGATCACAAGCTGCAAGAGAAGATCAAGAATGAGCTTTGGGTGTGGTTGATTGAACATTTATTTTTATGTCTACTATCATGCCAAAGGGGACTTCCCCCTAACTGGCTTTTTGTCAATGCATCTAGCCATTATTGGTTTTGTTCTTTTTTCCTCTTAACCTCAAATTATTGTAATCTTTAAGTTGATTATGTTTTCATGATCCTTTTGGGGAAACTTTTCCAATAGGTTTGATCCCAATAGGATCAAACAGGGAATGTAAAAATGGAGATTTAAACCCCAGACTTTAATCCCCAGAAGTCCTTGGCATTTCCTAGAATTCCCTATAGTATCACCTGAATTCCCACCTGGGCTGAAAACAAAAATTGTATTTAAACTGACTGTACTACCTACTTGGGCTCTCTGCTTCCGCTTCTAAGCACACGTGGCTCTCAAGATGTAGTAAGTGAAATTGAATGGGCTTATCATTAGCCCTAGAAACGTGGTTTATTGATTTGTGTCTTTGATTTCTAATAATCTTTAATAAACCTCTAAAAATATAACTCTTTTAGTAGAGAAACTAATTTTAATTTCTACAGTTATATAAAAACAAAATATAGAAAAACCATTACAGGGAACCATAGAGTCCCCCAAATAACTACAGAATCATGAAGAGGAGGAGGTAGCACAGTTTGAAATTGTAGTGATAATTGAGCATCATGCCACAAATATGACCCAGTCCTCCTCCAGGACCTTATAACCTTTGTTCCCTAAGGTTCAGTGTACCTTGTTTGAGAATAATAATAATTGTGCAAATCAAGTCAAAATCTACAATTAGTGCATTCTTGACCAAAAGACTAGGAACTATAAATCAAAAAGCAAAACTTTTAACTACTACTAAATAGCCAAATAAATAACAAGAGACAATTCATTGTCCTAGGATTATATCTTGGTTGGAAAACTCATGGTTCTATCACCCAGCTCTGTGCCATTGCTGCTCTAACATGCCTTTGAAAATGTCATTTGATACTCTTTCACCAAGCTGCTGTTGCCATTAGTTGAGGACTTCTTTTTTGTTAAAATGTTCTTCTTATATGTTGTAACAGTCTTCTATTCCTAGGGATTCTTGTTTTTCAAAAGAAATGCTCTTTTTTGGGGGGTGAAATTGGCCTTTCAACAAGCCTAGATCTACAAGGAATATCAGGAGGGATATCAGCAAGGAACATGTTGAAGAGATTTATTTTTTTCAGAAGGAAAAGGTCATTTTCAATTCTATTCAGTTTAATAAATATCAAGGTCCTACCATGGACATATGGAGAAAGGAAAACAAAAGAGTCTCTACCATAATAAACTCCATTTGGAAGAAGAAAAGTCCTAGATAAATATTCAGAAAAAAGGTAAGTATGAAGGGAAAATAGTACTTCCAGAACCCAACTAAATTCTAAAGCAGCAATCATCAAAAATGCATAATGATTAAATAGTGGACAAATAGAACGATGAAACAAATTAGACAAGGAATAAGTTAAAATAAATGAACTAAAAAACTCAAGTGTTATATATAAATGCCAAACATAAATTACCAAGGAAAGAACTCTCTATTTGGTAAGAATTGTTCAGAAAATTGAAATGTAGTCCAACAGAAATTAAGCTTACACTAACACCTTACATGTTATTCTATAATAAAGCCAAAATGGATATATGAGCTGAATATTAAAATTATGAATATTTAAATCATATCAGCAAAATATTTTAAAGAAAAGCAGATTGTGTATTTTTCATAAATATAAATAGGAGATGACATATTAACCAAAAAATGGCTAGAGGTAAGTTGAAAAGCTTTTGCATAAACAAAATTAAGACATCTAGGATAAAGGGAAGCAACTGACAAGGAAAAAAATTCTTTGTATGCAATGTTTTTTATGAGAGTTCAATATCAAGAATATATGGAAAATTAATGGAAATATATAGTTAAAAGTCTTTTCCTAATAGAGAAAGGGTCAAAAGAAGTTAACAGATAGTTCCCTGGAGAATTATAAACTATTACCAATTATATGAAAGAAAATGCAAAATATATTTCCATATTAGCTATGTTGCAAGAAAAATAAAGTGAATAAAAGTGCTTCAGTCTGCACTCAGAGTTTATTAGTTCTCTCTCTGGAGGTCGATAGCATTTTTTTATCAAGGCTCTTTTGGAATTCTCTTGGATCATTGTTTGATCAGAATAGCTTTCTTTCACAGTTGATCATCTTAACACTATTGCTGTAACTGTGTTCAATGTTCTCCTGGTCCTGTTGTCTTCACTTTGCTTGAGTTCATGTAAGTCTTCCCAGGTGTTGGGGTTTTTTTAAACCATCCTGTTCACGATTTCTTTTTTTCCCAATTACACGTAGAAACAATTTTTGACAATTGTTTGCTGACATTTTATGATTCAGATTCTCTCCCTCCCTCCCTCTACCCCACCTTGAAGCAATAAATAGTCCGATATAGGTTATACTACTGCTTTCATGCAAGACACATTTCCATATTGCTCATGTGTGACAGAAGACACACATTACACATACAATAAAAAAATTCATGAAGGAAATAAAATGGAAGATGGCCTGTTTTGATCTGCAATCAGACTCCAACAGTTTTTTGATTATAGATGGCATTTTCTATTATGAGTCCTTTGTGAATATCCTGGAAACTTGCTTTGCTGATAATAGTTTAGTCCCTCACAGTTGATCATCATATAATATTTGTTACTAAATAGTGTTCTCCTGGTTCTACTCATTTTACTGTGCATCAGCTCATATAAATCTTTCCAGGTTTTTCTGAACTCATCCTTTTTGTCATTTCTTGTGGTACAATAGTATTCCATTACAACCATGTACCATAACTTGTCTAGCCATTCCCCCAATTAATGGAAATCCCCTCAGTTTCCAATTCTTTGCAACTACAAAAAAGGCTACTAAAAATATTTTTGTACAGCTAGGTCCTTTCCTCCTATCTCTGATCTCTTTGGGATATAGACCCAATTTTGATATTGCTGAGTCAAAGGGTTTGACAAAGTTTGACAAAGTTTGGCATAGTTTTATGGTCCTTTGGGCATGGTTCCATATTGCTCTCCAGAATGGTTGTATCAGTTCAGAGTTCCATCAACAGTATATTAGTGTTCCAGCTTTTCCACATGCCCTCAAACATTTATC
Source organism: Monodelphis domestica (assembly GCF_027887165.1). Classification (NCBI taxonomy): domain Eukaryota; kingdom Metazoa; phylum Chordata; class Mammalia; order Didelphimorphia; family Didelphidae; genus Monodelphis; species Monodelphis domestica. The sequence continues at coordinate 640,228,357 of NC_077227.1, forward strand.
ATTTTCCTTTTTGGTAACATTAGCCAATCTTATGGGTGTGAGGTAGTATCTTAGGGATGTTTGAATTTGCATTTTTCTAATCAATAGTGATTTGGGACAAATTTTCATATTATTATGGAGAGTTTTAGTTTCTTTCACTGAGAACTGCTTATATATTTTGACTATTTTTCAACTGAGGAATGCTTTTGATTCTTATAAATTTGATTTAGTTCTCTATATATTCAAGGAATGAGGCCTTTGTTGGAGACACTTGCTATAAAATTTCCCCTCAATTTGATATTTCTCTTCTAATCCCATAATTTCTTATAGTACAATAATATTCTATCACAAGCTTATACCACAATTTGCTCAGCCATTCTCAGATTGATTGTTATCCCCACAATTTCCAATTTTTTGCCACCACAAAAAAGAGTTACTATAAATTGTTTTGTAGATATAAATCCTTTTCCTTTTCCAAATTGTTGTCTGGAAGGATTGAACCAGTTCACTACTCCACAGAAAGTGCATTAGATCACCTATTTTTCCATATCCCCTCCAATATTTATCATTCTTCTTTTCTGTCATGTTATCCAATCTGATAGGTGTGAAGCGGTACTCCAGAGTTCTTGTAATGTACATTTCTCTTCTCAGTAGTGTTTTGGACCATTTTTTATGTATTTATTGATAGCTTTGATTTCTTCTTCTGAAAACTGCCTGTTCATAACCTTTGACTAGTTCCCAACTGGTGAACTTTTCTTATTTGAGAAATAAGTCCTTTATCAGAGAAACTTGCTGTAATTTTTTTCTCTCAGTTTCCTGCTTTCCTTTTCATTTTGGTGCAATTTCATATAATTAATCCATTTTATCTCCAATGATCCTTTTTATCCCTTGTTTTGCCATAAACTCTTCCCTTTCCCCTAGATTTGATAGGGAAATTTTTCCACGCTCCCCTAATTTGTTTATATCTTCTATGTCTAAATCATGTACCTCTTTTGACCTTATCTTGGTATACATATGAGATACCAATCTATGCCTAATGTTTGTCAAACTGCTTTTTGGTTGTCCCAAACAGTTTTTGTCAAATAATGAACTCTTGCCCAAAAGCTTAGAACTTTGGGATTATCAAATATTAGATTACTATCGTCACTACTAACTATTGTTTAATGCATACCTAATCCATTCCACTCATCAACCACTTAACAAGTACACTATCGTATTATTGGTAGAATTATGAAATGATTCGTTTATTTTGGAAAGCAATTTGGATTTTTTTTCAGAAGAAAATGGGAATGTGACTAAAATATCCATATTCTTTGATCCAGAAATGCCACTGCTAGGCACATACTTTGAGGAGGTTATTGATATGATGAAAAGAAAGATCATTTATACACCAAAATATTTCTAGCAGTTCTTTTTGTGGTATCAAACAATTAGAAACAAAGTAGATACACATCAATTAGGGAATGGCTAAACAAGCTGTGGTATTGTAATATATTTTAATATTAATATGTCATAAGAAATTATGTATATGATGAATACAGAAAAACATACGAAGACATCTATGAACTGAGGAAAAGTGAAGTGAATAGAGACAAAACATACACAGCAACTACAGAAATATAAGTGGAAAAAACCCAACAAAACAATTAAAAATGAATGTCACAAAAAGGTTAGCCCCAAAGAAGAGACATGCGAAGACACTTTCTCTGACTACTTTGCTGAATATAAAAGAGTACTGTGCAGGGTAGGGTCCCATAGATATGGAATGTTACATCTAATAGATTTTTTGGTGTGTTAATTGTTTTTAATGAACTTTTTTTACTTCTTCCTTTTTAAAAAACAAAACAAACCCTTTTTAAAAAAGGATCAACTCTGAGAATTTGGAAAGGAGAATGGCACAGGGGAAAATGTAGGCTATATAAAAACAAAAGAGATTTAAAAATGTATTTTGTTCATGTCTTTGCCTTCAATAAATTCATATTATATTTGTTGGGGAGAGAAGACAGGGTTGATGGATACAACATAGAGATAAGTAATATTGTTTTTGGAGAAGATTAGGAAAGGTTTTATGAAAAAGGTTGCATCTAAGCTAAGCCTTGAAGGAAAATAAGGATTCTGAGAGGCTAAGATTAGGGAAAAGGGTTAGGGTTAATCAATCCCAACAAAAAAAAAAAGGAATCTAATTTATATAAATCAATAACTCTGAATTTTTAATCATTATTTTATTTGGTCATTTCCAAACATTATTCATTGGAGACAAAGAACATTTTCTTTTCTTCCCCCCCCACCCCACCTCTCCCCTAGCCAACGCACGATTCCACTGGGGATCACATGTGTTCTTGATTCAAACCCATTTCCCTGTTGTTGGTATTTGCATTAGAGTGTTCATTTAGAGTCTCTTCTCAGACATGTCCCCTCAACCCCTGTAGTTAAGTAGTTGCTTTTCCTTGGTGTTTTTACTCCCACAGTTTGTCCTCTGCTTGTGGATAGTGTTTTTTCTCCTAGATCCCTGCAGATTGTTCAGGGACATTGCATTGACACTATTGGAGAAGTCCATTACATTCGATTGTACCACAGTGTATAGGTCTCTGTGTACAATGTTTTCCTGGTTCTGCTCCTTTCGCTTTGTATCACTTCCTAGAGGTTGTTCCAGTCTCCATGGAATTCCTCTACTTTATTATTCCTTTTAGCACAATAGTATTCCATCACCAACATATACCACAATTTGTTCAGCCATTCTCCAATTGATGGACATCTCCTTATTTTCCAATTTTTGGCAACCACAAAGAGTGCAGCTATGAATATTCTTGTACAAGTCTTTTTCCTTATTATCTCTTTGGGGTACAAACCCAGCAGTGCTATGGCTGGGTCAAAGGGCAGACAGTTTTTTATCGCCCTTTGGGCATAGTTCCAAATTACCCTCCAGAATGGTTGGATCAATTCACTAATTGAATTTTTTACATCAATGGGGTAGAGAAGTATGCATGTATAAAGCAATGCATAATATAAGATTTTATTTAAGTATAGAATTCAATTAAAGAACCACACTTATCTGAAATGTAATCCAAAATACAATGGACACATACACATTTTTCTGTGGTAGCACTAATCTTCCAGTTCAACTTATCCCCAGATTCTAGAAGGATAACAGGGATGATGCAGTACACGATTGACATGAAAACCAACAAAATGTGTAGTAATCAAATGTAACTGAGTTTATTGCTTTAAAAAAATCTTTACCTTCTGTCTTAGAATCAATACTAAGTATTGTTTCCAAGAAAGGAGTAAGGGCTAGGCAAAATGAAGTTAAATGCCTTGGTCATACAGCCAGGAAGAATATGCAGTCAAATTTGAACTCAGGACCTCCTATCTCTAGGCCTGGCTAGCTGCCCTAAGTTATTTATTTCTTTACTTGAATAGGGTCAAATAGCATGACAAAGAATAAACTAAATTATTAGAACCTAACACATTATATAAGTGATTTTCTCTGTTTATGTTTTTAGTGTACCCTCCAACTCTTTTGAGCTCTTATTCTATTTTGGTATCTTTTTCTTTGTATCAGCTTCTTTATATGTTCTATTCTCCATCCACTCTCTGTCCCAGAGAACCTTCCTTAAAATAAAGAATAACAAAGGGGGGGGGAAACTTAGTAAAAACTAATCCACACTTCAACCAACTCAAAAATTATATTAGTCTTCCATATCCATAGTGTTCTATTTCTGCAAAGAGGGGAGGGAAATTCTTTCTCATATTTCTTCTCTGGAAGCCATCAAACATTTCTTTTATTGATTGAAATTTCAACATTAAAGTGGCAGTAAATTCATATGAAGATAATAGGGGGCATAAACCATTAATCTATTAATGTCAATCAATTTCATGCATACACACAAACACACATGACAAAAATGCTACACTCAGATGCCTTAATGAGATAAAATTACATCTCTGATAGACTAAGTATGGAAAAAAAAGTCCCTGACCAATTTAGAGATTCATGGAAGCCACCAGGTAATCTGGAGCAATGTCACACAGGAAATGTATTCACATTTGTTGAAGAAACTTGGTGACACCTATGATTCATCTATAAAAGAACAAAAGTGAATGAATGAAGTATTTATAAATTGTTTACTATGTGTAAAGCAAAGTAGTTCCAAACACATAATCTGAACATTTGGCAACTTATTTGGAGAAGCTTCCAGTCAAGTCCATTAGAAGGCATTACTTATGAGTAGAAGAGCTCTAGCTTCAGACTCAGCTTCATGCTTGATCCTTTCCTTTTCTCTCTTCTTTGGCTAGAAGACGATTTTGAACTTTGGAATACTGAAGGATTTGGACTACATATTAGCATCCTAGTATTATCTCAGGACACCAGTGGCTGTTGTCAGTTCTTTATTAAGAATTCAATTCAAGTTAAGTCAAAAAGGATTTATTAAGTATCTCCTATGCCAGGCACTATGCAAAGCACTAGGAATACAAATATAATAAAAAAGAAACAGAATCTCTGTCTTCAAGGAGCTCACATAGTGGCACACAATGCCAGCTACCTACATAAATGACAAAGTGAAAAAAGAACTTTGGGGACAGTAAACTCACAGGGTTACTTAAATTTCAGTAGAAATAGGACAAAAAATATGAAGGATAAGTTTAATTCAATTGCTTTAATTACACACTGCCTCCTTAACTTCTAGTAGGGAAATGTCTATATAACCACTAGATAAGAATAAAGTTTAGTTAGATATTTTTTTCAAAATTATTTCTACAAAACCCACAAAATGAGTTTGGCTGGGCATTTTCACTAAACTGAACTAAAAAATCTTTGAAACATTATATATATGTAGTCTAACACATCAAATGAATCTCACTGAAATACAAACAATAATGCTTTGTATCTTTATACTAGTCTAGTGTATACTTGTATACAAGTCTTGTATATCTAGTCAAGTGGATACTTGACTAGAACTTCATAACTTGTAAAATTCTTTCAAACACTTTATCCCATCTAAGTCTCACAATAGCTCTGTGAAGTAGATAGCTTGGGTATTTCTTATTTGTTGGTTGATACAATGATTTCTTATGTTATTAATGCGGGTATTTCCTTCACCTGAGCATACATATGGCAATTTATCCATACCTTCCCATCTGTGCAGCTCTAATCCTTGTTTTCCTTGTGTCTGCCACATGAATGTCCAGTGAATGTTTGTGTGTGTGTGTGGTTCTTCCTTTACGTGTCCTGTAATCATCCATGTACTAATGGAATCCAAGCTGTGCATCTTAACTTCTTGTTCTAGGATGAGCCCATGTCATTTTCTAATCATACATATCTTTGGAGATTTTTTTTTTGCTTCTTTTTCTGTTCAATTAATAATAATAATATGCCATGGCTTGCTTCTTTCTACCCATTATATATCTTTATTTAGGTGACCTGAAATTTTAAATCTTCAGATACAGTAATACCTTGGTTTTCACTGACATCAGTTGTCATTGGTTTCGGTTTTCATCTATTTTTTCCACGAAAAATTTGTCTCGGTTTTCATCAATTGCCTGAGATTTCCTTGAGTGCCCATTTGACCTTGATGCTAATTTTGTGAAAACAGAGGGCAACCCACATGTTCTCCTGCTCAGTATGAGCAATATATGTATTGAAAAGCAAATAAATCCATTTATCCATACAGATAGCAAATGAAAATCAGATAAAGTATATGGAGGAGAATATATACCTGACTAAATAAAATAAATGAGCTCTCTCATTGGGAATGAGATATCTCATCTCAGGGAAGTAGAAATTCTCCCATAGTATCTCAGCTGCGAACAGGGACATAATCAAGGTAACAACACCTCTACATGTTAGCTTCTTTCCAAAGTCTTCCCAGATAATGCCTTCACACCTGAGGTCCCTCTGGAGGGAGATTCCTCTTCCAACCAATAACCTCTTTTTTCTCTCTTTACAGTCTTCCATACACCAAGAAGAGTCTTCAGAAAGGTAAATGCCATGTTACATGTTCATTTATTCTTTACATTAGTCTCATATTCATTTCATATTAATTTATTATTGTTTTTTACTATTAAACACTATATTTATTTTCTATAAAATGTTTTTGGTATGTATTTTGGAGTGTCTAGAACAAATTAATTGGATTTACATTGATTCATATGGAAATAATTGCCTTGGTTTTCATTGGTTTCAGATTTCATGTATTGTTTTCAGATGGATTGTCAATGAGAACCGAGGTATCACTGTATTATGATTATTCCATGAACCACATATAATCATTGGAAGTAAAACAGCATTTTAAAAGAGGATTTTCTGTCTTAGGGCTGTTAGAAGCATTGTGCAATTTTCTTAATATAATCTAATCCATTTTCTTCTCATTTAATTCTGAACCCAGTTCAGTCCTTCTGAAGCACCTATAGTATATAAATTACATGTGTGTGTATTCACACAAAGATACACACATAGACCAGGTCTAAAGCCTCTCCATCCAATAACACATTGTAGTCTAGAAAATAGGTAATCTTAAAAAAATTTCATTGATACATTTTTAAAAACTCTTACCTAAAAAAAAACAAAACCCAAAAAACCAAACTACTTCTGCTTTAGAATCAATACTAAATATTGATTCCAAGGCATGAGTGGTAAGAGCTAGGCAACTGCAAACCTCTAAGTATTATATAAAGTTAGGTATTTATATATTCCCCACATTTTTTTTTCATTGCATATAAAAGTAGCAGGCCTGGAATACAAAAGACCTGAGTTTAAATTCATCCTCAGACATGAACTAGCTGTGTGACCCTGAGTATGTCACTTAAACTCTCTTTGCTTCAGTTTCTTCATCTATAAAATGATGATGATAATAGCACCTACTTCCCAGGGTTGTTGTGAAGATCAATAAATATTATTTGTAAAGTACTTAGCATAGTGTCTAGTACATAGTAAAAGCTACATACAAGTTAGCTATTATAATTATTAATGGATATTCAATTTGCTTCTAGTTCTTTGCTAACACACAAAAAGTGCTGCCATGAATATTTGGTATATATTAACTCTTTATTTCCATGTGTGACCTTGTTAGGATATATTCCCCATAGATCATTGGATTCCTCAAGAATAACTTGGTCAAAGAGTATGGATAGCTTAATTTCTTTTCTTGATATCTAGAATGGCTAGACCAATTCACGGCTTCATTAAGAATATACTAATTTGCCTATTTCCTCATAGTACTTACCCTGTTGACTGTTCCCATTTGGTTTTGGTCACTTTTGCCAATTTTTTGGTTGATTCTTGATTATTCTTGCTTTGTCTTCTAGCCAAAGGCCCAAGAAAACTTTGTAGACCATGAGTATGCCTTCTTTTATGATGGGAGAAGACTTCAGAGAAAGGGTAAGATTTTAGGCAAACCTCCAAGTATGGATAGAATTCAGATTAACACAGAAGCACAGATAGGTTATTCTAAGTAGGAAAATGGTAAGCAAAGGCAAGAAAAATAAAGATCAAAGTATCTTTCTTTGAGACAGTTAATGGAAGGTTCCTGTCAAAGAACAGTGAAATGATGATGCTCATGAGGTGATAATGATCACTGCTTAGTTTTATAAAATATAGCAATTACACAGCACTTTATGTAAATTATCTTATTTGAACCTCCTGACAATTATATGAGGTGGGCAATATAATTAGTATGACCATTTTTAAGATGAAGAATAGAGCGATGCTCAAAAAGGTTAAAGGTCTTGGCCAAGTTCACACAGGGAATAAATAGTGACATTGGGACATGCTAATGGGAGACAGGCAATAGACTCTTGAATTTTGTATATACTTTGTGTGCATATATGTTGCTTCTCCCTGACAAATATTAACTCCTTGAGGCCAAGGAATCTTTAATTTATGTTTTCATATGCCCAGTACGTAGCCAGTTTTCTAGACCATAATAAATACATATATATCACATGGATTTAGACCATCTTTTGTCCTCAGTCCATCTACCATCTCCAAACTTTGCCTTGAATCCTTGATCTACTTTTAATTAATTCCAATACATAAAACACTAAAGACAGAAACAAAGAAGTCAGGAATGAGGAGATGGCTTTGTCGAGTAAGATGGCAAATTCAGTTTTGGACATGCTAAACTTAAAATACTAATAAAATCTTTAGAAAACAACTAGTGATTCTAGGCAAGAGCCTGAATGAAAGGCCAAGTGTGGAAAGGAATAATCCAAATATTGTGATAGCTTAACCTGTGAAAGTAGTTAAGCTCAAAAAGGAAGATGATAATAGAGAGAAAGAACCAGAGTGCAAATCCCTCATCATCAAAGAATTCTCACGGTGATGAAGATGATGAAGAGGAAACAGCAAATGAGAGAAAGTTAGAGCTGTCAGAGAAATAGGACAAAAATGAACAGTGTCACAATAAAAATCACAGAAACTAATGGAGAAATTTCAAGAATAAGGGCTGGCAACAGTGTCAAACACTGCCAAGTAGTCAAGTGGAATGAAATAAAGAATGTCATGTTCTATAAAACTAAACAGTGATCATCATCACCTTCATGATCATCATCATTTCACTGAACTTCAACAGGAACCTTCCATTTATTGTCTTACAGAAAGACATTTTGCTTTGATGCATTTAGCATACTACTTTTCACACACAAAATGATCAAAAAATGCTTCCTTAATGAATAATAGAGTAGCTTTTTTACTAGTTAGTTGAGGGACTGATTAAAAACTCTAAGCATATATTTACCTGAAAGATTCCTCAAATTCTCTTCTGAGAAAGCCATTGTTATTGGTGTTTAGTCTTTTCAGTCACGTCTGACTCGTCATGCTCCTATTTGGGGTGTTCTTGGCAAAGACACTGGAGTGCTCTGCCACTTCCTTCTCTACTCTGCTCATTTTATGGTGGAGGAAACTGAGGCAAACAGGGTTAAATGACTTGCCCAGGATCACATAGAAACAACATATCTGTAGCTGAATTTGAACTTATGTCTTCCTGACTCCAGTCCTGGCACTCTATCCACTGTGCCATCTAGCTATGGAAATCTGCACATAAGTAAAGAATACAGTTTAGTGGATAATTGTACATAGCAAATCCATTTATTTTGCAGTCAGTATTGGTCACATTCAATAAAAACTTGATTAATTGGCTTAGAATCATTAGAAGCTTATAAGATATGCAATAACATGACATTTTTTCAGTTTGTTTTTTTAATGAGGTTTATGAAAAATATTTAATGTCTATTTACATTATGTTTGAAATGATGTTTTATCCCAATGTCCATTCTAGATCACCAGATAAAATAATGAAGTCTGAAGAGAAAGAAATATTAGTTAATAATTATTTAACATATAATAATCACCTAATTCATTAATAATCATATAAGAACTGTCAGTAAATGAAAAGGACAATAGAAATTATTTAAAGTATCTGAAAAGGTAATTAGCCAATAATATGACAACCAATTATGCATCCAATTTTGTTCCAAATTATAAATCCAACTAACATCTATTATGTGACTAGTATGTATAAGACAGCGAGGATAGAGACAATGACAAAAATGAAGGAGTCCTTACCCTTAAGGAATATTTACTGATACCAGGTATAATCCTATCTATCACTAGGTAGCAAAATAGATAGAGTGCTGGACCAGAAAGCTGTAATATATTAATTCAAATCTAACTTCAGAAGTTTACTAACTGTGTGACCCTGGGCAAGTCATTTTACCCCCCCCCCCACCTGCCTAAGTTTTCTGATCTGTCAAATGGAACTAATAATTACTCTTCCTTCCCAGGGTAATAGTGAGGATCAAATGAGATAATAACTATAAAGGATGTAGCACAGTGCCTGGCACTTCATACTATAATAATACAATACTATACAGTACAGTACTATATAAATGTTAGCTAATGTTATTTCTATATCCATAGAAGTATAGTAAAGAGCCATTAGGAAAATTTTGGTCTAAATCTTTTATTCTATCAATTAGGGAACTAAAACTCAAAGAATTTAAGTGACTTACTCAAGGTTACAAAAGTTAGAGGCAAAGTCAGGATTTGAAGCCAAATCCTCTGATTTCAAATCTGGGTCTAAGTAATTCTTAAAGGGGGGGGGCGATTGAGAAGAAAATAAAAGGTAATTAAAAGTATTTTACTGAACCAGTTTTGCTAAGGTTCTGTTCTTAGAAAGAATGGTTCTTGACATTGCAAAAATATTTAAAACCTCCTTCTCTTGAGGTATGACAAAACTCAGTATTCACAAGGATTCATTTTTCTTCTTAGCAAAAGCCATGCTGAAGTCCCAAATCTGCATTCCTATTAGTTTTGGATTGATCTTCCGAGAGAGAATATGGAATAGACTCTCCTTCTTAAGAACACTATATATTTTTTCCATTTTTCATTTTAATAATTTTAATGCTCCAACCCAAATGAAATTTCTAGGCTGCCTCCAAAAGACTTGCTTGAGGTTGTATTTGCATAAAGTGTGCATACAGTACTAAGTCTTCTAACTCTAAAATAGGTACATCTCACATATTGTATCAAGTCAATTTCCATAGAAACTGAGAGCACACGTAACAGAATAATATTGATAACAACTCCCAGTTATATAATATTTATAGTTTGGAACACTTTTTTTACAGCTGTAATAGGGATTGATCAGAGAAATAGGGATCAATTTGATGAGATTTCAAGGCACTACTTGACCTTTGCCTGAAGGGCTAACAGTACACAGGAATCCTCTCCCAGTGGTTCTCAGGTGATTGATGGCTCAAACTCAGGTAGACCTACTTGACAATAGGAGCAACCCCTTTTGTGCTCCACTTGTTAGTCCTTTTCAGTTGTGTCTGATTCTTTGTGAGCTTAGTTGAGGTTTTCATGGCATAGATCTTGGAATGGCTTGACATCCCCTTTTCCAGATCATTTTTCAGAAGAGGAAATTGAGTCAAACAGGGTTAAATGATTTCTCCAGGGTCACATAGCAGGTAAGAGAGACCACACAGATTACACAATAATCCTGTGATGTAACTGCTGCAAATATTATTATTATCTCCTTGAGGCAGACTGTTGTTGTAGTGGTTCAGTTTTGTCCATCTCTTCATGATTCCATGGACCATAGCATGCTCATACTGGCCAGGGGGTTTTCTTGGCAAAGATCCCAGAATAATTTGCCATTTCTTTCTCCAGGACATTAAGGCAAAAGCAGTTTAAGTGACTTGACCAGGGTCACCCAGATAGTAAATGTCTGAGGCTAGATTTGTATTTGTCTTCCTGACTCCAGACCCAGCATTCTATCCAGTAGGCTCCACTGAATAAAAAGCCAGCTCTGGTACCAAAAGACTTGAACTCAAATCCTGCTATCAACACATATTGGTTATGTGATCCTGAACAAGTAATTTAAACTCTCAGTATTGTAGGCAACTCTCTGAGATTGTAAATTGCAGTGCAGACCCCTGTTGGCAGAGGGAGTTTCCTCACTTGAGAGTTCTTTGTGCTAATGAAACCACAGGCTCTATTTTAAAGGAATACTTTAGATAGTATTTATTTTTAAAATAAGGAAATTATAATACACTAGGGTGGAATGAATGGCCCTAAGTCATAAGGAAGTATCAGAGCTGGATCCTGAATCCAGGTGTTCCTCTACTATAGCAATATTTTATTGTCTTCATGGAACCATTTGTATCCTAAAATTTTCAGACTTGAGATACTGTAATTTCAAGGTCCTCAGAAGTCTGATCATGGCATGATGGTAACCTGGGAAACTGAAGGCAGGCATGTGCCAGTCAATGCTTAGCGGGTTTTCTAGGGAGGGGAGTGAGGATGTGCCCATGACAAGCTTATAAGTTTAATCTGAATAGCTAACATTTTTCATTACTTTTTTAAACAATTCAAAAAAATAAATTAAGCCCTAATTTATGGATTTTCTGATGATTTTGAGGTATAAATATTTGCTATGAAAATTTAACCCAGTTCAAGTTGGTTCCAGAAAAACCCTGGACAAATGCTACACTGGAGAACAGTAGTCCCAGCAGGTTCTATCAAACTGGAATGTTTCTAGTCTGGTCCTGGTTACAGACATTCTGATATCCAGGGAGCAATCTAGCTAAGTACATAGAGATACATCATGGGTAAGTTGACCCCAAAGTGATGAATTCATTGACTGTGACAACCTATGGAATGAAGAAATTACAAAATGTGCCTCTTTCCTGAGCATGTTCTTTTTATTTCTGTAATAATCATGATAAAAGCAGAAATGGGGTCAAGAAGTAGTAAAAAGCATATAGTTTTTTTTTTATTAAGGAAATGTTTATTTTTGTTTCTAGTTCTAAATTATCTCCTTCCTTCTACCCTTTCCCTCTCCCACTGAGAAGGCAAGAGTCATGATAAATATTATACATAAAGAATCATGTAATTCTTACTAAATGAGACTTGTCCAACAACCAGTTGCCATATTACTAGAATAACTGAAATATATCAAGATTGATGTTTTTCACTGTAAATAAAACTAGAAAATATAAGAAACAGTGGCAAGCAGAAGAATGGTTCTCGTGTTTTCTTTATGGTGGCCAATAAAGAAGTTAGAAAATTGATTTCATTCAGCAGTCAAAGACAAAAAGAAACATAATTTCATAGAATGATTGCTCATTTTGCCTTGTAGGGTTCAGGATAGGCATGAACAAACAGAATTGAATTTATAAAGATAATTATAGCTTATGGACTAACATCTGCTGCAAAGGATGAAATCATAGGGTGATTCAATGTAGAATTTTATAAGATACTACAGAACAAGTCAATATATGTCTATAAACTGATAATTGGTTACATTATAAATGTTCAAAATGAAGGAAAAGATAGGTGCTATGTAATCATATAATGCTAAACCAATGGGCCAAAACTGATGAAAGCCAAGGTTAATCCCTCAATATATGTATCTCACCAACCTAATATATTAGAAATTCTAGTTCAGGATTCAGAAATGAACAAGATCAAAGATTTGTTTATTATTTAGACATGTGGCCTCCACGGGAGACAATAAATTAAGATGTAACCCATTTGCAAACTATTATGGTGGCTGATGGGTAGATAGGTGGTATAGTGGATAGAGTGCCAGATCTGGAGTTAGGAAGACCTGAGTTCAAATCCAGTCTCAGAAATGTTCCAGCTCTGTGACCCTGGGTAAGTCATTAAAACCTATTTGCCTCAGTTTCCTCATTTGTAAAATGATCCAGAAAAGGAAATGGTAAACTGTTCTAACAACTTTGCCAAGAAAACACCAAATGGAGTCATGAAGAGTTGGACACAACTAAAAAGGACTGAGAAACATAATGGTGACTGATGGTAGACGATAAAGAGAAAGATTACTTTACAAAATAGCAGAGAGTCATGTACATGGAAAAGTACCTGCAGAAAGCTTGGCCTGATATGCAACTATGCCAGGTCACCTCAGAAATATTCAAAAGTGAAGCTGGAAAGAAGAAAACAAATCGTTTTAAAATAATTGTGAAAAACTGCCTGGATAATCTGCTTAGATTTCCATGGTGGAATGATTATATTAAGAACTTTAATGGCGAAAGGGAGGAGAGTGGGCTGAATGGTAGCTTGTGAGAGGTAAAGGGAAGTCTAGACTGAATGAAAGAATATTTATTAAACTTACTATGTGAAAAGTGCTGGGGGTGCAAATACAATTCCCTACCTTCAAGGAACTTATATTACATCCCATCTTTTAAAAATAGTCCTTTATATATTAAATTGAAAAGGTTTTATACAAACAAAACCAATGTAATAAAGATTAGAAGGGAAACAACAAACTGGGGAAATTTTTTATCACAAATTTCTCTGATAAAGGTATCTTTTCTCAAATCTATAGAGATCTAAGTGAAATTTATATGAATGCAAGTCATTCCCTAATTGACAAGTGGTCAAAGGATATGAACAAGCAGTTTACCAATAAAGAAATCAAAGCTGTCAATAATTATATGAAAACATGTTCTAAATCACTCTTGATTAGAGAAATGCAAATTAAAACAACTCTGAGGTATCACCTCACACTTATCAGATTGGTCAATATGACAGGAAAGGAAAGTGATAAGTGTTGGAGGGAATGTGGTAAAATTGGGACATTAATGCATTGTTGGTGGCGCTGTGAATGGATGTAACCATTCTGGAGGGTAATTTCAAACTATGCCAAAAGGCTATACAACTGTGCATATTCTTTGATCCAGTAACACCACTATGAGGTCTGTATCCCAAAGAGATAATAAAAAAGGGAAGAGGTCCTATTTATACAAAAAATATTTATAACAGCTCTTTCTGTGGTGGCAAAGAATTAGAAATTGACAGGATGTCCATCAATTGGGTAATGACTGAATGAATTATGGTATAAAATGTTGATGGAATACTATTGTGCTATAAGAAACAATGAGTAAGATGATTTCAGAAAAAGCTGGAAAAACCTACATGAACTGATGCAAAGCAAAATAAACAGAACAGGAGAATATTGTAAACAGTAATAGCAATATTATACAATGATCAACTGTGAAAGACTTGACTACTTTCAGCAATCTGGGACAATTATGAAGGATTTATGACAGGGAATGCGATCCACCTCCAGAGAAAGAACTATTGAAGTTGGATGGATATGGATCAAAGCAGCCTATCTTTTACAGCAGTGTATTTACGGTTTTATTTTGGGGTTTGGTTTTGTATGGTTGTGCTCTTACAACAATGACCAATATGGAAGTGTGTTTTGCATGATGGCCCAAATAAAATTATTTACCATCTCTGAGTGGGAGAAGGTAAGGAAGAAAGGGAGAAGGTTTGGATCTTATAATTTTGTAAGAGTTATGTAGAAAATTATTATTACATATAATTGGGAAAACAAAATATCTTTAAATTTAAAAAATAAAAAAGTTTCCAAAAACCTTAAAAAAAAAAACTTTATTTTCCATCCTAGAATCAATACTAGATATTGATTCCAAGGCAGAAGAGAGGTTAGGGCTAAATGCCCAGGATCACACAGCTAGGAAGTGTCTGAGGCCAAATTTGAACCTAGGATCTCTAGGTCTCTGGGCCTGGCTCTCTATCTACTAAGCCACCTTGTCACCCCAAAATATATTTTTAAATATCTTGTTCTTTACATCAGATAGATTCTGTACCTTTCCTTTCCAAAGAGCATTTTTTTAAGAAAAAAGGATCAAAATTTATCATCACATTAAAAAAAAACACAACCTGATGTAATAGGCAATGTCCCATACTTATAGAACATCTACCTCTGCAAAGGAGTAGAGGGAAATTTCTTCTCATATTTCTATTTTAGGGCCAACCTTGTTCATTACAATTTTGTAATATTAATTTTCAATTGCCTTGTGGTTATTGTTCTTTCTATTTATATCCCTGTAGTCATTGTTTAGAAGCTCCCATTTAACAGAGGGAGACAATAAAAATTGGGTATTTCAGTTTGGAGTCACAGGTCTGGGGGTGGGGTGGACTCATAGGAGAGTTCATTGATATATGCATTTTCCAGTAGCCATAGAAGTATTGTTTTGATTAAAGTTCTTGAGGTAGAAAAGTGAATCAGGGAGAATGTGAAACGTGACTGGACATAAAGTGGGCAATATGACAAATTCACCCATTAAGACAAGGCAGATTTCAGGGTGGAAGTTCCAGAGTTGATAGGATTGAGTCTCCCAAGGCATGATTTCTGGTTCAGGAGATGCAGCAACAAGTGCAGTAAATAGCAATAGGTATATTGGCCAAGAGGGAAAAAAAAAAACCAGACAATATTTCTAGATATATGAGGAGTCCATACAGAGGGAATTGATGATGCTTGAGAAAGATGATGGATAGAAAAAAGCATTAGAGAAAGTAGGATAGTGGGACACATATATAAAGGGATTAGTCTTGGCTGTCATTGATTTGGGCCCCTGTGTTAGTATTATATGGTCACATAGCTCCTTGAAATTTTTGAGGGATAAAATAATTTCTTCTGATTGTTTTCTGACCTTCTAACATAAGGCTTCTTAACCTAGGGGTCAATGAACTTGCTTTTAGAAAGAATTTTGATTTGAAAATATCTCAAAATAATTGGTTTCCTTTGCTATCCTATGTATTTTATTTTCTACATTTAAAAACATTACTCTGAGAAGGGGTCCACAATAATAATAACAGCAGCAACAACAAAGGGTTAAGAACTTCTGCTCTAACAGGATTTGCATCACAACTACTCAGTGATCTTTCTGAAACTGGAAAAAAAAAAGGAAGAAGAAGATGGAGAATCTGTAAAAACAATTTTTCCTTAGGCACTAAGAAATTCCCTAAAAAGGAAGAGCAGAAGACACCAGCAACTATTTGATCAGCCAAGCAGTCAGCCATCAAAATTAGTTTCAAAAAATAAATAAAAATTCCTCTACTTATCTTAGTGAAATATTAATTCCAAGTAGGCAGTGCTGCTAGGCATGTCATTACTGATCTGCTGCATCTAAAACATCCAGAAAATATGTTCAATGAAGCTGGCAAGCCAGTCAAAGTCTGACATTCCTTTAACAGAAATAATGGGAGCTTAAAGTGAGCCAAAACCCACCTCCAAACACATCCCTGTGAAGTAAGCCTCAGGGCACAATTTATTCCCATTGAAAGCCAAATCTTTTAAGATCTGGGGAAAAGGCTAATTCTGAATCTCGGAGGAAATTGCCCTTCAAAATGCTGAACTTCCTGGATGATCTAAGCAAGGACCAGTTCAACAGGATATACAATTTAGAGGCACCTGGGGTATGGGAATCAGGAGTTTTAGGTTCAAATTGCACCTCCAGAATTCATTTGCTGTGTGTCTCTGCCTCAGTTCCTTCATCTATAAAGTGGGGTAATAACAGCATCCAAGGAAGTTAGGTGGTACATGGATAGAATCTGTAAAGTGAGGTAGAGAAGGAAATAGCAAACCACTCCAGTATCTTTGCCACAAAAGATCTAAATAGGGTCATAAAGAATCAGACCAGACTGAAAAATAACTGACCAGCAACAAAGTAGCAACTACCTCCCTTAGTTTTGTGGGGATCCCAGGGCCATCTCTCCTGCTCCAATTACTCTTTTCCCTTCTATCTGTCAAATACCTGAAAAATCAACTCAATTCTATACTGTCTTCCATTTATGGTTCCATTGGCTCTCTACTCTTTCCACTTGTCACACCTTGCCAAATCTTAATCCTGGATAATTCAAAACATCTGACTCCTTTACTGGTATTCACATGCTAAGTGACAAAAACAAGTAAAAAAAAAAATTCAGTACAGTGACTGAATCTGGGATTCTTATTTGCTTTTTCAATTATGCAGATCAACAGATTTCTTGGTTCTGCTCATTTCACTATGTATAGAGGACACATAGAACAAACTCCTCATTATATAGATAAGGAAAATGAGGGTCAGAGAGATGAAAGGACTTGTCCAAGGTCACACTAGCAATGAGTGTCAGAATCAGGATTTGAATCCAAAATCCTCTGATGCAAAATTCACTCTTCTCACATTTTCTGAATTCCTCATATTATTTCTTGCTAAATAATAATATTCCATTCCAGTCATATACCATAGTTATTTTTTCTGCCAATCCCCAATTGATAAGGAACACACAGTCAGTAATTATGATTGTGTTCAGTCAGTCAATAAGCATTTAAGAGATTACTATGAGCCAGCTATTGGGGATCAAAGAAACTCAAAAAGTCCCTGCTCTTAAGGAATTCACATTCTGTAATAGCTAGTATTTATAGGATCCTTTAATGTTTGCAAAGCACTCTACAAATATCATCTTCTTTTATCCTGTTAATAACCCTGTGAAGTAAGTGCTAGTGTAATAGCTGTTTTACAGATGAGGAAACTGAGTCAAAACTGCTAGTAAGTGTCTGAGGCTGATTATAAACTGAGTCTTCCAGATTCAAGGACCACTCAATTGACACATTTTAAAAATTATTAAGCTTTTCTCAATGGCAAAATGGGAACGACAACAAAATGGGGACGAGTTACTCTTCAACATTGTCAGTATCAAATGAGATATCTTAAAGCACTTAGCACATAGCAGACATATAAATGCTTATTCTTTTCTGTTTCCTCGACCTTTCTCTCTCATCTCTTGGGAAATTGCATGTAACCATGAAGGTTAACTTGAAACCAAGTTCCAACTCTTTTCTGGAGGCAGCTAGTAAAAATTTAAGAGAAACAGTTCCCTCATTCAGGTTTCAATAAGTTGTTGTGCACCCCTATTCAGCTGTATTACCTATACAAAGGAAACAGAGTTGGGGTGAGCAGTTGATCCGGAGCTGGACCCAGAGTCAGGAAGACCTGAATTCAAATTCGGCCTCCAACAGTTACAAGCATTTGTGAGCCTGTGCAGGTCTTTTCACCTGTCTGCCTCAGTTTCCTTATCTATAAAATGATAGCTAATAATAGCACCTACTTCTTAGGGTCGTAAAATGCTACGTAAATGCTAAAATTATTATTTTTTTTGCAACAAAGAACACTCGAGGTGAATGTTTTGATACACATTAAATCTCGTTTCTGTCTTTTACTGAAGATACTGAACATCTGCCCAGTAGCGAGGTTGATGGGTCAAAGGCAAATTGGCTGGAGAATGCGGGCAGTCATTCCAACAATGCCTTCCAGGTAGCCTCTGGCAGCCAGCCTTCATCCAGCCCCGCCCCTCCTCTGAGAGCTGAGCCTTGGCATCTCATCAGCTGAGCTCCTGCCTCCGTAAGAACTCCGTAGCAGTCTGCTGAATGACGGCCTGCCACGCCCCTCCATCCCTCCACCAGGCTCCCTGCTCTCCCTCTCCTTCCCTCCATCGCCTTTCCAATTCCCTGGCCTTTTCTTGCCCTTTGCTTCCCGAGAGTTTTCTTCCCCCAGATGCTCGATGCTCGGAGGGAGACTTAAGACCCTGGGGTTTCAAGCGCGAGACCTTCTCAGCTCCCTCCCGCCAACCCCAGAGGGGAAACAATGTATCCTCACTCTCGAACTCCTTTTAGGAGGGGAGGGAGAAGCAATCTCACTCCTCCACCCACGCGAGCCAGAGGAGCGGAGGGAACGTGCCTAGCTCTTCTTCCCACTGCGCAGGCGCCCCAGCCTTTCTAGCCCAGGTCTATCTTTCCTCCAGAGGGGGGAGAGACTTCCCTCCAAACTTCTCGCCTTTAACTGTAGCCAGAGATGGGAGATACTGTCACCCTTTACTCTTTCACTTGACATTTCTTCAGGCTGCTACACAAGAAAAAAAAAATAATAACTTTACATCTGAATAAAAGCTTTGGCGGTCATCTGGTTCAGGCTTCTCATTTTACAGAGGAAGAAACAGGTCCGGCAAGGTTAAATGATTAGTGTCAGCCTGGACTTGACCCTAGGTCTTGTGACAGCAGATACAGGGCTCTTTCCACCTTTGCCAGCTACTTTCCTGGGAGGATGGAAGATGGGTTGCAGGCTGCTTTTCAGTCCTGTCTAGCTCTCCCCTTTTGGGGTTTCCTTGGCAAAGATACTGTAGTGGTTTGTCATTTCCTTTTCCAGTTCATTTCACAGATAAAGAAACGGAGGCAAATACAGTTGTGACACAGCTATTGTCTGAGGACAGATTTGATCTCAGTTCATGCTTACTCCAGGTGTGGTATCCTACCCATTGCACCACCTAGGTGACCCCCAACTCCTTTTAAAGAGATTATCCCAGACTTGTTGTCTGAAATCTGAAGTTAGCTATAATTATTTTATTTTTAGAAAGGGCAGAACAAGTGGAAAGGGGGGAGGAAGCAATAAAAATTAAAATTTTAATGCTTCCTACTAATCTCCTTGACTTAAAACCATTACTTACTGCCTTATTGCTGTGTCAGTGAACCTATGGCACACATGTCAGAGGGGGCTGCTTCCTTCCCCCTCTCCACCATGCCTAAGGACATTTTTTTTTCACATCGCCTGCCCCTCTGCCCAGTAGCCTAATGAGAGTGCTTCCCCACTCCCCTGTCTGGGGTAAGAGGGCAGTTCACATGTGGCATGAGGATGCATTGGGGCCCTCAGTCTCTAACAGGTTCACCATCAATGCCCTACTATGTGCTTAGCAATTTCTCCGTAGTTATGGGAAAAAATAGTTCTTCAAGGAGCTTCCTGGTTAGTTGTTGTCCTTTGTCCTAGAAGATGACCAAAACAATATTATTGGTGATGTCTTTTGATTCTCACATAAACTGGATTTACATGAGGCAGAGTTGCCCAAAGTCATCCGCCTTAATCTCTCTTCCAAAATCATACAAGTCCAATGGCAAGACAAAAGTCTAGATGACTGGTAATGGTTCAGGATGCAACAGATTACCTTGGTTTCTTAGATGTCCAGCTAAGTTCTAAGTACTCCACAGTGTCTGCTTCTGCAGTCTTCATGGCCAATGGAACAAATTGTTCTCATTTGCCCTAGTGGGGGGAGTCTTCACTTGCATGGTGTTAGACATTCCCCTAACTCACTGGTTACCTCCAACCTGGTTTAGCAGAGGGGTGTATCTCTTGGGCTTGCTACAGCTTCTTGGAGCCACGGGTGAGAGTTGGGTGGAAGGTAGACACCAAAGGTGAATGAGCAGCCCTGAAATGGGCTTAGCAAGTCCCCACATGAGAGGTGCTAGTCTGAGAACTCCATACATCCCAAATAACTTTATAAGGGTGATGTTGGAAATTTTGCAAATAAAAAATCTTGTTTTTCAATTCATTCTCTTCTGAAAACAAAACAATAGATTATAAAATATTAACGCCAGGTAATCTCCAAGATATAATCAGGCTGAAGCATAAAAGACGCCATGTAGGTATGTCTGGAAAGGGAGGAAAGCTGGTTATGTAGTAAGAAGAATGGGATGACAGATGGACAGTTTAAGTGCTACAGGAGGATCCACAAAATATTTTTAAAAGCCTTCAGGTCAATGGGTAGATCTTCTATGAAGGATTAGTGGAAAAACAGATATAAATTACACAAGTCAAGGAGATGTCACTGGTTTGGATCTGGGCCAGTAGAGGAGGCATCCTCATCATTGTGCTCATCATCTAACAAAGTAAAACTGTTGGGAAAAATTAATGAACAAATTAAAGACAACTGAACTTCTTAAGAAAGTGCTAATCCATGACACAAAAAGTTAACAGGAATGCTGGAGGTGGAGAATGAAGTTGCTGAAAATCTATCAGCAAATTCAGAAGCAATTTCCACAAACAAGTCTTTTTC
This sequence comes from Monodelphis domestica, assembly GCF_027887165.1. Classification (NCBI taxonomy): domain Eukaryota; kingdom Metazoa; phylum Chordata; class Mammalia; order Didelphimorphia; family Didelphidae; genus Monodelphis; species Monodelphis domestica. Next base: position 640,249,529 of record NC_077227.1, read on the forward strand.
AGAGACTTTCCATTTTCATGTAGGCTGGAAACTAGAATTGACTTCTGAGTCATAATAGTGTCTGACATTTAGGTAGCACTTTAATGTTTGTGAAACATATTATATGCATTACTTTATGTAAAATTTCCCACAAATTTAGACTGGTATTTACCTATGCCTCTGGTTTGCCTCTGATCACCCAATTAATAAGTGTCAAAAGTGATATTAGAGCCAAGTGCTTCCTGTATCCAGGTCCAATACTAATTGCACTATGACGTCAGGCATATTAATAAAGACAAAGCTCACGACCCAAGGAATGTAACAGCTAAAATTCCCCAAAATGTTTGAATTTCAGAAGAGGAAATAGAATCCTTAAACAACCCCATCTCAGAAAAGGAAATTGAACCACACATCAATGAATTCCCCAAGAAAAAATGCTGCAGGGCCAGATGGATTCTACTAAATGAATTCTACCAAACATTTTAAAGAATAATTAATTCTAATACTATACAAACTATTTGGAAAAATAACTAAGGAAGGAACTCTGCCAAATTCCCTTTGTGACACAAATGTAGTAGTGATACCTAAACCAGGAAGAGAAAAAAACAAGAAAGAAAACTATAAACTAATCTCCCTAATGAATATTGAGGCAGAATTTTAAAATAAAATAGTAGCAAGGATATTCCAGCAACATATTACAAGGATGGGTTTGATACCAGGAATGCAGGAATGATTTAACATTAGGAAAACAATCAACATAATTGACCATATCAGTAACAAAGTCAACAGAAAACATATGATTCTTTCAATGCCTAGTCTTTTTAAACTACTCCCCTACCCCCCCTCTCCCTACTTTGAATTGCTTCCCTCTCCACCAGTCCATTTGTTACCCTTCTACTTCCCTAGCTTCCCTAGCTCTCACTTGTGGCTCCTAGTAGCTGCTAGCATGCGGCAGCGGCCACACCCCGGGCAACGGCTTGGACAGGCCAGCTAAACCTTGTGAGGGTAGCCATCGGGTCGACGTCAACCCCTGGTGAACTAGGGCTTTGCTCACCCAGCATGTGAAGACTGCTTCGGCGGAACAGGCGGAAGAAACCAACAAGAAGGTTCAACGGCTGAGATGGCGATGCAGCAAAGCACTGTGGAGTGCTTAGGGCGTGATGGAGCACAAAAGACAACACGGCCATCCAATGCAGCTGAGGAAGTCTCCAGGTGTAACAACTTTTCGTGCCACTGGACCCAGGCTTCCAACGCTGAGAGAGTGGGACTGTCTCTGTGCATCGACTTTTCCACTTAAATCTTCATGCACAGGTGTCTTTGTGCACAAAAACGCACAAAGACAATCATCATCCTCGGTTCGAGAGACAACCAACAACTTCCCTATAAGGCACAAATCAATTCTCTGCCCCAATGTATTTGATTGTTCTTCCCTCTGAGTTGATTTCAATGCACTTAAGATTTGAGTATTTCCTATCTCCAACCTTTCTAGTGTATTGATGTTTTCCCCCCTCCCACCATGCACTTCTTTGTGACATATAAATTTATCCCATTTTGTTTCTTTTCCCATTTCTCTTAGTATTAACCTCTTCTTTTTAAACTCTAGTTGTATATATATATTATATATATATATACATATATATGCATACATATATCTATATACATATTTATGTCTTGGCATTTCATCCTCTACAGTTTGTCAGTGTTCCCTCTAAGTGTACATCTTCTAGCTGCTCAGGTGATAATAACAATTTTTAAGAGTTACCAATGACCTCTTTTCTTGTAGGGATACATATCATTTTAACTTATTGGGTCCCTTTAAAAAAGGTTTTTTTGTTTGTTTTGTTTTTCTTTTTTCCCCCTTTCTTAATTACCTTTTGATGATTCTCTTGAGTTCTGTGTTTGGGCATGAAATTTTCTGTTCAGGTCTGGTCTTTTCTTTACAAATGCTTGGAATGCTTCTATTTTATTAAATGACCATACTTTACCCTGTAAGAATATAGTCAGTTTTACGGGGTAGTTGATTCTTGGTTGTAGACCTAGTTCCCTTGCTTTCCAGAATATCATCTTCCATGCCTTTTGGTCCTTCAGTGTAGATGCAGCCAGATCTTGTGTTATCCTCACTGTAGTTCCATGAACTTCTTCTTAGCACCTTGTAATATTTTTTCCTTGGTCTGGTAGTTCTTGAATTTGGCTATAACATTCCTGAGTGTTGTCAGTTGGGGAATAAGTACAGGAGGTGATGTGTGGATTCTTTCAATCTCCACTTTTCCCTCTTGTTCTAGAATGTTGGGGCAGTTTTCTTGGTTAATTTCCTGTAGGATGATGTCCAGGCTTTTTCTTTTGTCATGGTCTTCCGGTAGACCAATGATTCTTAAGTTGTCTCTCCTGGAATGATTTTCTAAATCTTCTGTTTTGTGAATGAGGTGCTTCATATTTTCCTCAATTTTTTCATTCTTTTGATTTTGTTTTATAGTGTTCTGCTGCCTTGTGAAATTGCTTGCTTCTAGTTGTTGTATTCTGGATTTTAAAGACTGGATTTCTTGCCTGGCTTTTTGGTCATCCTTCTCTTTCTGGTCTGATTTTCTTTGGAGGTCATCTTTCCTTGATCCTCCTCTGTTACATTTGCTCTTTGTTCATTGCCTGAATAGAAGCTGTCAATGGTAATTTATTTTTTTCTTTTTCTGTTGTTTGTTCATATTTGCCCCTTCTTTTCCTCCTGTAGTCTTGCATCTCTCATTATGCGCTGGATCTGTGGGTTTGGGCTTTTCTGTTAGCCTTCACCCTTGGAGTTTAGTCAGCAAAGCTCTCAGGGCAGTCTGTGGGGGAGGGATGTTGGAGCTTGAGCTTCCCTGCCCTCTGAAAATTTGATAAGATTAAGGAGTTGATCTTGCAGAGGTGGATGTGCCCTTAGGCCAAAACCTCATAAAGGGGTGGGGGGCAATATGGAGTGTCTTAACTGTGATTGGGCTGCCTTCTCTTCCAGCTACCTCCCTGCCACCTGTGTTCAAAGCCCTGAGCCTGGCACAGCTTTGCCCACAATGTACTCCCTCTAGACTAGTACCCTTGCCTGCCTAGAGATTCTAGCCACTGCTGGAGGCTCAATACTGTAGGTGGGGGAGGGGTCCTTGGACCTTCCTTCTTCCTTCTCCTTAAACCCAAGTGTTCTAGAATTCTGGCTTTTGGGGAGCATACCTTTTAAGTTGAGTTCAGCAGGAGGATTCCTTACCTCTGTCCTGTTGTTAGATTTGGTTTTTAATCTATGAAGAAGGGTTTTCAGAGGTCTGAACTTTCACTGCCTCTATGCTGCCATCTTGTCTCTGCCCTCAATACATAGAGAAAAAGCTTTTAACAAAATTCAACACCCATTCTTATTAAAAACACTAGAGAAGGGACAGGTAGATGGCTCAGAGGATTGAGAGCCAGGGCTAGAGATGGGAGGTCCTGGGTTCAAATTTGAACTCAGATATTTCTTGGTTCAGTGATCTTGGGCAAGTCACAACTCCAATTGCCTAGCCCTTGCTGCTCTTCTGCCTTGGAACAAACTCTGTATTTTAAAAAACACTAGAGAACATTAGAATAAATGGAATATTCCTCAAAATGATAAATAGCATCTATCTAAAACCATCAGCAAACATTATTAGCAATAGGGATGAATTAGAAACCTTCCCAACAAGATCAGGGATGAAGCAAAAATGCCCATCATCACCACTATTCTTCAATATTTACTAGAAATGCTAGCTACAGCAATAAGAGAAGAAGAAATTGAAAAAAAATGAGAATTAGGCAATGAGGAAATAAAGTTATCACTCTTTGTAAAATGATATGATGGTGTGCTTAGAGAATCTTAGAGAATCACCCTAAATACTTGTTTAAATAATTGACAATTTTAGCATAGTCACAGAATATAAAATAAACCCACATAAATCATCTCACATCTCTATGCTACCAATAAAGTCCAATAGCAACAGATAGAAAGAGAAATCCCATTGGAAATAACTGTAGTTAACATAAAATACCTGGTAGTCTACCTGCCAAAACAAAACATTTTTCACACAAATAAAGTCAGATCTAAACAACTAGAAAAGTATTAATTACTCATTGACAAGCTGAGCTAATATAATAAAAATTACAATTCTATCTAAATTAATTTATCTCTATAGTGCCATATCAAACTACCCAAAAATTACTTCATAGAACTAGAAAAATAATAATGAAATTCATTTGGAAGAACAAAAGGTCAAGAATATTAATGAAATTAATTTTAAAAATATGAAAGAAGGTGGTTTATCTGTATTGGACCTCAAAATGTATTGTAAAGCAGCAACCATCAAAAAAATCGGTTAATGGCAAAGGATAGAATATTGGATTAGTGGAATAGATTAGAGCACTTAATACACAGTAGTAAATAAATAAACATAGTAATATAATACTTGACAAACCTAAAGATCCAAGATTTTGGAAGAACTCAGTATTTGACAAAAACTGCTAGGATAACTGTACAGCAGAAACTGGGCACAGACCAGCAACTCATCCTATATACCACGGTAAAGTAAAAATGGATATATGATTTAGAAATTAAAGGTGAAATCATAAATAAATTAAAAGGAACACAGACTAGTTTACCTGTCAAATTTATGGATAAGGGATCTCTGTCCAAACAAGACATAGAGAACTTTATGAGGTATAAAATCCAATAACTGATTACATTAAATTAAAAAGGAGTTGCACAAAACATGCCAAAGCAACCAAGATTAGAAAGGAAATAACAGACGGCAAGGGTATAGCAAATGTCTCTGACATATATAGAGAGACCTAAATCAAATTTATAAGAATTCAAAGCATTCCCTAATTAACAAGTGGTCAAAGGATATGAACAGGCAAATCTCAGCTAAAAGAATTAAAACTATCTTTAGTCATTTAAAACTGCCCCAAGTCACTCACTATTAATTAGAAAAATGCAAATTAAAACAATTCTAAGATTGTTTTAGACCTATTAGATTGCCTAATATGACAAAAAAGGAAAATGATAAATGTTGGAGAGGACATGGAAAAATCTGAACATTAATAATACATTGTTGGTGGAGCTGTGAATTGATACAACCTTTCTGGAAAGCAATTTGGAATAATGTCTGAATGGCCATAAAATTGTGTGTATTCATTGATCCAGCAATACCACTACTAGGTCTGTATCCCAAGGAGATCAAAGTTAAGGGGAAAGAATCTATACAAAAATATTTCTAGCAGTTCTTTTTTTGTGGTGACAAAGAACTAGAAACTAATGGGATGTCTACCAATTGGGGAATGTCTGAATGAGTTGTAGTAGATGATTGTAATAGAATACTTTTGTGCCAGGATAAATGACAAATAAGATGATCACAAAAAAAACCCTGGAAGGATTTATCTGAAATGACGAAAAGTGTAATGAGCAGAACCAGGAGGAGAACAACAGTAATGGCAATAAAGCATGATTATCAACTATGAATGATTTAACTATTATCGGCAACATAAGGATGCTGGGCCACTCCTAGAAACTCATGACAAAAAAATCTGAATGCAGTCTGAAGCATGCCATTCTTCACTTTATTTCCTCTTCTCTAGAGTAAATGCTATGTGTCTTCTTTCACAACATGATGAACATGGGAATATGTATTGTATAATAACATATAAAACCTATATTATATTACCTATGTTAAATTTTTATGGTTGGACTGAGTATTAGATTGGTGGTTGCCAGGGCTTTAATTTCTAAATCCCAAAATGAATTACTAAAGTAAAAATGGAGGGAGGGGGAGAGAGAGACAGACAGACAGACAGACAGACAGACAGAGACAGAGACAGAGAGACAGAGAGACAGAGAGACAGACAGAGAGAGAGAGAGAGAGAGAGAGAGAGAGAGAGAGAGAGAGAGAGAGAGAGAGAGAGAGAGAGAGAGACTGAAAGCTCTGGCTTCCTCTGAGCTAGGTAGAAATTCTAAGCCTGAGCCAGGGGAAAGGAGTCTCAAGATGATGGGCCTTTCTCAGAGGTTCACACCTCCAGAAAGGCAAGGAAACTAAGTCAGCCTTTCACTTACCACAGTGACCCCCCAAAAGGAAAGCAGTCTGAAGTTTCCTGCATGAGCTCCTCCAGGGGTCCAGTTCCACAGCCAAGTGTCTTCACTCCAAGTCTGAATGTCTATCTTCCAGTCTCTCCTCAAGAGTCTGTCTTCCAGTCCAGCTTCAAGTGACTGATCCTCCAGTCCAACTTCAAGTGACTGATCTCATTTTAAGCCTGGGTGACTGTTGTTGAATCCAGCCCAAGCTGGAGTGCCTGAATGATCCTTTGATTCCTCTATTTAAAGACCTTTTTCTCTTGTGTCACCTCCCCTAAATTTTACGTCTACCAATCACAGCAGACTCTCCTCTCCAGGACTACCCACTCAATGTATGAAATGGGTGTTCACACCTTTTGTCGTTAGTTCACACCTTTTTGTGGTTAAAATGGGTAGATCTATTTTAAATACTGAGTTAACATTTTGGGGATTAAAATCTAAAAATTTATAGGGGATTACAATATTATCTTCACTATCAAAGAAGAGCTAAATACCTTCATTATTACAATCAGAGGGAAGCTGAATCCAATCTTCACACCTACAGTTTTGGGGAGGGGGGGAGGGTTGAGAAGGAGGAAGAGAACATGGAAGAGAACATGGATTGCAAAATGTCAGAAAATGATTATTGAAAATTGTACCAACATATAATCTGGGGGAGAAATTTTTTTTTAAATGATTGAATTTCAGCTCTTCTGCTTACTATTTACAGGCAGCTACTTCCTCTAAACAGTGCCACTAGGTACCTACTAAGGTATTTGTTCAGGACTCCCTGCCCCAGGGAGCCCTGCTTTCCTCCCTCCCTCCTTCCTCCTCTTTGATTACAGAAGCCTGTGGACAAACAGTAGAGTTGTTGTGTATGACACTTTGTGACCCCTACCTTGGGGTTTTCTTGGCAAAAATACTGAACTGGTTTGCAATTTCTTTTTCTGACTCATTTTACAGATGAGGAAACTGAGGCAAATAGGATTAGGTGACTTGCCCAGGGTCACATAGCTAATAAGTGTCTGAGGACAGATTTGAACTAAGGAAGATGAGTCTTCCTGACTGCAGACTGAATGCTCTATCCATGTAACACTTCAAATTAGAAATCTCTAAAATCTCCATTTAAGGAAAACACTCAGGGCAATCATCTTATCATTCCTCTTCCCTTATTCTAAGCATCTAATCACTTCTTCCCACAACTACCAGTCCTCTGGACTTCATCCTAGCAGCCCCTCCAGGAAGCTCTGCATTTTCTTTTTCGCTTTTCTTTGAATCCTCAGCATTTAGCAGTGTCTGACACACAGTACAGTTTTGAAAATGTTTATGGACTATTGACTGAGCTAGCAGGCACAGTGGAGAGAGCAAATCTGGATTTGGAATCTGGAAGATCAAATAACACCTGGGACTTGATTTCCTCATTTATAAAATTAGGATTTTGGAATTGATGTCCTCTTTTAGCTCTAAAATCTGTTTTGTTGTGTTGTGTCCAACTCTTCTTAGCCCAGTGGACTATACTGTTTGTGAGGTCTTCTTGGCAAAGATGCTAACATGGTTTGCCATTTCCTTCTCTAGTGTATTATGGTAAACACAGGTTAAATGACTTGCTTAGGGTCACAAAGCTAGTATCTGAGGCTAAATTTGAAATCCAGTCTTCCTGACTTTTGGTCCAGCATTCTATTCATTAAGCCATCAAACTATCTCTTAAAATCTATTATCCTCGCCTACTTTTATTTGATGGGCAGCCTGTGAACATTGTAGAAAAGCGTGTTTGAATCATCTCCCATTTATGTCTGAGAAGCAAACAAACTAGAAATCCCCACCACTTTTCCATCAGAAAAAGTACAAAGTTAATAGGAACCAAATAATGGAAGTTTGATTATGTGCACAAGAGATAATTTTTCTATAAAGGCTCATTAGTGTCTCTTGGGAATTGCCAAGTAGTCGAAGCAAATGTTGGATGGAGATGGATACCTGCAGGTCAAAACAACAATGAGCCGCCATCTTGTCCTGACCTAGTGATTTGGGGGATAGATGCTGGGCCTGAAGGAAGAGGAAATGTAGAAGCCTTGTGAGGAGTGAGTGAGTGAGTGAGTAAGCACTGTAGCCTGGCAGAAACATTGGCATAGAGAGTGAAAAGAGAATGCTTGTGACACCAGTACAAAGATCATGGAACCATCCCTGAGCAGAAGCTGGGCAGAACAGACCTGGAGTGTCTGAGAGAAGATCATAGAGCAGCTCATTGCTCTGCTGGGCCAGAACTTGGGATTTCTATTCTCTCATCCTCTGCTTCTCATCCACCTTCTTATTCTCTCAAAGCAGAGATAAGTCTGCTTTCTCAATCCTCATTTCTTGAGTTTGTTGTGCTTTCTGTTTTACCATTTGCTTTAAAATAAATTGATTTCTTTAAGATGACATGGTCCATCCTTACGTATTGCTTTGTGTGGATTCTGATGGTGGTAGCAATGCCATTGGGAGGGAGAATGGATAATGGATACAACACAAAGCAAGGAGTCAAGAGGAGAGGGAGAAGGAGATAGAAGGGAGAAGGAAAGATTTCATCACTGGTGGGATTTTCCTGGGAAATATTGGGTTTCAAAGGAAACAAATGATGTTCATTGCCCCAAATCAGAGAAGCAACATGTGAATCCAGACTACTGTCTGGTTATATATAAGGCAGTAATCTTTTTTAAAGGAAGTTTTGGAATTGGACTTTCTTAGGAAGTTGCCTTAGGTGCCTACTAATGTAATTGTTATTCCTAAGGCAAGTCTGAAAGGAAAAACATTCCCCTGAGGGGTAGAACCAGTGGACCAAAAGAAAGTCATTCATTGCTGGAAGGACAAGTTGGGAAAGAGTAGTTCCACATGGCCCTTCTCCTCAGTCAAACACCTTCCAGACCCATACACTCGTAGTAAAATAAAATTTCAGTTTTCTCATAATTGACACGATTTGGAGAAATAGAGTTTCCAGGAAAATATTAGAATTTGAATGCCTGTATAGTCTTGCATTCAAAATGATGTAATTGACTGAATTATTAAAAAATGCAATCACTTTAGCTGTGAAATATATCCAGGATTTGATGCATTTAAATACTGTCAAGAGATGTGATATAACGTGAATTCAGCACAAAATTTATTGCTTTGGGTTGAATCACTTGGCCAGTTCTTAGAGTATCATATTCTTAGAGTGACTCTGCAAATATAGAAATATCATGTCAGGAAAAAAAAAAAAACCAATTCACCAAAAATCTACTGGTACTATAGCATCATCTGAGAGGAGTTTCAAGAAACTGAAAATAATTAGAATCTGAGATCCTTTGTGGCACAAGATCAACTGTCAAATGTAAGTAAACTTTCCATTTAATACATTATTGCAAAACACATTGATTTGGATAATATAATCAATGACTTTATAGTCAGCAAAGGAAGACAAGTTTTGCTTCAATTACTATGAAATTCTCAATTTTATTTATATAAGTAACTATAATTTTGCTGTACCCTAAATTGAAAGAAACTGTTCCTTTAAGTTGTGTTAAATGTGAAAAATGTGTTCCTATTTTCATCATAGTGGAATAGGAGAGCTGAAATTTTAAAATCTTATTTTGCTATATCTTTTCATAGCTATACTTTCTGATTTCTGTTTTGCTACTGACTTGAATAAATGGGTGTCTTTGCTTTAAAAATATGTTTTTTAAAAATCTTACATTGGAAGGCACAAATGATTAATTTCATTTTGGGGGTGGGCTAAGGGGTGGGAATTAAAATTTATGGGAAGGATGGATGTTTAGGGATCTCCATAAGGAAGAATCTAAGTATAGCTGTCTCAGGCATTTTTCCAAAAATGGAATCCAAAGCATGTCATCACCACCACTACCTTCTCAACACAAATAGCTCAGTCCTCCTGCCAGCTATTGGCGATCTCTTCCAATTACTTCCTAATTTATACACGTTATTACTTTCTAGAATTCAGACTTCCTTCCCAGCTTGCCAAGAGTCTGGAAATCAACCTTCGATGTAGATCAATAAGAAACAAGAGCCAGTAAACTATACATAGGGATCCCAATGTGCCTCATTTTGTTTTAGAAAAAGCATATATTAATAAGATCTCTGCTTTATTGTATTTCTATTTATTTTGTTAAACATTTCCCATTTTCATTTGAATCTAGTTTGGGTGTACTGGGGAGTTTTGTAGGCTGCATGCCATCCCTTGGCAGTATGTTTGATACCTCTGATGTAGATTATATGTAAAACTTTGAATTGTTTTTATTTTTACTTTGAAAGGTCCATATGTGACAAATATGATAAAAGGTTGAAAGTTTTTAATTGACCATAGACAGGAACACTAAAGCACTGTTAGTGATTCTATGAATTAGCACAATTATTTTAAAAAAAAACTTTGGAATATGTGAGAAAAGGTGACTAAACTGTTCCTATTCTGATCAAATAATCCCTACTAATGAGTATGTAATGCAAGGATATCAAAGAAAGAATGAGTTTCCATATATATCAAAATATTAATAGCAGTTCTTTTGTGGTAGCAAAAAAAAATCTGTAAGTGAAGTTTGTGCCCATTAATTTGGAAATGGTTGAACAAACTGTGATATGAAAATGGAATGGAATGAAATATTATTGAACTATAAAAATTTATGAATATGAAGCATCCAGAGAAACACAGAAGCAGGAATGCTGGGAAAATTCTAGCCTATGCACAATCAATTATTTTTAAAGATGTAGATAGTTCTAGTTATAGAGCTACTGGAAAAAAGACTGCTTTCAACCACAAGTTAAATCAGTGTAAAATGTCATTCCTATGATAGTTCTCCCAGAAGTAGGTCCTTCCTCTCTTCCCAATGGGTAAAATCATATTACGTGGTCTAGCTATGCATTATATTCTTTCCCCTCATTTGAAAATATACTATCCTCTGCAAAAAGGAGGGGAGTGTCTTTTGAATAGCTCATCTATATCTCTGCCCAGAACACTCTCCTGGGGTCTCTGTTCCTACATAGCAACAGTCCTACCTAGTTCTAAATACTCACATCCTCTAAGGAGGAGTTGGGTTCCCTTTCCCCTTACCACCTGTTGTTACCTGCTTGAAGCATTATCTTGTTACTTGCTTCCCCAGTGCTATACAGAAAAGAATCTCAAAACAGTCAGTGTGAGCTGTCATTCCCTCACTATCATATAAGAAAGCTGTCCAAAGAAAAGAATTTTCCCTCAGCACATAAAGCCATCCAGGCAAAAATTTCAAGTGTCCCTTTCTACACAAAACACACCAAAAATTTCCTAGGTATCTTTGTACTGAAAAAGTTGCTGCTTACAGGGCCAGGCAAATTGCCCAAAGACACCCTAAATTCTTCCTCCTGAATCCCCGCCATTGCAAAGGCAATGCAAATGAAATTATGAATTTCAGGGCAAGTAGACGTAGGCTTAGTTAGGAAAACAGAAAAGAAAGTCAAATACATGAAGTTTCTAGGCATAGGCAAAATTTATTCTAAGAAACTATGAGCAAATTGCTCTCACAATAAAGCAAGCAGTCTAGGTCTATTTAAATGAAAAATGAAAAAAAATGAACATTTCTCAAGTAGGCAGTAGCATTCTAGGATGAAAACTTCATATTTTTCACATTAGACTCAAAAATCAATACTTGTACAAGATTCAGTAAGTATCAGTATACATTCAAAGAATCAACAAATGCAAAGTTTCCAACATTACATCGATGAAACTGACTTGTGAGGGAACACACTCAGGAAAAAAAAAATGACTGTACAATTACAGCCTGAAAAATTTTGTATGCCAATTTCTCTAGAATCTCGCAAACTAGGGTATCCAAAATTTAGAGAATTTCTATAGGACCCCCAACTCCATATGCAAAAGGCTCAATATTATCTATAAGCCCCACATATAAATATGAGTGGCTCTGGTCCTATTCTCTAAGGGACAGATATGTGATATTTTAATCCACCTCCATCCCCAGGGTTCTCCAGTATCCTGAAGGAGTTGTAAAGTCTCTCTTCTCTACCACTGACTCAAACCACCATCAGTGATGTTCTCTCCCTTTTTAGGGGGCCCAGTATTTGTACTCCAATTTCAGTTAACCACCTAATATCAGATGAGCTTTTCCAAAGGGATATTTACTTCAGAAACATAGCAAGAACAAACATAAAAACATTTCTCCCTAATAACTTGGAGGCATAATTCCCCTGGCATCTTCTCAGTGACTGGGAAAGGGAAGGGAATTGGATTCAGAGCTTATTTCAGTTCCTACATAGCAATAGTCCTACCAGGTTCTAAATCCTCACATCTTCAAAGTCAGAGCTGGGCTCCTTCTCCCTTTATCACCTGTTGTTACCTGCTTGAATGAAAGAATCTTTCACCCTCAGCTACAAAAGCCAGAAAAAGCTCTGATACAGTGTCAGGTAGTTTTAAAGATACAGATAGGGTGGGCTATGTACCTAGTGAAAAAATTGCTGTTGCCAATCACGTTTTGAGCCGAATATCCATGAATGCACTGGTTCTTCCATCCCCTAGAAGCAGGTTATTCCAGCCTCTTCCACAGGAGAGACACCATTTTAGGTGGTCCAGACATACATCAAACTCCCATTATGCTTGTAAAAGTGATGCAGAGAACAGCATACATGATGACTGCATGCATTCCACTGGGGTTACAAAATATACAAAAATCAGTATTAAAAAACTTGTTTTAAAATGTGAGTCTTACTGAATTTTTTCTTTCTTTCTTTTTTTCCTTTTTGATTCTTGACTATAACGAATGGCCCCGTGAAGGGAAATTTCACTGGAAAATAGAGGTAATGTTAAAACAAAAGATGCCCACAAATACATGGATAGATGGGTAGAGAGATGATAGAGGGAAAGCGGGATGGACGAATAGTAAAATGTCTGGGGGCTGCTGGGGGGAGGGGCAAGGGAACCAATTCATTAGCTAGGGAGAACATGGAGGCGAGCTGACCGACAATCTAGGGTTCTGTTCCTCTAAGGTAGCCTCAGGAGACGATGGCTGCGCTCCAGCCTTTCCCCCCTTACTCCCTCCCCCGCCCCCTCTAGCCAGGCGGAGTATTTTTCCAAAGCAGCCTGCCTGCCTGCTGAGAATCAGAACCTCTCCAACATCAATTTCATGTGACTTTGACGTGCTTTCAAGTACCCCTTAAAGCCTGCAGCCACATTGTTTAGTTGCATTAAAAAGGTTGTGTGCGTGGGTGTGTGAGTGTGTATGTTCTGGTGATGTCTTACCTGACGTCAATGAGTCATTAGTACCTTAAAGAAATATCGGAACTCAAAAATCTGATTTGAAATCTCTGAGCCTGAATGCTTTTCGCTTCATAAATCATAGCAAGGCTCCTCTGCAGGCACTATTTTCTATAATATTTGCTCAATGCAGAAATGTGAAAATGAAGTATTCAAGAGACCAGTGTCTGAACACAAGGGCTGGAAGTAAGGACAGGCGAGGTTCGCGAGCTCCTCACGCTACAATACACGGGCAGCTCAGCAAAGGGAAATTTTAAAAAAGATTAATGGATATATTCCTCACGCCCCAAAATTCTATTCTCCATAGTATGGAGGCATTCATTCAGTGATGAGTCAAGTCATATGTGTCATATAGTAAGGCGTGCACATTTTTCCCAATAGTGATGACTGGAAATCTATAGAGATTTGGGCTGCATGAATTCATTAAAAAACGCAACAAATTTATCTAAGCTAACTAGAAGAACATTTGGCTAAAGGTAGCAGTCACCATTTAATCCGACCCTACTGGCCCATTATTTATTATTTAAATGCGTCCTATTTAATGAGGTTGTCTTTATGATTAGCATCATCATTATTTTGTTAGAAATCTCAGGTGGCTTCATCTTGGGATCAAGTAGACTATACAGAATTTGGTGCAGAAACTGCATGTTGAATGCCCAGAAGTAGAAAGGTTCAGAGCTCACTGGGGCCAACACACAAGACACGTGGATTTTTCAAACCTTGCTTTTGGCTTTGTTCTGCTGAAAAGGGTTAGCATAATAGCTAGAGGGATCCAAGGCAACCGCAGGGATAGGTGAACTGCACAGCTTGTAATTATGTTCCAATTGTGCTGCAGGGATAGAATTCCCAGGGATGTTTAAGAAGAGGAAGGGTGGTACTTGTTGCCAATGGATTGTAAGACTGGCCACAAACAAGTTATTTGGGGGGCAAATTTAGTTATTAATGGGGAGAGGACCAGCCAATAACCAGTGGGTTTCAGAAAGGACAGTTGCATTGTCCGGATGTGTCGGGAAGATGCCCTTTACAATCATTTTTCTCTGTGTCCAGCTGTGCACTCACCTAGGAGCAGGCAGCCAGGGAGGGGGATCAATTTGAGTATGTCTATGTCTTCCTCTCCTCAGTCTCTCTCTCTCTCTCTCTCTTTTTTTTTTTTCATATGCTATGGCTATGCTTGGTATTCTCTGCAGAGCCTGTTTACTGGAAGGGAGAGTCTGTGATAACAAGGCATTTCAGACACAGGTCAAGCTGCATTTGTGACAGAGCCATTGTTCTTAAATTCAGCCCTATCACAGGAAGAAGTGGGTGGATGGGCGGGTGCCCTAGAATATCACAAATAGGGAATTTTATGTTCTAACAATAATTAGCTGATGTTGAAGTGAGCACAGATGATGTGATGGAAAACATTTTCAATGATGCCTTTTTTTTTTCAGATGCAAGGTAATAAAATGATGGAGTATTTTTTTTTTAGACAAAATAGGATGGAAACAGAGAGGGAGAAACTAAAATGAAAACCTTATTACTTGGGCAAGCAAACATATCTAAATTTTACCTTTCAGTATCAACTGTTCATGTCACTTAAATAATTCTTTAATATTCTAATAATTTTTGCTAGATTCTCTTTTGGATTTTAGGATTTAATCCAAAGGTAAATAAATGTACTTTAAAGATCTGGTAGGGAGGGACCACATTTATTTGAAGTAATAATTACAGAATCAGAGGAGCAAATTTTATTGCTGCTTATCAATTGTTCTATCCTTGATAATTAACATTTTTTCATTCTTATAGGCTTTTATTAGTAAAACTATTTAAGAGAAAATGCATTGTTCCCTCACAAATTTAAAACAAACTAAACCTCCCCTCTTTTTGGCCACTATTTTGACTTCTTAATAAACATATCAATAAGAGTTAAACCTGATTTTTTAAAAACTTCTCTAGAATCCAGAAGAATTGGGCAGTGAGGTGGCACAGTGGATGGAGCACTGGGATTAAATCAGGAAGACTCATCTTCATGAGCTCAACTCTAGTTTTAAATACTTTACTAGCTGTGTGACACTGGGCAAGTAATTTGATTCTGTCTACCTCAGTTTCTTCATCTATATATTACTTCAAGAAGGAAATGGCAAATCATTCCAGTATCTCTGCCAAGAAAACCTCAGAAAGGGTCTGAAGAGTCAGCCATGACTGAAATGATTCAACAACATGGGAGAACACCCTTTTAAATACTCTGTATTTGAAACATATCACATTCATTTCAATAGAACACCTTCTAGGAAGTCTTATAAAGCCTTATAATATTTATTTGTTAGATAATTATACTATAATTGTCATTTACTTGATATTTTGAGGAAGTACGTTGTAGCACAGAAACACATTATTTATAGATCAAGGTACTACATTTTGGGAGAATCTGCTTTATTTTTGAAGGTGTGCCCATGAGCTTTGGTATCAATCTGCCTGAAAAAGTCATAAAATAAAATTATAGTTCACATTATACAGCATTTTGTACTTGTTACATTTTACACTTATCTAATTTTATTAAATCTAAAATACATTTTGACTTGATCTGAATCCAGCTTTTATGAAGGTGACAAAAATGTTTCTAAGTAAAATTTCTATCAAGTTGGCAGAGTGGTTTTCTCTAAAACTAGCTCCCCTGTACTACTTCAAAAGAACAATAAATGTGCTAAGTAAAACGAAAGGATAACAAATAGGGGGGAAAGAAAAAATCTTTATAGAAGCAAACGAAATCCAAAAAGTGAGTTAACAAAAACATCACCCCTCAAAATGTGTAACTACTACAGGATAAAAGCAAAAACAAAAACAAACTAAGGAACTGGAAAGAAAAAATAGACTAAAACAGCTTTGCTCCTGGAAGAAAGAATGGACATAAGAAATTCTAAGTGTTTTATATAATAACTATAAAGGTAGATCTGGAATCTATGAAATTTTAAAAATAAGATTGTTAAGGTGGAATAATTGTCAAAGTAAAAAAAAAAGATGATGGAAAAAATCTCCATACCACAGTTGACTGTATGAAATCTATTCAGCTGCAAAAAATATCAGATAGTAATATGGCAGAAAATAACTTCAGACCTGCACTTTTGCCAAACTCAATTTCTAAATGGATAAATAAGCTAAATATATAAAGTCACATTATCAAAAATTAAAGGAGCATTGAAGGCTATATTTCTCAGAACTATGGATAATGTATTAATTTAGAACTACCTGTAACACATGGGGAATATTATTAGACAGACAGATTACTTAAATTCTGTAGGAATGAGAAGTACATGTACAAGTAAAATAAATGCAACTAGAATTTTAAAAATCAGGAATAGGAAAAAATCTTTATATAAAGCTTATCTGATTAGATTCTAACATCCAAAGACAGTAGAAAAATGAAATAAATCCAAAAAGGATTGATTTTTTGTCTTGTTATATCCTTAGCACCTCGTCCAGTGCCTGGCTCCATTAGGTGCTCAATAAAGTCTTTCGCAATTGAATTTCCCAACTGATAAATGGCCAAATGATATAAACAATCCTCAAAAGAAACATAAACCATTAACAAACATTTAAAGGTGTTAAAATCTCTATTACGGGCTATTAAAAAACAACTCAAGAGAACCAACCTCATACCCCTCAAATTATAAAAATGATTATATATTGAAAAATTCAATATTGGCAACAATGGCAACAAAATAGACACTAATTTGCTAGTAGTAGAGCTGGGAATTGCTCCAACAATTTTTGAAGCAATTAAGAATTATGAAAGATGAATTGCTAACTTGATAATACCCTTTGAACCAATGAACCCACTATTGGGGATATAACTCAAGGATATTACTGACAAGAAGAAACCTAGCAATATGAAGATATTCATAGCCACATTTCTTATAATAGTAAAATATTAGAAACAAATTGTGTATTCAATGACTGAGGAATAAATTAAATATGCAAATACAATTATTATTATGTCATAAGGAAAAATGAATATTAAGAATTCAAATAAATACTGGAAAATATATGAAATGATAGCATGAAAAAGGCAAGAACAAAAGAACAACATTCATAAATTTCTATCGTCATTCATTAATTTCAGTTGTATCCAACTCTTCATGACCCCTTTTTAAGGGGAGTTTCTTGGCAAAGATATTGGAGTAGTTTGCTACATCCTTCTCCAGTTTATTTTACAGATGAGGAAGCTGAGGCAAACAGGATTAAGTCAGTTGCTCACAGTATACAGCTAGGAAGTGTCTGAGATTTTCCTAAGTCCAGGGCTGGCACTCTATCCTGTGCCATATTTCTAAAAGTATGCAAATAACAATAAGTGGCAGCAAAGTTCAGATCAACTGGACAATATTGGTATTTAGAACACCTGGACAATATTGGTAATAACTTTCAACATATACATCTATTATCTGATAAGAACTATGAAGAATTGTAATCAATAATCTTGGTCCTGGCAAACAGACAGAGAAATGCACCTTCTGCTTCTTAGTAGAGAGGCAGCAATTATAGATGTGGAATGTAGGCAGATGTGGATGTCAGTTATTTGAATTTGCTTGAATGTTTTTCTTTCTTATAAGTGTAACTCCTACATAGGTGCTTCACAAGGAAGAGTGAATGGGGTAGAGAGGAAAGGACAATGACTAGGATGAAAACAAAAACTACTAAACTGTAAAATACATTTATTTTCATAGAATTCCCAGTAGGAAGAGACTTCAAAGGCTTAGTCCAAACCTAGGGCAATACATATATAAATAATAATAATAATAGCTTCCACTTATATAACAATTAAAGGTTTGTAAAAGCTAGGGAGAAGGACTTGGGAGTTATTTCAAATCCTGCCTCAGTCACTTACTAGTTATATGATCCTAGGCAAGTCCCTTAGTCTCTGCCTCAGATTCCTGATCAGTAAAACAGAGTTAATAACACACGCTTCATCGGGTTTTTGTGAGGGTCAAGTGAGATTACATCTGTAAAGCACTGTGCAATCCTGGAGGTGTTATATAAATGCAAGTTGTTTTTCTTCTTTTCCTTCTCCTTTTCTGATCTAATTGTCTTTCCTCATTAGACTATTAGCACCTTGAAGGTTGGGACCATCTTTCCTTTTCTTATTTGTATCCCCAGCACTTAGCCCAGTGCCTGACACATAATAGGTATTTAATAAAAGTTCATTGTATTATATGGTATTGACAAAGGAGTGCTTTCAATACTAGGGTCAATCAGAAAGAAATAGTAGGTAGGCTGGGAATAGTAACAGTAATTTGTAAGAGGTAACAGCATGCAGAGACGTCTACTACCCTTTGGAACTTATAGATGACTTCTTTAAAAGGCTGTTGTAAGCCACCAAAGAAGGGTATAATGTTGTTTGTAGGGTCAATACAGTGGTCCCTATTCTATTCTCCCATGACTGCCCTGGGTAGAGAGCAACAATAATGGAGGAGATGATTCTCTCTTTATATTAGCTCTGACTCCAAAATGTGAAATACACAGAATCACAGAATTTCAGAGTTGAACAGCATTTTGGTGGTCATCTATTTCCATGCCAACTTGAAAAAGTATAACATTGTTAACAGGTGGTCATCCAGGCTTTCCCTGAAGACTTTGTACGAGGAGGAATCCACCAATTCTCATAGCAACCCATTCCAATTTGGGACAACTCTAATTGTTTGGGAATAACATTCTCCATTGACAACAGAATTTGACTTCAGCATCTTGAAATAAGCCTTGTTAAGAGATATTTTCAGATAAAGCTAATATCGGCTCAGTATTTAGCGTGTTTTATGAAAAGTCAACAGTCTTACTTTAATATGAATGTGAAATCATACTTTACTTTCTTTAGACCAATAATTTTTCCTGGTCTAAGAAGGAGAGTACAATGAGCTCTGTAATTAGAGTCAGAGAACCTGGATTCAAGTTCTGTCTTTGATCCTTGCTATTTGTGACAATGATCAAGCCTCTTTCCCTCTCTGGGACTATAGTGAAGGATTTGGAATAGAGGTCCTCTAAAGTCTCTTCTAGCTCTAAATTTGTAATCCTACTATCTAAAATCAAACGGTAGATCACAGACTTTTGGAGTTGGACAGGATCTCAGAGATTGTTTATTTAGTTTACCTTCATAGGTTTACAGTTGAGGAAACTAAGTGTAAGCATATAAAAAGCAAAATACTGAATAAATGTTTGTTTTTCCTAAAGTACTCGTTACTCATAGAATTTCCAAGCCATATTTCTGTTGTTGCTGCTGTTGTTTTTCAGGTATGGCATATATACATAATGCCTCTGATAGGTATTTCACCCCATGGAGAAGGGTAGGAAGCTGTCTCCTTGGAAAGGTGACTCTCAGGAAGATTTAGATATAAATCTTATTCATGATGGAACTGATTCAAAGAAGAAAGAATATATTCATTCATACATATACATATATAGATATATATTCATAGATATACATACATACACACATTCAGTTTAACTATCTTACTCACCAGGAAAGTAAGATAAGAAAGGAAAAAGAGAAAGGGGGGGGTTATTAAAAGAAAGGTTATTAAGAGAAGCAATGGTCAGAAGCAAAACAAACTTTTGAGAAAGGACAGAGTAAAAAGAGAGACAGAGAATGATGAAGAGAAAAAAATAGGATGGAGGGAAATAGACAATAATCATAGATGATTAGGTGGTATATTTAGAGAACCCTAGAGAGTCAACTAAAAAACTAATTGAAGCAAAGTTGCAGGATACAAAAAAATCCACATACATCATCAGTATTTTTATGTATTACAAACTAAACCCAGCAAAAAAAGATAGAAAGACAAACAAACTCTATTTAAAATAACTACAGTCAACATAAAATAATTGGAAGTCTGTCTGCCACGACAAATTCAGGAACTATACAAATATAATTAAAAACACTTTTCACACAAATATAGATCTAAACAACTGGAGAAATAGTAATTGCTCATGGATAGGGCTGAGCCAACATAATAAAAATGACAATTCTACCCAAATTAATATGCTTATTCAGTACCAGGCCAATAAAACTACTTAAGAATTATTTTATAGAGCTAAAAAATAGTAACAAAATTCATAAAGAAGAACAAAAGGTCAAGAATATCAAGAGTATCAATAAAAAAAAGTGAAGGTAGCCCAAGCAGTTCCAGATTTCCAAATGTTTTGCAAAATGGTAATCATCAAAGCAATCCAGTACTACTAAAAATAGAAATCAGTGGAATAGGCACACAATACAATGTAATAAATGACCATAGCAATCTAGTATTTGGATAAACCCAAAGATCCAAGATTTGTGGGTATGAACTAAACATTAGACAAAAATTGTTGGAAAGAATTTGGAACTCAAAAAAATTTTTAAAGAAAACTAAAAATAATTATTCTCTTACAAAAATGAACAGCATGTATAACTCAGATTGAATTGCTTGTCAGCTCCAGGAGGGTGGAGGGAAGGGAGGAAGGGAGACAATTTGGATCTTATAACTTCAGAAAATTTATGTGGAAATTTGTTTTCACATATAATTGGTAAAAATGAAATATCTTTATAAAAAAAGACTAAAAATAAATAAACCTGAAAATAAAACAAAACAAAAAAATAGAAAGGTACCAACATTTAGGAAGCTACATCCAAAGAAAACTTCAGAAGAACTCCATAAAAGGAAAAGGGATATTCTGGGCCAGAAACTTTTGCCATGCATTTTCTCTATACATGGGAGTCACTTACCTGGGCTTGGAGTTAAGAAGACCTGAGTTCAAATCTGAACCCATAGATGTGCTATTTATGTAACCCCTGGAAGTGACCACTTAACCTCCATCTACATTGCTTTCTCAACTGTAAAATGGGAACAATACTATTTCATAGGATCATTGCGTGGAAAGTTAATAATAATCCATATCCTCTTTTGGCCCCCAAAACAACCTTTTGATTAAAAGAAAAAGTTTGCTCATAGACTAAAGCTGGAACTGAGACAGGGATAGAGTCCTCCCTCCTTTTGGCTACCATTCTGGGAAATACCTTGCATCCACTGTGCTACCATTCTAAACACACTGGCAATAGTTGCTACTGGAGTCCTAAAGCCCTGACTCCTGTCCTGATAGAGACCTAAATCCTCCCACCAGAGAGGCTCAGGAAAGGGACATACATTGATGGAGGGGACAGGAAGTCATTCTCTTTTCCTGGAACCACAGACATAGGAGGGATGCAATCTGGCTTGGCATGCTAGGGGAGGAGACAGCTGAAAGAGCTAGCCAGCCACATGTGACTTGTAATTTTCTTTCTGTCCCACTTTTTGTTATTAATAAATAATTCTAAAATTAGGATATAGTCTCTAGAGAATTGTAATCATAATATTAGTGAGGGTAAAATAAGATATTTGTAAAACACTTAGTGCATTGCAGCTGGTAGGCTCATAATAAATGCTTATTCATTTCCTTCCATCTCTTCCTTCCCTTATATGTGCTACAATAACATTATACTTCAAGTTTGAACCCATTCTCCCAAGGACCTTATATGTAAGGGAAGAGTGGGTCCTAGTTTGGTGAAGGAGGGGTGAGCAATTTTTTTGGTAGTTATTGCCTTTATATCTTCTCACTGAATCTTTTTTTTTCCCTAAAAACTATCAAATTTGATGGTACATTTCCATAGTTCCTATTAGTCAATATTCAATAAACATTTTTAAGTACCTACTATATGCCAGATACTATGTTAAGTGCTAGGGATAAAAATACAAAAAAGAGAAACAGTCTCTGCCCTCAAAGATCTTACTAACTAACATGGGAAGACAAAATGAAAAAGAAAGCTGAAAAGTATGGGAGTAGAGGTACTCAGGAAGAGGACATGGTGGAGAAATTAGTCAGAGAAGTCCCAGGGAAGTGAAACCCAGGGAGTAATGTAAATGTCTGAGCTGAGCTCTCTCCTTAAATGAAGTTTGGAGTTCATGGCCACACCTTCTAATCAGAGAGACAGAGGGGTAGTGATGAGGTGGAGGACCAAGGCTGATGAGATTTTCCAGGATGATGTTATTTAGTCATTTCCAATTCTTTGGGACCCCTTTAGGGTTTTTTTTTTTTAAGTTCAAAGATATTCTATTTTCCCAATTAAACAAAATAATAATTTTCAACATGTTTTCCAAAATTTCAAGATCCAAACTTTCTCCCTTCTTCCCTTCTCTCCCCCATCCGCACTTGGAGATGGTAAAAGCAATTTTGATCTATGCCATACATGTATTGCCATTTTAAAGATACTTCCATACTGGTCATTGTTGTAAGAGCTCACTAATATAAAACCATAAATATACTAATGTGAAAGACAGAATGTTTTGATCCACTTCCATCCAGTTCCAACAGTTCTTTCTCTGGAGGTGGTTAGCCTTCCCCATGATAAGTCCTTCAGAATTGTCCATGCTAAGAGTGGTCAAATTTTCACATCTGATGTGAAAAAGCTGTTACCTTCCAGCTTTTTCCAAAATTATCTTGCTTATCATTTCTTGTAGTACAACAGCATTTCATCACCAACATATAATTTATTCAGCCATTCACCAATTAATGGGCATCCCCTCAATTTCCAATTCTTTGCCACCACAAAAAGAGCTGCTATAAATATTTGGGTATAAGTAGGTACTTTTCTCCTATCTTTGATTTCTTTGGAATATAGACCTATTAGTGGTATTGCTGGGTGAAAGTGCATGCTCAATTTTGTGGGCCTTTAAGCATAGTTCCAAATTGCTCTCCGGAAGGTTGGATCACTTCACAACTCTACCAACAATATTAATAAACAGCATTAATTAATTAATTAATTAATTAACAGCATTAATATCCCAATTTTGCCACATCCTCTCCAACATTTATCATTTTCTTTTATTGTCATATTAGCCCATCTGATAGGTGTGAGGTGATACTTCAGAGTTGTTTTCATTTGTATTTCTCAATCAAGAGTGATTTAGAACATTTTTCCTTATGATTATTGTTAGCTTTGATTTCTTCATTTGAAAATTCTCGCTCATATCCTTGATCATTTACCAACTGGGAAAAAGCTTGTCTTATAAATTTGACTTAGTTCTCTATAGATTTGAGAAATCAGACCTTTATCAGAGAAATATATTATTTAAAAGTTTTTCCAATTTGTGATTCTTCTAATTTTGGTTACTTCAGTTTTGTTAATACAAAAACTTAAAAAATTTAATTTCTTCAAAATTATTCATTTTATATCTAGTAATACTTGTTCTCTGCATATATGTTTAGTAGTGCTATTATTATTAGTAGTAATAGTCTCTCGGTAACCAAGGATGACGATTGTCTTTGTGTGTTTTTGTGCACAAAGACACTTGTGCATGAAGATTTAAGTGGAAAAGTCGATGCACAGAGACAGTCCCACTCTCTTGGCGTTGGAAGCCTGGGTCCAGTGGCATGAAAAGTCGTTACACCTGGAGACTTCCTCAGCTGCACTGGATGGCCGTGTTGTCCTTTGTGCTCCAACACACCCTAAGCTCTCCACAGTGCTTTGCTGTGTCGCCATCTCAGCCGTTGAACCTTCTTGTTGGTTTCTTCCGCCTGTTCCGCCGAAGCAGTCTTCACATGCTGGGTGAGTAAAGCCCTGGTTCACCAGGAGTCTACGACCCAGTGGCTACCCTCACAAGGTTTAGCCGGCCTGTCGAAGCTGTTGCCCGGGGTGTGGCTGCTGCAGCTGCCGCATGCTAGCAGCTACTAGGAGCCACAAGTGAGAGCTGGGTGTCCGGTAAGGGTCAGAGGCTGGAGAGCTGCCCTAGAAGGGCACAACAAGCCCTCCATACCAAAGATATTACTCCTCCCTGAGCACCCCATACACCCCAGTAGTGCTATTACTTCAATGTCTATCATACCTTTTATCAAAATGCAATTTCCTTCCTTATCTTTTTTAATTAGATCTATTTTTGCTTTAGCTTTGTCTGAGATCATGATTGCTACTCCTGTTTTTTTTTTTTACTTCTGATGTACAATAAATTCTGCCCCAGCCCCTTACCTTTACTTTGTGTGTGCCTCCCTGCCTCAAATGTGTTTCTTGTAAGCATATCAATGGATTCTGATTTTTAATATCCACTTCCATTTTATGGATGAGTTCATACTATTCACATTCCCAGTTATGATTATCAACAGTGTATTCCCCTTCATCTTATTTCCTTTTTTGATCTTGGTCTTTTTCCTTTCACTTTGTTCCTCTTCACAACTTTTTTGCTTTTAATGATCATCCCTATCACCCCTCCCTTCTATTACCTAACCCCACTCCATCTTATTCCCCTCGTACTTCTCTATAGAGAAAAGTAGGAGTCCATACTCAAATGAGTATGGCTATTATTCCCTCTCTGAACTAATTATAATGAGAGTAAGGTTTAAACATTGTCCATCACCACCCTCATCCTTCCCTCCACTGTAAAAGTTTTTCACATCTCATTAGGTGAGATAATTTGCCCTATTACACCTCTCTTCCCTTTTCTCTCAGCACAATCCTCTTTTTCACTCTGATTTTTTTTATATATCATCCTAATCAGCTTATTCCCACATTCTCTGTTTATGTATACTCCTTCTAACTACTCTAATACTGATAGAAAAAATTCTTTTTAAAGAACTACAAATATCATCTTTTTATGTAGGATTACATACAGTTTAACCTTAATGAATGCCTTAGATTTTCTCTTGGGTCTTATGTATGGATATCAAATTTTCTGTTTAGATCTGGTCTTTTCATCAGGAATACTTGGAAATCTTCTATTTTATTAAATGAATATTTTATTCCCCTGAAAGAATATTTTCAGTTTTGCTGGGTAGATAATACTGGGTTGTAAACCCAGATATTTTGCCTTCAAGAATATCATATTCCACGTCTTCTGATCTTTTAATGTGGAGGTTGCTAAATCTTGTGCAATCCTGACTGTAGCTTCATGATATCTGAATTTCTTTTTTTCTGGTATTTTCTCTTTGGCTTGGCTTGGGGGCTCTCAACTTTGGCTATAATGTTTCTGAGAGTTATTATTTGGGAATTTATTTCAGGAGGTGATCTCAGGATTCTTTCAATTCCTATTTTGCTTTCTTGTTCAAGAAGATATGGGCAGTTTTCTTTGATAATTTGTGATATTATGATGTCTAGGATTTTTTTTTAATCATGACTTTGAGATAGTCAAATGATTCTTAAATTGTCTCTCCTGGATCTATTTTCTAGGTCAACTATTTTTTCAATGAGCTATTTCATGTTTTCTTCTTTTTTCTTTTGGTTTTATTTCTTGATGTCTCATCAAGTCATTAACATCTAGTTGCCTAATTCTAAATTTTAAGGAATGATTTCCTTCTGTAAACTTTTGACTTGCCTTTTCATTTAGCTAATTCTGCTTTTATCTTCTCCTTACATTGCTTTCTTTTCACTTCCCCATTTTTCCTCTGCCTTTCTTAACTAATTTTTAAGTTCCTTTTTGAGCTCTTTTACCGCCTGGGACCAATTCATATTTTTCTTTGAAGTTTTGCATGCATTTTCTTTGCTTTCATTGTCCCTTTCTGTTTCTGTGCCCTTTGTTGTCATAATAATTTTCTAGGGTTAGAATTTCTTATGTTTGCTCATATTTCCACCTTTTTTTCTTGACTTTCACTTTTATCTGAAAGTTGGGCTCTGTTCTCAGGGTAGAGAGAGATTCACTTAAACTTCAGGGTTTTTTTCCATTACTATCTTAGCTCCATTTCTGGGTTTCTGCTAGTTTCAGTTCTTCCAAGGTGGTATGGTGGCTCATGAGTTGGGAGCTCTAAAGCCACCTCCCACTGCTGATTCACAGCTTGATCACATGGGTCAATGGGGATATGATTGGGGTTATAGACCTGAAATGATCACCCTACTGCAAATATCAATATGTAGAAATAGGTCTTGACCAATAACACATGTAAACCCAGTGGAATTGTGTGTTGGCTATGGGAAAGGGTTGGGGGAGGAGAGGGAAAGAATATGATTTTTGTAATCCTGGAAAAATACTTTAAATTAATAAATTAAATAAGAAATTTTTAAAAAGGAAAAAAAATTAAAGAATACAAGTCATTCTTTAATTGACAAATGGTCAAAGGATAGGAACAAGTAGTTTTCAGATGAAGAAATCGAAGCTATCTATAGTCAAAAGAAAAAATGTTCTAAATAAGTATTGATTAGATAAATACTAATTAAAATGACTCCAAGGTATCACAAGGTAGTTAATATGATAATAAAGGAAAATGATAAATGCTGGAAGGATAGGACAAAGTTGAGGCACTAATGCTTCCTTGGTAGAGTTGTGAATTGATCCAACCATTCTGAAGGGCAATTTGGAACTACCCCCAAAAGAGCTATAAAATTGTATATATTCTTGATCCAGTAATACCACTACTAGGTCTGTACCTCAAAGAGATCATCCAAAAGGGAGAAGGACCTATTTGTACAAAAAGGTTTATAATGGCTTTTTTTTGTGGTGGCAAAGAATTGGAAATTATGGGGATGTCCATCAATTGGGGAATGGCTGAGAAAATTATGGTAAATAATAATGATGGAATACTATTGTGCTCTAAGAAATGATGAGTAGGATGATCTCAGAAAATCCTGGAAAGACCTATGTAAAGTGATACGGAGTGAAGTGAGTAGAACCAGGAGAACATTTTACATAGTAACAGCAATATTGTATGATGATCAAATGTAAAAGACATAGATGTTCTGATCAATACAATTTTTGAAGACAATATTTTTTTAAACCCTTACCTTCCGTCTTGGAATCAATATTGTGTATTGGTTCCAAGGCAGAAGAGTGGTAAGGGCTAGGCAATGGGGGTCAAGTGACTTGCCCAGGGTCGCACAGCTGGAAAGTGTCTGAGGCCAGATTTGAACCTAGGACCTCCCCTCTCTAGGCCTGGCTCTCAATCCACTGAGCTACCTAGCTGCCCCCTTTGAACACAATTCTGAAGGACTTATGACAAAGAATACTTTCCACCTCCAGAGAAAGAACTGATAGAATTTGAATGCATATTGAAGCATACTATTTTCCACTTTGTGTATCCTTTTATTTTTGGATTTTGGTTTTATATGAGTATTCTCTCACAACATGACCAATATGAATATATGTTTGGCAAGATTATATATGTATAACCCAGATCACATTGCTTACCATCTTGCAGTGGAATGGGGGGTGAGGTGGGGCAGGAAAGTGAGAAATGGAGACAATTTGGATAGTTTAATTTTAGAAAATATATGTAAAAATTTTTATTACATGTAATTGGGAAAATGAAATACTAAAATAAATTGTTTCCAATACCTAAAGAAGAATATAGTATTAATTGTTTTTATACATCAAATCCTGATTCCATGCTGCCCTATTTTTCTTGGTATCATTCATTAACTTTTAGTCTCACCCCAGTTTGCTAAAGTCATTCTCTGTTCAGTTTCACAGTGAGCTTGGATCAACTTTTCACAATAAGTGCCCACTTCATTTGAAACTGCTATCTAAATGACTAAGTTTGACCCCAGAGAAGAGTTGAGAAAATGTGCTTTCCTCCCTTCTTTGCAGAAGTGGGAGTTGATTGATATGGACATTGCCTGTACTGTCAGACACAGCTGATATGTTGATTGGTTTCACTGAGCGTTTCCCCCCCTTATTATTATTATTTTTAGATTTACTCTATTTTTCTTCTTTATTTTATTCCAGTGAGAACTTTACACATAAATTTTCCAAAGTTACACAATTCATGCTGTCTCCTTCCCTTCTTTGCTCTCCACTTCTGGAGGTGATAAGCAATTCCACTGGGTTATACATATATTATCACTCAAAACCTGTTTCCATTATTATTCATTTTTGTAAGAGAGTAATCTTATAAAACAAAAACCCCAAATCATATACCCAAATATACAAGTAATAAATGATGTTTTCTTCTCCATCTCTGCTCCAACAACCGTTCTTTCTCTAGATGTAGATAGCATTCCTTTTTATAAATCCCTTAGAAGTGTCCTGGATCATTATGTTGCTATTAGAAGCAAAGACTATTACATTTGATTGTCCCACAATGTTTTAGTTACTGTGTATAATCTCTCCTGGTTCTGCTTATTTCACTCTGCGTCAGGTCATGTAGGTCTTTCTAGTTCTTAAACAAATCATCCAGTTCATCATTCTTGATAGCACAATAGTATTCTATCACCATCATATACCACAATTCTTTCGGTCATTCCCCAATCAAAGGACATCTCCTTAGTTTCCAATTTTTTGATACTACAAAAAGCACAGCTATAAATATTTTTTGACAAACCAGTCCATACCCATTTTTAAAAAAATCTCTTTGGGATACAAAATGGTATTACTGGATCAAAAGATATGCATTATTTTAAGGTTTTTTTGGGCGTAATTCCAAATTGCCTTCCAGAATGGTTAGATCAATTCACAACTCCACCAGCAATACATTAGTGTTCCACTTTTGTCACATCTCCTCCAACATTTATCATTTTCTTTTACTGTCATATTGGCCACTCTGCTAGGTGTAAGATGATACCTCTGAGTTGTTTTGATTTGTATTTCTCTTCCCTTATTTTAAGTCTTGGTTAAAATAGGTAAAGGAGGATGGAAGAACATACTTGGAAATAAATGTTGCAAAAAACCCAAACAATATTAATACAATTTTTACAAAGAAATTTCTATCTAATATTTCCTACTTCTCACTTCTTTTTGAGCATAACTGATGACTTCCTCTGTGCTAGTGATTAGGGGTGGGAAGATGATGATTTATATGTAAGTGAAAGGCGATATTTACTTCCCTTCAGGTTTCAGGTTTGGTTTTTGATCACCTAGGAACCAAGAGGAAAAGGACTAGGCAATGGTTGAAGGCCTATCTCACTGCTCAAATTTTTGGACAGAGTTGGAAACACGTTTTGAGGACCAAACAGCCCCTGTCTTTTATTCTAGAAGAGTTAAAAGGCAGGTTAGGAAGAGGTTGGTGACTGAAGGACACAGGAGTCATTACCATCTCTGGTCAAGAAAAACAGCCAGTTCCTCCTTGAAGTTAACCCTTCATTTGCTCTGTCAAGGGGGAAAACATGTTCTTTTACAGAAGTCTCATCATTGTAATGTGTTTTTGCTGCCTGAAAACAGAAAAAAGCTATAGTGAGAAGAAAATTCTTTAGAGATGGCATTTTTCTTAGTTTCTTCTCAAGAGATCTGTATAAAAATACAGAGGGGCAAAATATATAGATAACTCTAGTATTATTAGCAACTGAGAAGTTGGAAGCCTAGCATCTGTGAGAAGACACTAAAGCTAAAGAAAATAAAAATGATATTTAATGGAGACCAGTGTTTGAAATCTTCCACAGAAAGTGAGATCAGTTAATCATTCTTGTAAAGTATAAGTAATAATTAGAATTACTGCTGGGTCCAAGGGACTGGTGTTACTCTTTCTCCTTCCTACTAAGGAGTTCCTCTGCTCTATATCCGGGCAGGCTGTGACCAGGTTATTGATGGAGGAGCCTAACTTTAGCTCATCATTCCCCCTTCCCTGTATTCTGGGAGAAATTAACTAAAACTTAGGTTTGTCTCATGACTAGGATCTCCACAAAGGGTGGAATAGAAAGATACATGAAAAAATTAGGTATGGGCCATCAATTTCCTACACACAAAAGAAATAGTTAACACAAAAGGCGCTCATAGGCATGCATAAACAAAGACTGAAATCATAATAATAACTATTATTATATTCTTCCAGGAGATTGAGACCCTCAAAACATAAAGCATTTGGTCAGATTGCTGAAGACATTTTACATTTCACCTTAGCTCTCTACTGTCTAATTTCCTCCAGTTCTATCTTTTGGAATAGCAGGTCAGGTCTTGGGTTCATCTTTTGTTGCTGCTCATCTTCCCCATAGGGAAATTCCTCTTGTACCAGTCAATTCTGATTGCAGGACCCAGGATTATTGTTTGGTCACCTGATGAATCAAAGATGCATAAAGTAGAAGGGGTGGCCAGAGTTTGAGCTCCAATGCACTAGTTCCCATATGGAAACAGTGACTATGCTACTGGAGTGAAGGGAAGAATGGTAGCCCTCTATGGACCCCTCTAAGGGTAGACTTGAATACATCTTAGGGAATCTGCCAACGGGAAGAGAGCATTAAAAGGCTGACCCCCTCCTTTTAAAGGTCTACTGAAGAAAGAAAAGTAAGAGGTCTACTAGTCAGCAATTCTTCTTACTCAATGAACCATTAGAGATTGCATGGAGTCATAAATGTCTCTGGAGTCCCAGTGTGGAGGAAAGCTCCTCCATATAAGTCCATTCCCATGCCTTCTCCTGGAGATGCAATCTCGAATTTACAAATATTACCTCATTTTATCTTCACAGTGACCCCTGAAGATAGGTGCCATTTTTATCAACATTTTCCAGATAAGAAACTTGGGCAAATGACTTGCCCAGGGTCACACAGCTACTACACATCCGAGATCAAATTTAAACTTGTTTTCCTGACTCCAGATCCTACACTATCTCCATTTGCACTAACAAGTCACCTACCTACTTATTTAGGGCATTAAGGCTTAAAATGCACTGCAACTATAGTAATGCCTCACAGGAATATTGTGAAGGAAAGATTCTGAAACCAAGACTCATGGAAGGTCATGATTTTTCAGTGGTCACCAAGTTATTGTCAGATTTGAACTCAGATTTCTTCTGGCTGTAAATCCAGTGGTTGTTCTATAACACTACTATATTCTGAGACATAATTCTCTCTGCCTTATGCATCATGAATAAAACAACTTTAAATATTGTCTTTCCATTTTATTTCACATAAACTCAAAATCTCTGGCATAGGATTCCAAAAAGCAATATTGTTTCAGCTTTAATATCATGGGGCTACCCACAGCTTTCCAACTTTGAAGATTTTCTCTGTTTATTTACTGAAGGAATACCTGGTATATCCTTTTCTCTCTTCTAATAATGCAAAAGCTACACTGTTATTATGTTATAGAATACTTGGACTGTTGCATTCTCTGCATTAGTAAATTATTGAAAGACGTGGTACCATAACTAGATATTTTTATTTGGAATGAAAACATTTGTAAGGGTGGTAGTATAAGAAACAGTCTGACTATGGGTACAACTGGGGCTGGGAAGGGGAGCAGGCTGATCCTTACCTCCATGGGACCTGGGGAGGAAAATCCCATAGAGCAGAACTCAGAGGAGAGTGGGTAGAGATGATTTGGAGGGATGGTTGAATGTCATGGACCAAGAGTGGACTTCAAAGACCATCCTCCTGGATGGGAAGTTGTTTTCTTTACTCTCAGGGAGAGAGAAAAAATTATTCTCCTTCCCCCAGATGTCAGCACCCTGGAGGATGGTTCCATTTGCCCCCACAGTAGCAAAAGCTGGCTTAAAAAAAGAGCAAGAGTTGGAAATGTTTTTTGTAGTGTCAGTGGTAGAAAAAGAGTGAAGTCACAAACCAATTTCATTTAGTAGATGTGGAAGAGAAATGAAGAGAGAGAGGATTTGCAGGACAACCCAGGCATGCAGACCAAGGTGAATCTGCAAAATCAAGATGAAGATTCAAAAAGGAATGTTCCCAGGAGGGGGAGGCAGTTGAAGCTGACCGGGGAGAGAAGGAACTGATTCTGTTTCTTCTCTCTCTCTGGGGTGGACTGACAAGAAAGGACAGAGAAACCCCTTTTCTGGTTTTTCTGACCAAAGGAGGCAAGCCTGGCTGAAGGGGGAAGAAGCTGAGAACTAATATTATTAGCTTCTGTCCCAGGCTGAAGGACCCTTGAAGGGGGCTTCTGGACTTAAGTTGAGAGACCTTGGTGGTTTGTGAATTGAAAGAAGAAAAGAAGATTTTAAACAGTTGTCCTCCATCTCTCTGGCTATCAGAAACCAATTTCATTTAGTAGATTAGCAGACAAAATGGCTTTTATTTTTTCATTCAGTTTAACATATTTTTTTCTAATGACAACTCAACTTCTCTTTGCCCTATTTTCCCTTCTCTTTCCACCAATGAAAAAATAAAGAAAAACAAAGCTCTTGTAAGAAATACATACAGTCAAGCAATACAAATTCCCACAATGACCATGTTCCTCCCCCCCAAAATATAATACATATATCTATTCCCAAATTGTATATATACATAAAGGGGTACGCATATACATACACACTCTTTAATCTACCATCTCTCTGTCTGGAGGTGGATGACATCATTATGAAGCCTCTGGAATCATGAAAGCTGATTGTCTTGACACTATTGTTGGTATTGCATAAACTGTTCTCTTGGTCCCACTCACTTCACTGTGCACCAATTCATAGAAGTCTACTCACATTTCTCTGAAAACTTTACTTTCACCATTTCTTATAATACAAGCTTTCCATCATATTCACATAATTTCTTCAGCTTTTCCCCAACTGATGGGCAGTCCCTCAGTTTCTAGTTTTTTGGTATTACAAAGAGGCGCTATAAATACTTTTTGTACATATGAGTTCTTTTATACTTTTTAAAAAACATCTTTTTGTAATATAGGTCTTGCAATGATATCACTGGGTCAAATAGTATGCTCAATTTAATAATTTGAGGAGAATAGTTCTAGATTGCTCTTCAAATGGTTAGACCAATCCAGCAGCACACTAAAGCACCTGTTTTCTCCCAACTCCTTCAGCATTTGTCATTTTCCTTTTTTGTCAACTCTGCCAATCTGATGGGTGAAGGGTAGAATCTGAGAGTTGTTTTAAATTGCATTTCCCCAATTAATGATTTAGAGCATTTATATATGTGTGTGTACTTATACATACATACATATATATATATAGATAGATAGATAGATAGATTGAACTTTTCCCTCTGAAAATTATTTGTATCTTTTGTTCACTTATCAAATGGGAAATAGCTCTTTGTTCAATCAATTTTAATCAGTTCCTTATTTATTTTAAAAATCTTTATCTTTAGATATCTATCTAAACTATGATCTTTGTCTTAAAAACTTGCTATAAAGAATTCCTCTCATTTATCTACTTTTCTTCTAATTTTAGAAGCATCCCTTTTGTTTGTGTAAAAACATCTTAGTTTTATACAATCAAAATTGTTATCTTTACCTTCTGTGATCCTTCCTATGCCTTCTTTTGACATGAATTTTCCCCTTATATATAAATCTGACAAGTAATTCTTTCTTTGATTTTCTAATTTGTTGTGCATGACTTTTAAATTCTAGTCACATTTTCCTTCTTTGCCGTTAAAAAAAGAATTGTTTTTGTTCTCACCATGAAAGAATAATAGTTCCCTACAAAAAATGCATGTATGGTAAAAGATCTGTTCCTACTTAAAATGGGAAAATTATATATTCACTACATGCTCTGATTTATGTGTCTGTTTTTCCTATTTAAATTATTGACATTTTTATTGTGTGGCAACAATGTAAAATTTAAATTTTGGTTTATAAAAGACAATATTGGCATCTTGAAGAACAAGACTCTTTTGCAAAATAATGTATCTATAGTCATAAGGGTCAGGAATTTATTGTGTGATTTTTGCTGTCACTGAAATCAGATGGACTTGCAAGATAGTCTTCTTGAAGTTGATTATTTCCCCTGAAATTTGGGCTTGGAATTCCTGAGGCTACCAGCTGGTGATAATGATGCTTTGAGTCCTGGAGTCCCAACTGGGCAAAGAAACTGCTCATCAGACTTGGATGGGTGATTTTACATTTTAATTCCTATAAACAACATACTCTATACACCACATTATAGCTTATCTATAATGAATTTTTATAAATACTCATTTTTGTTTTATCTCATTTGAGCTGTGATTAGGCTAAAATAGGCAGCAATGAGTGGTACTTTTAATATTCTTAAAAAGTATGTTTTAATATTAGAAAATTCTATTTTCCATTCCAAGAAGGTATTAATTCTGAAATAAGCAAAGCTGAAAGTGTTAAAATGAAAACCACACAATTCTTGATGGACAGTAATGCATAAGAAGCACAAATTTCAAATCTGTGTAGGACACACAAGTGCCTTGTCCTAAGAACTTTTAGGTAGATGACAATAAAGTTACAAGGAAACTGACATTTTAAAGATCTCCCTCAAAAATGGCACTAAAACACCCCCAAATAATCAAACTTATTTGAAATTCTGGCAATAGAATTAAAAATCACAATTAAAAATATTTATAACTACTCTTTTTGTGTTGGCAAAGAATTGGAAACTAAAGGAACATCCATCAATTCAGGAATGGCTTAAAGAAATTATGGTATATGATGGTGATGGAATCTATTGTGCTTTAAGGAATGATAAACAGGATGATTTCAAAAAGAGCTGGAAAGATCTACATGAACTGATGCAAAATGAAATAAGTAGAACCAGGAAACCATTGTACATAGTAACAGCAATACTGTGGAATGATCAAGGTACTCTCATCAATACAAAGATCCAGGACAATTCTGAGGGACTTATGACAAAGAATGCTCTCTACCTCCAGAGCATGTATTGTTGGTACAGGAATGCAGATGAAAGTATACACTTTTTCACTTGTTTATTTGGCTATATGTTTTGGTGTTTTAGTTTTATAAGATTATTCACTTACAAAAATGAACAAAATGGAAATATATTTTGCATGATAATACATGTATAACTTAGATTGAATTGCTTCCCTAGCTTCAGGAGAGGGAAGGGAAGGAAAGATGGAGTATTTTGGATCATATAACTTTGGAAAACTTATATGGAAATTTGTTATTAGTGTAATTGGTATAAAAATAAATTAAATTGTTTAAAAATCACTGTGAAAAATGAACAAACTTAAGGAGGGCATTTACTATAATTAAAATAAACAAAATTTAATGAAAAAAAAACAGGCAAAAATGTCAGAAGAAAGACATGGAAACAATAACAATAGTTCCATTAGAAACAAAGAATTTTTTAGAACGTGATTAGATAGATAATATACAAATTCAAGGAATTAAAGGAAGATTTGTGTTTAGCCACAAAGAAAAAAAGCTTTAAAAATTGAGAGCCAAGGGGACATGGAATAATATAATGATAAAAATGGGAGTAGCCAGGTGACATAGTGGATGGAGTGCTTGACCTGGAGTCAGAAAGATTCCTCCTTCTAAATTCAAACTTGGCCTTAGATCTATGTGATCATGTAAAAGTCACTTAACCTCATTTGCCCTAGTTTCCTCATTTACAAATTATGCTGGAAAAGGAAACTGCAATCTAATCTAGCATCTTTGCCAAGAAAACCCCTAGCAGGGTCACAAAGAATTGGATATGACTGAAAAATGACCAGCAAACAAGAAGAAATTAGTCTATAAAATGTAAAATACTAATGGAAGTAGTTAAAAGTCAAATTCAAATAGCAAAAAGCAATTTGGAAATGAAGTTGATGTGGGGAAAAAATTTGAAAAACTTACTCAAGTGGGAAAAGATTAGGAAATAATGCAAATGAAATTGACAGCATTGAAAGTCAAGATTAAGGAAGCTCAGAATTATTCAAGTCCCAAAAGAATAAAACAATATGACTATTTTCTTTAATGGACTTGAACAAGAAAATTTCCTTGAAGTTTTGAAGATGTGGGATGTACTACAAATAGAATTCATAGAATTCTAGCATAGAGGGATCCAAAATGAAACTCATCCAGAAACCTCATTGTCAAACATCAAAACTATGATAAGGGGGGGGGTGTCTTTTAAGCCACCAGGAAAAAAGAAACTGTCAAAAACATTAATTTAAATCTCATAAGATTTCCAGTGATAAGAAGAAACAGTAAGTAAAAGTAAATTCCTGTTAATGGAAAACATTTTAAAAAATGTTTTCCATTAACAGGAATTTACTCTCTCTCTCTCTCTCTCTGAAAAGAAAAAAAGAAATTCTTATAACAAATATACATCTTTACATGAGTTGATACAGCATGGCACAGAATGCCACACTTGAAGTCAAGAAGAGCTGAGTTCAAATCTGTATGACTCTGGGCAAGTCTCTGCATTCTGCAGTTTCCTTATTTGTAAATGGGAATAATAATAGCACCTAAATCCCAAGATTATTATAAAGATAAAATGAGATATTTATAAAGTACTTTGCAAACCTAAAAGTGCAATAAAAATGCTAGCTATTATTGTTGCATTTCATTTTGCTTCTTGAGTTTATCACTTCTCTATTAAGAAATGGATAGATTATGTCTTATTGTCGGCTGAAATTGTGTGAAAGTCAGAGTTCTTAAATTGTTGAAAGTTGTTTGTCTTTACAATGTTGTTGTTAATTGTTCTGATTTTATTCATTTCATTTTACATTAGTTCATACAAATCTTCCTGAGTTTCTCTGAAATCATCACTTTTGTAATTTCTAGTGGTGCAACGATTTTCCATTATATTCAGATAACATAACTGTTCAGTCATTCCCTCTCGATGGATACTCTCTCAGATTCAGTTGTGAAATTTAGATTATTGATTGATTAATGATTACAAATTAGATTTAGATTTAATTGTATAGGCTTCAGTAGTAAGTAAATTTAGTAGTCCCCTATTTCTGTAGGCTACAGCCTAGTCCTGCCTTACT
This sequence comes from Monodelphis domestica, assembly GCF_027887165.1. NCBI lineage: Eukaryota > Metazoa > Chordata > Mammalia > Didelphimorphia > Didelphidae > Monodelphis > Monodelphis domestica. The sequence continues at coordinate 640,286,363 of NC_077227.1, forward strand.
TAGGAGGGAGGGAAGGGATAAGGAAAGGATATAGAAAATCAGTTAACCTGGTCCTAAGATGTTCTGAATAGCACTGGCCCTCTCTGATGATGTGTGGTATCCTATTTAGGACCTTCTAGAGAATGCTGACTAACTCTGGGTCTTCCTCATTGCCATGGATTTTGAAGATCCCTTTTTCTCCCAAGTAAGCATGATTAAACAAAATATAAAGCCTGCCCTTTCCTTAGTTATTGGCAAATCACAGTTTTAGTCTAGTTTATCTTACTGAACTTTGTAACCAACTGTATAAAAAGCTGCTCTGACAATCAAGTGTGCCTAACTGCTGAGGAGCCATTGATCTCCTTTATTGGCAACTGCTAGTCTTTTTAATAAATTGGTCATGCTCAGAACTTTGTGGCTCACTTTCTCTTTATCACAGATTTTTACTAGGGCAGTTCTTTTCTACTATAACAAAATCTGCTATAAAAATATTTACATATTATGTGCTTTGTATATTACATTCACTTTTAAAACTATATAATTGATGGATACCCCCAGTTTTAGTTCTTTTCCTTTATAAAAAGCAATGCTTGAAATATAAATGATACGTATGAATCATCTCCCTCTTTCTTTGATCTCTGGAGCTTAAACCTAATAGGGTCATCCCTATGTCAAAGAAAATGCATATTTTAGCAACTTTTTGTATAATTCTAAATTACTTTCAAGAATTGTTTGAGCTTGGAAGTTCTGAGCTACTTGGAGTAGAGCTAAAGTAGCTTGGGTGTCTATACTGTCTGACACCAAAATGGTAAGTCCCAGGAACAGATGACAGGTGATAGCAAGCTGTCTAAGGATAAGTAAACTAGCTCATGTTAGTAATGGAAGAGGTTAAGACTTCTGTGCCTTTCAGCTTTGGACATGGGTCATGAGCAGCCACAATACTTCCAGTCAAGGTAAGATAGGGATACTCAGTCTCAAACAAACAAAAAAGATTTAACTAGCTATTAATTCAATGGAATCCACAAGGTAACAAAATAATGATGATTTTATTCTACTGATGAATTGCTTAGTGATATAGTTAGATTGAAGTAAAAGAGACTATGAATGAGCAGAATAATTAAAAACAATCTGTAATTTTAAAAATGTCATATAAACAAAGGGAGGGAGAGTCTTGTGAGGGAAGGAGATAGAAAGCACTGAACTAATTCCAGGTTAAAGTTCCTATCCTTGAAGAAAATATTTGGTTCATATGAAATATAAAGAGTTAATAGCATAAAATATAAGAATTTGACTAGTATTTATTATTAAGTTTGGCTAAAGATTAGAAATAGTGAGAGAAGAATATTTATATTCCATGATATAATCCTCCCTACCCAACTTAACAAGGAATGGTAGGAGGCAAGTCAAATTCAATAATCATGACTTTTTTTAGCATAAGTATATTAAATTATCCTTTTAAAAGAATAGGGCCTATTGAATGGATTTAAAATATTTAAAAAATGGTTTTCTATAAGATATATACATATGTATACACACACACACTTTCAAAAGATATTTACATATAGGGGCAGCTGGGTAGCTCAGTGGATTGAGAACCAGGCCCAAATAAGGGAGGTCCTGGGTTCAAATTTGAATCCAGACACTTCCTAGCTATGTGACCCTGGGCAAGTCACATAACTCTGATTGTCTAGCCCTTGTCTCTCTTTTATCTCAGAACTGATACATAGTATTGACTCTAAGATGGAATGTAAGGGTTAAAAAAAGCCCTTGACATATAAAGTAAAAAGGTAGACTAAAATTTATCAATATATAGCCAATTGAAGAAAATCTGGAATTATATCTGCCAAAAATTAATTCCAACCATAAGATATTAAAAGATATATTTATAAAAATCACACTTTAAGATGCTAAGAATAATGAAATTATTTCAACTTTGAATGCTTATGTACCAGGAAAGGAAGTAAAAGTTTTTTAAAAATTATAATAATAATCATGAAGGAAAAATGATTATTCTCATAAGTAAAAATGACAGAAAATTAACAATGGTAATTTTAATACCTTACTAACAGTAAGATGATTCAAACATGAAGAAAAATTAGAAAGTATTAGAATTTCAAAACTCATGTTTACGAATTTAGATTTGATAGATGTATTAAGAAAATTAAATGGCAAAAGTAGGGATTATGCTTTTTAAAATACATATGACATATTGACAAACATGTTCAAGTTTTGAAATAATCATAATTATAAAGAAAAAACTTATATTATGGTAGTGTTCATGTTAATCTTACCAAAAAAAGAGAAAATGAACACTGGTAAATTTCTACATATTACAAACATTAAGATGAATCCATTAAACATGAAGATAAATGAGAAAGCATTGGAGGCTCAAACATTATTTAAGAAATAGACTTGATAGATATGTGGAGAAAATTTAATGGAAAAAAATAGAGATATACCTTTATTCAATATATATGGCATATTTACAACCTTGTTTAAGTTGTAAGTCATAGAGAAATAAATTTACAAATGTAAACCTTTTTAAAGTTGCATATAGAGATAATAGTCCAATAAGAGAAGTAAAAAAAAAAACTCACATAATTAAGTCATAAGACCACAGTTATGTTAATATATACATACTAGATGATATATAAACACAGAGTTGTAGATTAAGAATGATTTGTTTAATAATGCCTAGGTTAATGAACACATTAGAAAGTAACAGATTATTGCAATAATAGCAACATTAACACCAACATATCAAAATTTATGAGGTATAGCATTCAGAGATAGATTTTAAAACAAATAATAATAGAGAAAACAATATATTTAACAAGTTGAACTTGCATTTAAAAGAATTAGAAAATGAACAAAACGGAGGTAGCTGGGGGGCCCAGTGGTTTGAGAGCCAGACCTAGAGATGGGAGGTCCTGGGTTCAAATCTAGCCTCAGACATTCCCTAGCTGTGTGAACCTAGGCAAGTCACTTAACTCCCATTGCCTAGAACTTACCACTCTTCTGCTTTGGAGCCAATACATAGTAGTAATTCTAAGACAGAAGGTAAGGGACAGGAAAAAAAACAAACAGGAAATGAACAAAATAGTACAGAAGAATAAACATGATGATGAAATGATTATAATAATCTGAAATTAAATAAAAAATGGAGATAGGTAATCAAATTGAAAAAGTCAATAGATTATTTTTAAAGACCTATGAAAGTGATAAGGAATTAGCAACTTTATTTTTTTTAAAAAAGAGAGAAATTAAGTGACCAAATTAGAAACCAAAGAAGAGAATCTACAATCAATGCAAAATAAGTGAAGAAAGTAAGCAAAGATTATTATGTACAGCTTATGACAATAAAATTGAGACTTCAAAAGAAATGCATTACTATCTACAGTGTTATATGGCTATTTCATAGAATCATGGAAAGTTATATTAGTTATATGGAAAATGGGTAGGGACTCAGCAAAAATTTGATTCAATAAACATTCGATTCAATATTTAAAAGTTCCTACTATAAATAAAGGACGGTGCTAGGTGGTGAATATATAAGGAAAAAAATGAAAAACAGATAAACACTGGAAAATTTTGATGAATGGAAGCCTGAACTACTAGATCTCAAATTACACTACCCCTTTCCCCAGCAATTATCAAAACTACCTGTTATTAAATTGAAGGGAAAGAAACAATAGAACAGATTAGAAAATCAAACAGTAGAACTAAAGGCATAAAACTAATAGGCATTTGGTCAATCTCAGATGAAGTGATACAAAATGAAAAGAGCATAATGAGAATGATAAAATGTTCACAGATTCATATTAGGATGAAGATTGAGATAAAACTGATTTCATTGATGCAGGGAAATCCTAGATGAGGAGATTCCCTCTAAAAATCTAGGTCAACACTTTCTCAGCAACTTATCCTCTTAGAGAGCTGTCTAGGTGTTACCAACAGGTTAAATGATTTTCTCTGAGTTATACAGCCCATGTTTGTCAAGAGGCAGGACTTGAACTTTCCAGTTTCTAGGTCAGCTCTCTTTCTATTCATTACATCACCCTTCCTCTAATATTATATATACTCTTAAAAAGCAACAAAGTCTGATAAATAAATGAAAAAGAGATCAGACTGAAACACAAAAGACATAACTGGTATTATTACATTGAATTTTATATGCATATTACATGTGTATATATACATTTTAACATAATAACTTAAATGTTCTACATATTTATTATGTATTTTCTTCTAGTAATCTGTAAATAGTTTGAAGTTAATAGCTAATAATTATTCATGGAAATTAATAGTTAATCATATTGATAGTATGCAATTAACTTTATTAATAATTTTATTCTTCTAGTAGGCTGTATAATTTTAGTAGGTACCATTTTTTAGTTTAATCAGATCAGTCACCTCCATAATAGGTAGTATATTGTAGAGGAAAGAACACTGGATCTGAAGTCAGAGGACTTGAATTCAAATTCTGTCTCTGCTACTGCCTGCCTACCTGATCTTGGGCACATTAATCTCTCTGGGCCTTTATTGACTCATCTATAAAATGAGTAGATCAGACTAGCATCAGAGGTGTGATGGTAAATATTTAACAACTTGCTCACCAGAACATGACACACTTTTCATTTTAATCTGCTTTATTAAGATTTTCTCCATCACTTTCTCAAGTCTAAACAATTACCAAAACAACATATCAAGCCTTGATTTAAGGCATTTGCTAATTTCCAAGATATTAAAATTTAACAGTTGTCTCTCCCCAGCTAATATAAGCTGGCTTAAGTTCTCCCCTAGATAAGATGCCCTTCAAGGTTCTTTAATCCTCTAGCCTAGATTTATGATTTTTAAATTAAGTATAGTATGAAAGGTAGGCAGAGGTTTTGTAGGTTTCTCTACTTTAAACCTTTCATTTTCCTTTTTATATATACAGATATATTTATATGCATATATACAAAATCTAATATATATGTGTATATATATAAATAATAAATATAATAAAGAATTGTGGACTTATAGGGTTCAGAGACCATTCAGCAGTGCCCACGAGCACTAAAGTACTACATTCTTCCATTTTCTGTACCCAGTCATGCAACATGGGCTGGATTCAGATATAAAAAAACTCTGACTTTGGTAAGTAGGGGGCTCCCTTTTCTCATATTTATTAGCTCATTATATCTCTCGTTTCGGCTATCCTGGGGGTGATTTTTTTATTATAGCAAAATTAAAGTCCCCCCCCCAAAAGGGCAAGAAACAAAAGTGGTCAATACAAAATATGGCCAATTATGAGATAGGTAATTTATTCCTACACACAAAAAAGATACAAAATATAAAAAGGCACAGTATACATTAACAGAATTAGCTACATTTAGTCATTTAACTTATAACTACAGTTACAAGCAGCTAGAAGACCAATATTTAAGATTCATCAGAATACAAAGTAGTTTAGCAAGATGATTAATTAGACGCTTTACATTTAATTTCCACTTGGCAATATTGTATCAAATAGACAAACTTGCACCAGTCTTTCTTTGAGTGACTACCTATTTGGAAAATGTTTCCTTTGCCACAAACCACAATACGCCACCCTGGTGTACACACCCTAGAACTCACAGACCTCTTGACCTTCCAGACTCATAAGGTTTTCTCTTGGGAAGGAAATAGGGAAGAGATAAGAGAATAGACTGAGCTTGTCTAATGGAATCCCTGAATTTACTGTCAGGTGGGTATATCACCACCACAGATGGGCAGAAAAAGACCCTTCCTTCCCTGCCCTCTTCACTACCTCTTTCCAAACCAAGAGGTCTGAGTTGGAAACTGTTTCTTCTTTTAGTCCTCCTTTGCTGTTACATGTTTGTACAGAGAATTGGGCCACCACATGGTCAGAAGCAACTAGAAAGTTTGACATTATCAAAAGACCCAAGTAATGGGTCACCAAAGTCACTGGAGTCTTTAGAAATTTCCAAAGGATCTCCAGGTCCATCTTCCTTGGAAAGAAGCTTTTTTAGCTTTATTACAGATTCACTAGATTTTTAGAAGTGTAAAGAACTTTATAGGTCATCTAATTCAAATCCTCCATTTTATGGATGAATAAACTAATGCTAAGACAGAAAAAGTGATGTACTGAAAGTGATAAACTCAATGACACATCTAGTCATTGGCAAAACCAGTTTCAGAACCCAAGTTCCATTTCTCAGTCAGACTCTAGATATTTTTCCAGAAGTGTTCCGATATTTTGAAAATGTTAAGAACTACATTAGTAATAAAAAATAATGGAAAATGGCATCTTTCCTTCTGAGATGATGCCTAATTTCTCTCGTACATATTTTATTTCTGCACTGAGATTTACATATTCCCTTGCTTTTCCTGCCCCTCTCCCATTAGACTGTGAGCTCCTAGAGGGCAGGGATTGTTTTTTTCCCCCTCTTCCTTTGTATCCCAGTGTTTAGCCTAGAGCCTGGTACATAGAAGGCTTAATAGATGTCTATTGATCAGTTGACTGGTATTTCTTATGTACAAGGTTCTATTGTCCTCATGTAGGAATAACTCTGAAATGTTTAAGAATGTAGACACATAACTGCGGCACACTCATCATGAAGAGAATGGACATCCGTGGACCATGAATGGTGCTTTCATCACTGATTCTAATTCAAAGTAGGAATGTGGTTGTTTTTTTTTTAATCATTAGCTTTGGAGATGGAGGATAAAGGGTTCAGATCCTGTCCTTTCTTCTTATTACTTGTGTGACCTTGGACAAGTTATTTATCCTTTCTGGACCTCTGTTCCTGTTTCCTTATCTAAGGGAGTTGAACTCAGGATGTTTGCTAAGGTCCACCCTAGTTCTAGGTCTGTGATCTTATGACATTAGCTATTGATAATAATAACGAAAAATGTTACCAGACTTTTTTCAGAAGATCAGAAAAATAAAATCTAAGTGTTTGCATTATATTCACTTTGGTTCACTAGCCCTACAGTACTTTCATATTCATGAAGTGAAAGAAAGAAGTATTTATGGCATCTGTAACTACTAAACACTGTGCTAAGTGCTTTACAAATATGATTTCTTTTGATCCTTACAACAACACTGCAAGGAGGTGTTACATATTATGCCCATTTAACAATTGAGGAAACTGAGGTAAATAGAGGCTAAATACCTTACCCAGGATCACATAGAACAGATTAAACTAACAAAAAGGAAGAAGCAACTTATTCCAGTATATAAGGAAAAAACCAACCCAATTTCTGGCTATCTTCACTGACACATTTTTTGATATAGATTATGTAATTAGTGATGTGGTTATATTTTCCAACTTGCACAGGCTGATAAGAATTCTATCAACATCAATAGGGCAACCATTTGAGGTTCTCTTACCCTAACTGATAAATGAAACTGAGACTCTTACTCTGCAAATTCAAGGGACAGTCTAAATTGAATTTTATTTGCAAGAAATTTTGAAACTCATCCCTCAGTGTAAAAATTCGTAGATGACCGCTCAGACCTTGCCAATACCTTTCATCTCTCTAGAGTAAATTGTAAACCATGATCTTAGTTCTAATCTGATTTTGAGTCAGAGAAAGAAAAGCTCACTTAATACTTCTTAGTAAAGACTAATTCCACTTTTAGAATTGTGGCAGGACTTACTCCCAGGAGATGCATGAAGGATTCTGACATCTCTAGAAATACAAACTTCTGGGATTCAATCCAGTACCTCCAGATAACAGAAAATCCCATCAGTTTTTAATCATTCACTCTACCAAGTGATGGATCTTAATTGAAATTCTACTGTGACCTTAGGATGAAAGAAATCAGAAAAGATCGATTTTTGTTTTGAGAAGAAAAAAATAACACAACAGAAGTGATTCACAAGAAACAAATAAAGAAAATATTTAGAATTCCTTGAATCTGATAGATCCATGAACCCATACTTTAGCCAGAGGAAAAGTTTCCTTCCTAGAAAGGTGATGAAACCCCCTAATTCCTAAGCAACTATCTCAAAGAATACCTGTGACAATTAAGAATTCCCAGAGACTGAGTTGTAGGTAAGAAAATAAATTTATTGATCATGCTAGCAATAACTAATTAACTAATTTTTGTCAGTGATCTCTCTTGGTGACTAAATACAAAGAAATTCAGCTTGTGGATCATTAAATATAATTTTGAAAGCCCATTATTCAGCCCTTCCCTCTACATCCCAAAACATCTCAAATGTAAATAGCAAATAAGGAAGTAGTCCAACATTCTCTCATACCTCACTGAATTCTTGATTGATGATGAAAAATCACACACCCAGTCCTAGGTTCCAGCGTCTAAAAGAAGAAATCAGATTCTGCCTGATTAGGAGCAACTTTGTTCAATACTTTTTAATGCAAGATTCAAGGACTCTGTTATACTGATCTCAGACATACCTGACCTAAGCTGATTTTTATTTACCAGGCAAGATAGAATCTATAATCTCACTTTTCTATCACCATATAGTGGGAGATACTCTAGGATGGGAGCATTCTTTGAATTTGCTAAGAGCAAAGGAATGAGTGAAGAGGTTTGAGGGACAAAGTGGTCTGAGCCTCAGTTTATTTGGTTAGGGTTAGGGTTAGGGTTAGAGTTTAGGGTTAGATATTGAAATACTTCAATATATTAAAAATAAATCTTATATCTCAAGAGATCGTCTGAAGAAATTAGACATACAAGATTTGGGTATCAAGAATAAAGAAGAAACCCAAAGAAAGTAAAATAATGATGATGTTAATATTATGGGTCCAGAAGAATCTGAAATAAGTTAACAAAGAAAAGAAGTTCATCAAGATTTATGAACACCAAAAATAAAGCTTCCCTTGAAGTAGCATTTTAAGGACCAGAAAGGAGGGAAACAAAGAAAAATGATATTTTATATCATCCCAATAAAAATGGAATCACAGAATCAATCACAGAACTAGAAAGGACCAGAGAGGTCATTATTGTAGACTTTAAAAATCTTTTATTTAACAGGGAAGAAAATTAAGGTCCAGAAAAGTTAAAGTGACTGCCTTTCTAGCCTCTGGATTCTCAAGGATGTGCTCTAGAGCAGGGGTCCCCAAACTTTTTACACAGGGGGGGTCAGTTCACTGTCCCTCAGACTGTTGGAGGGCTGGACTATAAAAAACAACAACTATGAACAAATCTATATACCGCTGTCTGGGATAGCAGAGGCTGCAGCGCTGGCTGTGATGGGTCTGTCACACCTTGCATAGGCCCATCACCACCACCACTATATTGGGCAGCAGTATATACAGAGTGGAATCCCCTCCCCCAGATCACGGCTCACCATGCTGACGCCTTCCATTGTGCAGCCACATAGTCCTTTGCACAGCACCTTGTTCTTGTTCAGTTACTCTCAGAACAAGACACCACACAAAGGATTATGTCACCAGAAGTAGTACTGTGCATGAGTGATGCCACACTTTGCAGCAGCACCACATATAGTGCTCTTCTCACTGACCATCAATAAAGGAGGTGCCCCTTCCAGAAGTGCGGTGGGGTCTGGATAAATGGCCTCAGGGGGCCACATGTGGCCCACAGGCCATAGTTTGGGGACCCCTGGTTTAGAGTCATAAGGTATTTTCATTTTTTCAGCTATTTTATATCTATCTGTCCATTTTATCCTTAAAATGACTTTGTGAAGTAGATAGGGCAAGTATTATTAACCCTATTATTATAAAAAGGAGAAGGAAACTGAGACACAAAGCACTGGAATGATCTGGCAAGGATCACAAAAGTAATTAATGGATGGGGTGGAGGACACAAATCTTCATGATCATCTCAAGGTCTGCCTTTTCATTCAACAGTAATTCAGCCATTGTTTATTAGTATCTTCTGTGTTCTAGACACTATACTTTACAGGTATAAAGACAAAAAATTGAATCATTGCTGTTCTCAAATAATTTACTTATTAATGAGGAAAACAAGTATACAGAAAAATAAACATAAAAAAGGGTAATTCCTGGAAAGAGGGCATGCAGAAACAGGGAGATAAGTAGAAGCTTTTTGTAGAAGGTGGTACTTTAGCTGAACTTTGAAGGAAGTTAGGGATTCTAAGAGGCAGAAGTGAGGAGGGAGAGCATTCTAGGAATGGGAGCTGACTTGTGCAAAGGCACAGAGATGGGAGTCGTGAACAGGAGACAGAAATCAGACCACTTTGACTAGAACCTGAGTAGCATGAGAGTAATGGTCAGAAGCCTGAAAGGTAGACTAGAGCCAGATTATGATGGATTTCAAAAGCTTAACCTGGGTGTTTTAATTTTATCCCGGAGTGAAGAGAGAGCTGCTTGAGCAAGAGTGGCAATATCAGGCCTGAATTTAGGAATATCAATTCGGTGGATGTATTTAGGATAGAGAAAAGGAGATACTAGATGTTGGGAGATACATAAGAAGGGTATTTATTGCAATAGTTCAGGGTGGTGGCCTGTCACTAGGGTGGTGGACATGTGAGTGGAAGGGAGGAGACAGATGCAAAAAATTATGTAAAAATAGAATTGATAAGACCTAGTCATTGAATGGATATGAAGGGAAAAGGAAAAAAGAATTTAAAACATTTCTGAGAGGTTGAGAACCTGTGGACAAGAAGGATGGTTCTGCCTTTGACAGAAACAGGGAAATTAAGAAGAGAAAAGGGGTATAAAAATGCTTGGATAAAACTAGAAAGCAATTTGATAGAAACTAGTAAAAACCAACATCTCATGCCACATGCTGTGATAAAGTCAAAATAGACGCATGATTTAGGCATAAAGGGTGATATCATAAGCAAATTAGAGGAGCATGAAATAGTTTACCTATCAAGTCTATTGATAAGGGAAGAATTTGTGTTCAAACAAGAATTAGAGAGCATTAAAGGATATAAAATGAATCATCTTGATTACATTAAATTTTAAAGGGTTTGCACACACAAAACCAATGTAGGCAATATTAGAAGGGAAGCAGAAGTTGCAGCTAGGTGGCTCAGTGAATAGAGAACCAGACTGGAGACAGGAGGTCTTAGTTCAAATCTGGCCTCAGATATTTTCTAGCTATGTGATCCTGAACAAGTCACTTACCTGGAATTGCTTAGCCCTTGCCATCCTCCTGTCTTGGAATGGATGCATATCTAAGACAGAAGGTAAGAATTAAAAAAAAAAAAGAAAGAAAGGAAAGCAGAAAACTGGGGGAAATTTTTTTGCAGCAAATTTATCTGATAAAGTCCTCATTTATAAGAATATGAGTCATTCCCCAATTGATAAATGGTTAAAAGGATATGAACAGGCAGTTTTCAGATAAAGAAATCAAAGTCATCTAATCACATGAAAAAATACTTTAAAATCACAGAAATTTAAATGAAAAGAAATCTGAGATATCACTTTACACCTATCAGATTGGCTAATATGAAAGAAAAGGAAAAGACAAAAGTTGGAAGAAATGTAGGAAAATTAGGACACTAATGCACTATTGGTGGAGTTGTGAACTGATACAACAATTCTGGAGAGCATTTGGAACCATGGTCAAATGCTCTAAAACTGTGCCTACTCTTTGGCCCAGCAATACCACTACTAGGTCTGTATCCCAAAGAGATTAAAGGAGGCATATTCAAGGATGCATATGTACAAAAATATTTATAGCAGCTTTTTTTGTAGTGGCAAAGAATTAGAAATTGAGGGATACCCATCAATTGGAGAATAATGGTTGGACAAGTTGTGGTATATGATTGTAATATAATATTTTTGTTCTATAAGAAATGATAACTAGGAATATTTCAGAAAAACTTGGAAAGATTTGTATGAACTAAGAAGAGGAGAATACTGTCCACAGTAACAGCAATATTGTAAGGATGATCAACTGAAAAAGGCTCAGCTCTTAACAGCAATACAAAAATTCAAGATAATTCTGAAGATCTTGTGATGAAAAATGCTATCCACTTCCAGAAAAAAAAAATGCTGGAATGTGAATGAAGATTGAAGCATATTATTTTTTACTTTATGTTTTTATGCCTTTTGGGGGGAGGCTCTTTCACAACATAAGTAATATGGGAATGTTTTGTATGACTGTGCCTTTATCAAATTGCTTGCCTTCTCAGTGATGGGGGAGGGAGAAAATTTGAAACTCAAAATTTAAAAATTGTTTTTACCTGTAATTGGAAAAAATATTAAACAAAGAGGAGAGGATTGGTGGTTAGAGAAAAATATATAGTTTTGTTTTAGACATGTTGAGTTTGAGGTACCTACAAAACACATTCAGAGATATCTAATAAGTACCTAGTGGTGAAAACTGGAGTTCAGAAGAGAGAAGGAGACTATATAAATAGACTTAGGAGTCATTGAGACAATAGTTGAATCTATGAGAGCTAATGAAATTATCAGGAAATAATACAAAGAAAAAAGCAAAGAGAGATTAGTACAGACCCCTGAAGCACCCATAGAGAATAGGGCAAAGATGATAATCCAGTAAAAAACCATAAATTTAAAATCTAAGAAGGAATAGTCAAACAAATGAGTACAACCAAGAGGAAAAGTGTCATGAAAGCCCAGGAAAGAGACTCCAAAACAAAAAGAATGGCTAACAGTATGAAAGGATTAGAACTCAAAACCATCAGATTTGTCAGTTAAAAGATCACTGGTAAACTTGGAGAGAACAGTTGTAGTTAAACGTTGAGGTAAGAAACCAGATTTTACAGTCCAGAAATGAATGTGAAGTGAGAAAGGAGAGACAATGAGAATAATCAGCTTTTTTCTAAGAATTTGACTATAAAAGGAAGAAGATCAAAGTGAAGGGATTTTTAAGGGATGTTAAAATACGGGCATGGTAGGGAAGTAGCTAGTTAATAAAGAAAAATTGGCAATTAGAGAAAGGGAATGAATGAAGGGGCAGAAGGAGATAGCATCAAGGAGACAAATAAGAGGGATTGGCATTTGCAAACAGATGAGGCACCTCTTCTTCTGGGGATGGACAAAGGAGAAAATAATATTTGATCATTTTGAGGAGATTTAATGTGTAACTTCAAAGAGAAGAGGAAGCTGTCAATGGATGGTTTTCAACTTCATTTTTTCAATGAAATATTTGGTTAAGTCCTATGCCAGAGGTAGGATGGGAGATGATGCCATAAATGTCTTGAAAAGAGAAGAAATAATATTTATATTTAAATGTTTATAATATTTAACAGATATTTCCCTATACTTCTAATCCATAGATCTGTGTATAAGACATAGCTATAGCTCTTCCTCTTTCTTCTAACACTCGGAGACCCCAGAAGTTTTAGCAAGGCTCTTCAGGATAACTGAATTTCTAGAGGGAAATGAGCCAGAGAAACAAGTGAAATGGAGAAAGAGATACAGCTCCAGTGTGGAAGAGCAAACTCTAAGGTCTTTCTCCTTGTTAGGATCTAATATAGGGTAGTATTATAAGTCATGAAGAATATACAGGTCCCTGGGGAAAAGCCCACAAGAATAGGGAGAGCATTTTGACTTACTGATTTATACGTGAGTCCCTTCTGTGCTTATTTGTTTTTAAATTGGACCAATGATTCCACTGGTGTAAGAAGCTGCTGGTGTGGAAGGCCAATGAAGCTGGACACCTATTCTGTAGTTTAGAGTCTTAGAAAGTTACTTTCCTGGAGCCACAGAGTAATCTAATCTATCCTATTTCTCTGTGTGACCATATTTTTCAAACAAGTCTGAACACGTGGTATGACAAAGGAGGTTCCTTTTCAAACAAACTTGATCTGTGTTTTGAAGCCTTGTTAGGGTAAGTGCATATATAGGGATTCGATGGCATAAGTTGCCCAATTCTACCCTGGTGGATACAAATAAGTCTGGGGAGTTTAGAAGTCCCCAAAGTATAATCTGGTCCTTTGTGTCAGGAGAAAACCTGTGATACAATTCATAGTAGAAACTGGTCTCTAACTCCAAGGATATTTCCATTAGACCTGTATGTCTTTCATTTCCATTTTCTAAGCCCTAATACATATAATACTTTGAAATTATGTAGCTCTTTTCTTCCGAGTATTCAAGGAACTTTGTGTAGCTTTGATTCATATTCCTTTGATTTAAATAACTGAAAACATGCTTTGTTTATAATCCCTTAAACATGGATTGAAAATTCCTTAATATAAGTTTCTCTTAACTGCCCAAATCCTTAATGCTTAAGGGCATGGTGTATATTGAGAGGGAAGAAAATAAATAGAAAGATTTTCACAATATATAAATGCAAGCTTACTTCAGCTTTCCAGGATCAACATCCTGTACTGAAAGATTTAGCTTTGAATTTGAAAAAATATCAAGTAAAGATGGTCTCAGCATGAAAAATATCTGCCAATTTCCTACATTCAAATAATTGCTTTCTCTTTTAACATGTTACAGAAGTTGTTTTTCCAGTAAATTTTTTTCATGGTTAAGTTTCTACAAAAGATATTTGGAAATAACTTAACATTGATAAGAAGAAAAACAAATTATAAGGTTATAACAGTTGCATTTAAACTTTTTTGGGTTAGAATACAGTTAAAGTCTTTCTTAAGGGGCAGCTAAGGGCTCAGAGGATAGAGAGTCAGGCCTGGATGGGAAGTCGTGGGTTCAAACGTGACCTCAGACACTTCCTAGCTGTATGACCCTAAGCTAGTCACTTACCCTCAGTTGCCTATCCCTTACCACTCTTCTGACTTGGAACCAATACTCAGTGTTTACTCAGGTAAGGATTTTAAAAAAATCTTTCTCAAGATCCTTTTAGATTCCATAATTTGAGCCTCTGTATACCTCAAATGAAGTCTCAAAACATACACCCATGTCTTTCTTATCCCACAGTTGGTCAAAGATTTTATGTAAAATTAATCAGAATTTGAACCAATGCAAACATTTTAGAGTCTGATATTTTCTGGCAAAAGTGACCATATTTTTCAAACAAAAAATCTGATCACACAGTATGACAAAGGAGATTCCTTTTGAAAATTCACATTAAATATTCATTTTCTTTTTTGGAAATGAGGACTATCCTAGATAATCCAGGAAATCTCTTCCTATCTAAAATAGTTCATAATGATAATGCGATTTCTATACATAAATTAAAAAATCAGTATGTTAACAATTCTGGAGGATTGGGGAGGCCATAGACTTGACCATAAGTGAAAATATATGCAATTCAAACACTCAAATGAATCTTTAATCGCTTTGATTTCAGAATTCTCTCCATAGACATAAATCATAACCCATCAATGCCTTATTGTCCTACACAATCGTTGCCCATTTTCTCCCATAAGTTCAACCTAAGGGTCCAATCAACATGCAGGAGGCTTTCCTCATTCTTTCTTGATACCACAAGGCAATAAATTTTCTTCAATTTTACCCACTATTGCTTCTCCATTTTATGATGTGATAATGTTTATGATCGTTGGTCATTCTTCTTTGTAAGATTTGAGAATTGAATTTATATTCTAAATGGATGTTGTCTTTGGCCACCATCTCTTTGATGTCAAATGTTTGCTGATTGAGATGTTATATAGAAATATAACATTATTATAAGCATTAATGTCATTTCTGCCATATCATTTTTCATTACTAATTATTTGTTTTAAAAGTTTAGGATTTAGTTGTTTCAATTAGTTTATGACCTTGATTTTTGAAATAATTATATCTTATTTTCTAATTTTTGTCCTTCACAAAGTCCCAATTTAATGTGTCATCGTGGTATGGAATTGACCCTGATTGTTATAGACTATGCCAGCACAAAACCAGTCCTGGCATGTTCTATCATGTTGGAAAGACTTTGAGTATATGCTCCAGCAGCAGAAACCATCTGCTTTCTGAGGATCAACCCAACTAATTATGGGTAGTCTCATCACCAATAGGCTGGCTATTTACTGATAAATTTTCTGATAATACATGAAATAAAAAATATATGTACAAAATGGGTTTAAAAATCTCTGAGGACTAATAATATATTGCAAAGTGCTTGAAAGATTAGAAAAGTTAGAGAATATTGACTAAAAATTGATAATATAACTTGTTGCAAGATGATCAGAAGAGTATCAAATCCCTGAATTAAACTCAAATCAGTGAAAATAATTACATTGATTTTTGTGGTTATAATAATAAGGATGTATTCAAGGGTTCTGTGAAACCTAAATCATGAGAATGTTATTATTAGTAGGCTTCTTCCTCCCAGAAAATAAAACCCTTTAAAGTTGATATTATTGCTATCAGTGAGAATGACAGGAGGTAATAGAATCTTATTTCTATAACACTGAGTCTGGAGACCTAATTTGTGTTTCTAGTTCTGTCTACTGTAAGGGGTGAAATTGTGAAACTGTCTTTAGAACTCTGTTCTTCTTTGACATTCTTCATTGTATATAGTATATTACAGCATGCTCATTCCCACCATGTGCTTCCCCATTGCCCACTGCATGACATTCATTTTCTATTATTTGGAGACCATAATTATCCATATCTTTCAGCCATATAACAACCCTGGTTGAATACTGTTATTAAACAGATGGAACTCTGTTTCCAGGAGAAGGTTGAGGGTCATTAAAAGAATTTTCAGTTTCCTGAAGACAAATCAGTTTTCACTCCTCTCCTTTTTAGTGCTGGGCTCAACTTGGTCCAATTATTTATTTATTTTAATTGAAGTTTTTTATTTAATTAATTAATTTAGAATATTTTCCCACAGTTACATGATTCATGTTCTCTCCCTCCCCTCATGTCACTGATCAAGACCTATTTCCATATTATTGATATTTGCACTAGGGTGATCGTTTAGCGTCTACATTCCCAGTCATATCCCCATCAACCCATGTGATCAAGCAGTTGTTTTTCTTTTGTGTTTCTATACCCACATCAACTTGTCCATTTATGCTATCTGCCACAGATGGACATACTTTTAGACAAATCCTCTAAGTTAACAATTTAACTCTTTGCTATAAATGAAGCAAGTCATTCTCATGTATTTAGTCTTTCCTGTATGAATGGTGAGGCCAGACTCTACTGAGTGGTAATGAATTTCTCCCAGGAGGCTCTGCAGTGTTCCAAGTCTTGATGCCGCCAGCACAATGTGGTAATAAATGCCAACAGGCCCCGTTCCAGGGCTCGATACAAACAACACAATGTTATTTGAAAACAGGAGCATCTGGAGTAGTAATTCACCCCCACCTCCTGCATGAAATCTTTCTTCAACTTGGACTCTACAATGGATCTCCTCTCCTCTAGTGGCTAATACCTTTGGCAAGTTGACACTCTGATCTTATGCCTTGAATGACATTTATGTGTTGAGGTTGCACAAGGTTATTTTTTTATTTGTGGCACTGCAAATTTCAAGGGATCTTGAATTATTTTGTTGTATGTGTAGCACATGCTCAGAGGCAACTATCTTTTTTTTTTAAATTTAATTAGATGGTTTAGAATATTTTTCCATGGTTACAAGACTCACGTTCTTTCCCTCCTTTCTCCCACCTCCCTCCTGTATCTAATGCACAATTCCACTGGGTTTAACATGTGCCATCGATCAAGACCCATTTCCTTATTATTAATATTTGTACTCGGGTGATCTTTTAGAGTCCACTTTCCCAGTCATAGCCCCACCGACCCATGTGATCAAGCAGTTGCTTTTCTTCTGTGTTTCTACTCCCACAGTTCTTCCTCTGGATGTGGATAACATTCTTTCTCATAAATTCCTCTGAATAGTTCTGGATCATTGCATTGCTGCTAGTAGAGAAGTCCATTACATTCGATTGACCCATAGTGTATCAGTCTCTGAGGCAACTATCTTACCTCACACTCCCATTGACAAGTGGGGTCTCTAGAACACGCTACATCCTTGAGGGGTTGGAGTTTGTCTTTTCTAGTGCTATAGTCCACAAGTCCCTACTTGTGATCTTTCTGCCAGGATTATCAGTTGACCTAATCAATCATACCTAATTTGCTTCTAGAAAGGGGTATTTACTATGTGTGTACTACATACTTAGAGATTCTGGAACCCCTAAAATTACATTACCCAAAATTCCTTTCTGTATTACTTAGAATCCTTTTTCCTTTTTCTGAGTCCTCACCTTTGTATGATTATATTTAAGTCTGCTGTGACTCCTCCCTCTTCTCTTCTTCCTCATGGTCGAGTTAGGGAGGTTTCATGCTAGTTTTTTTTTTAATTTTAATAAATCTTACAAAGATAATACTTGAGTTATTGAATTTTAATTTTAATCTTCACCGTATAAAACATTACCCCAAAAGTGTGAGACACAGTCTCCCACAACTACACAGAGTGTAGGGTAAAGAGGTCTCAAGCTTAAAGAACACCTACCACAAAGGTGTAAGTCATGGGTCCTGCAAATTCTTTTTACTGGGGTCCTCAAAATATCCCCCTTAGATAAGGTATACGCTCTGCTAGAATCTTTGATTGTCTTGGAATGTGATCTCCTTAGCTCATCCAGTTTCTCCTTGGCTGTCATTAATGACCTGGAGACAGGGCTAGGATGGGGAGAGGGAGCCCAGAGTGCTCCAGGTCATTCCAACTGGTAAGTGCCCTCTCCAGCCAATGAAGGAATGAGGAGGAAGGGTGGATCGAATGCCAAAGTGCTTTCTTTCCCACCAAATGATTCCTCTTTAGGATTTGTCTGGAATGCCCTTTCCTAGCTCACTGCCCACTCAGATCTCCTTAGCTTTGACCTGGCTTCTAGTCTTATACAAGATCCCCAACATTGGACCAAGTTCCCCAATCAATCACAATAGATTTCTTGCCAATGTCATTCCAGTAGATGAAGGACTTTTTGTCTAAAACCTATCAGTCAAAGCAAATCATTGTTGATTCAAAAGAGAAGCATTTTAATCTGATTGTTATTTATGACCCTATATCACACAAAGGACATTGAATGATTTTGATGAAGGTTTAGCATCTTGACACATACTTTATTTTTTTATTTTTTAACTGAAAACTTTTATTTAATTAATTAATTTAGAATATTTTTCCATGGTTACATGATTCATGTTCTTTCCCTCACCTCCACCCACCCACCCTGGAAGCTGATGTGCAATTCCACTAGGTTTTACATATTGACACATACTTTAAATTGATTCAATTAATCTCTGCCCTTTATGGACAGGAAGGGAGTGGCTGGGTAGCTCAGTGGATTGAGAGTCAGGCCCAGAGATGGGAGGTCCTGGGTTCAAATATGACCTCAGATACGTCCTAGCTGTGTGACCCTGGGCAAGTCACTTAACCCCCATTGCTTAGCCTTTACCACTCTTCTGCCTTGGAGCCAATACACAGTATTGATTCTAAGAAGGAAGGTAAGGGTTTTTAAAAATATATGAATGGGAGACACCTTATTGGCACTGTTTATATTCTAATCCAATGTGGGCTTGATCTGCCATCTTTCTCTAGTGGGCAAGTGATCAAGTATTTTTTGACAAAGGAGCCTTTCAGGCACTTTTTTCACTATAGCAATAATTCTGTATAAAAATTTTACAATAGTCATTGCCATGATTTAACTCCTCTAGAAACATGTCCACAACAGATCATTGGATAAAGATCTCGTATTTAAAGTACTAGAAGTCAAATGAAAGTTCATAGATGGTCTACAGATGGTGTATTCTCTTTTACTGTCACTCAGAAACAGAAATAAACCACATAGAACAGAAAGTCTTTGCGCTTTTCTTCATCCCATGGATTGACATGGCCAGCAATCTAGAAATGAGCTTATTTGTACTTAACTAAACTGATTTATGAAGAGCAGATCTATTCTACTGCCAGGCCACACTTGAAGTTTTTCAAGTATGGTAGAGACTGCCAGAGCTTGATTTTTTCTATAATAGCTTTAGAGAACCTAGCTGCACTTCCACACTGCAATAAGGCATCAGAGTATGATTTTGTGGAAGAACAGTGGTTTCATCAGCATTTAAAATTCTTTTTGACCAATGCATAAATTAGGTAATAAAGCAAGAGATACTAAAGATCTACTAAAGAGATACTACACTAATAATGTTATATTAATAATAATTATGGGGTAGGACAAGCTAATATAATAAAAATGATCATCCTATCCAAACTAATTTACTTATTTAGAGCCATACCCATCAAACTACCAAAAAACTTTTTTTATCGAATTAGAAAAAACAATAACAAAGTTTATTTGAAAGAACAAAAGATCAAGACTATCAAGGGAAATAATGAAAAAAATGGGAAGGAAGGTGGCGTAGCAGAACCAGATCTTAAACTATACTATAAAACAGTGGTCATCAAAACCATATGGTACTGGCTAAGAGACAGAAGGGAGGATTGGTGGAATAGACTTGGGGTAAATGACCTCAGCAAGTGTAAACCTCAAAATTTCTTAGACTTATAAATGTTGGAAATTTCAACACTGGGAAATTTCATACTTGAAAAATTTCCTATTGATAGTGGGTCTTGACTATTGGAATGTGAACCCCATTGGCATGGGAGGTTCCTTCTCCTCCCTTCTTAAGATTACTTTAGGACAGAAACCTTTTGCTGAACAATGGAAAGGACTTTGACCTATGCTTAAGCATAGAACAGGAATTTCTTTGAGTCATGATTGATTTTAGAATTGATACAATGGAGATACTTGGAATCAATCTCCACCCTACTCAGTCCTAACAGGATTGAGTAAGGGCTGCAGCATAGATCAAAATTTAATTATTCCAATCTCTACCCTACTCAGGTTAACAGGATTTAGAAAGGGCTGTAGCAAAGGATCAAAGATTTAATTATTTGAAAATATGACCTTCAACAGACATGTGCAAAGCCAGAGACCTCTGGGCGGTCCTGGGTTAAGCTAGAGCCTCCATTGGCACAGGGAAATTGATGGACAGGTGATTGGTAGATGTGAGGACTGAGGGGAGGGAACTTGGATGGTTTCCTTAAGGATAGGGGGGTCTGGAGACTGGAGGTGGTTGAGGAGTTGGTAGGAGTCGTTGCGGTGTGCTCTGAGAAGCTTGCGCTGAAGGAAGCTGAAGGTGGGGGCCCCAGAGACTGTTTCTCCATTTTTGGTCACGTGAGTAATAGGGACTGATCTCCTTTCATTGCCCCAGCTATCTAAGGGCTTGGGCCTTTTGGCCCAGCCTAAACAGAAGGGGTATTTAAGCCCTATTCCCTTCTCTCCCCTTTCTCTCTCCCTCTATCTCTCTATCTCTAATTCCTTTCTTCCTCCTGTTTGTAATTAAAACTCCATAAAAGGCTGATGGCTGACTTGAGTTTTCATTAAGGAATTACATAGCTGAATTCCTTGGCGACCTTAAATTAATATATATCAGTCTTTTAAAAGTGATTTCCTTGTCACACAAGACAGTCTATGATAAATTCAAAGATCCCAGCTTTGGGGACAAATATTCACTATTTGACAAAAACTGCTGGGAAAATTGGAAAACAGTATGGGAGAGATGAGGTTTAGACCAACACCTTACACCCTAAACCAAGATAAACTCTGAATAAGTGGACAACTTGAACATAAAGAAGTAAATTAAGTGAACACAGAATAGTATACTTGTCAGATCTTTGGGAAAGACTTTAAGACCAAGCAAGAGTTAGAAAAATTTACAAAATGCAAAATAAATAATTTTGATTACTTTAAATTAAAAAGGTTTTGTACAAACAAAACCAATGCAATTAAAATTAGAAGGAAAGCAACAAATTGGGAAACAATCTTTATAACAAAAACCTCTGACAAAGGTCTAATTACTCAAATTTATAAGGAACTAAATCAATTGTACAAAAAAGCAAGCCATTCCCTAATTGATAAATGGGCAAGGGACGTGAATAGGCAATTTTCAGATAAAGAAATCAAAACTATTAATAAGCACATGAAAAAATGTTCTAAATCTCTTATAATCAGAGAAATGCAAATCAAAACAACTCTGAAGTATCACCTTACACCTAGCAGATTGGCTAACATGACAGCAAAGGAAAGTAATGAATGTTGGAGGGAATGTGGCAAAATTGGGACATTAATGCATTGCTGGTAGAGTTGTGAACTGATCCAACCATTCTGGAAGGCA